>NC_133618.1:509743492-510100992 GCF_048593235.1 Sminthopsis crassicaudata
CTGGGTTGACAGACTGGGTCTGATTTCTGGACATAATCCTCTTCAAATAATTTATATCCTTTAGCTCATTGCTTTCACTGGAGTCACTTAAGAAAGTCTCTAAAACAAAAAATTGGTTATAGCTCACGTCCAAATTTCCCCAGATATGAATAAAAGGCACCTCTAGTTTCTATAAAAACAAAACCAACAAAATCTCATAATACAAATGCATGTTGGGTAGGGAACAACTTCTGTTTCATCCCACACACAAAAAGTAAAACATGCAAAGGATTCACAGGAGCCTATAAGTCAAATATGGCCTCATATAAAGCATTTAAATGATCCATCAGTTTCCTTTGGAAGGGACCAAATCTGTGGTTGCTATCAGAGAAATTTTCTGACATTCTAGTGAGCTCCTTCCTCTTTCCCATAGAATATTACACAACTCTCCCCAAGACTCATAGTATCACCCTGAGGCTTAGGCTTCTTTCCAAAGGTAGACATATTTTAAAGACATCTGGGCAAGTAATTTTTTATTGAATTTATATGGTTTTGTAACTTATAGTAATGTCAAGAAGTTGTTCAGTCGTTTTAGTCACATTCGAGTCTTTTTGATACCATTTGGGATTTTCTTGGCAAAAAATATCAGAATGGGTTGACATTTCCTTCTCCAGCTCATTTTACAGATGAGGAAACTGAGGCAAATAGGATTAGGAGACTTGCTTAGGGTCACAAAGCTAGTAAGTGTGATTTGATCATTTGATTTCATGAAGAAAAGTTTTTCTGATTCCAAGCCTAGGGCTCTGTCCACTTGTGTCACCTAACTGCCCTTATGAAGAAGTGGTTAAATACAAATATCATAATGCACACTGCTCTGTTATGGTTTCAATCTTTCAGCTCCAGGGACCATATTAGTGATTCCTTCCTTGCTCATTAAATTGTAATCTTTTTTTTTTCTAAACTTAATATTATTTTTTTCCAATTACATGTAAAGATAATTTTCAATATTCATCTTCGTAAAATTTTTGAGCACCAAATTTTTCTTCCTTTCTCCCTTCCTTCCTTCCACCTCATAACAGTTAAGAAATCTGATATAAGGGGCAGCTAGGTGACGTGGTGGATAGAGCACCAGCTCTGAAGTCAGGAGGACCCGAGTTCAAATCTGGTCTCAGACACTTAACACTTCCTAGCTGTGTGACTCTGGACAAGTTACTTAACCCTAAATGCCTCAGGGAAAAAAAAAAAAAAGAAAGAAATTTTATATAGGATATACATGTACAATCATGTTAAACATATTTCCACATTAGTCATGTTGTAAAAGGAGACTCAGAATAAAAGGGAAAAACCATGATAAAGAAAAAAATAAAAAACAAAAACCATGAAAATATTACGCTTCAATATGCATTCAGATTCCATAGTTCTTTCTTTGGATATGGTCAGCATTTTCCATCAGAATTGCTGAGAAGAGTAAAGTCTATCAAGGTTGATAGAGTGTAGTCTTCTTGAGAACAGGAATTGTCTTTTACCTCTTTTTATATCTGCAGTGCTTACTACAGTGCCTGGCACATAGTAGGCATTTAATAAATATTTATTATTTCATGGATTGATCCAAGATACACACTACTGAGGAAATCTCTAATTCTATTGCCTCTAAGATAACTATAAATGACACTGTTTAGCTTTTAAAGCCACATACAACTTGGACTCAGCCTATGTTTCTAGCCTCAGTGGACATTACTGCCTCTCTCTCTGTGTGACCCAGACAAAGTGGCTTTATCTTCATTCTTCACGTGAGTGAGGAACATCTCCCAAGTCTGTTCCTTTGCAATGGCTCTCACAATCTTTCTTGACTGGAATACATTCTCATCTTACTTTGGAGAGTTCCTCTTTTCCTCTAAGGTGCAGCTGAGGCACTGCTTTTCTGATTCCACTCCCTTCTCCCCCTTACCTCCACTGCCCCACAACTACTAATATCCTCTCAAACTACTTTGTATATTTACTACTTTGTGTATATTTGTATTTATTCACTTTATACTATATACTTCTTGTATATGTTTGTATTATGTATTATATTTATTTACTTTATACTTATGTTGTATGTATTTTATATTGTTTCTTCTACATTAGAATGGAAACTTTCTATAAGTAAAAATTGTTTCATTCTTTGTACTTGTATCCTCAGTGCCTGGCAGAGTGCTTGCAAAGCTTAATAAATATGAATAGACATTTGATAAATAAAAAATTCTTAGACTGAGTTATCTTTTCCTCTAGAAGGTCAATGCTTTTGATTATGGTAAATTTCCAAGTTGGGAAGCTAAAATTTAGGATTCAAAATTCTCATTTGAAAGTTGAGACTTTAGCAAACTTTCACTCCTCTGGAGTTTTGGGGTTCATGTAATTGTCTACAAACTGTACCCTCAGCCCACTTGGCAGCAGATATTTGTGTTTTCCATATGTTTCCACTGCAAATTGCCATCTTCTGGTGGAATCAAAATTTACATGGATAGAGGGTCTTGCTTTGATCCTATCTCCACTGGGTACAGATTCACTGAGCTGGACTTTTGTTTGTCTTCTCAAATTCCAAGGGAAAGCAACAATATGAGTGGTTCTGTCAAATCATTTTTATAGTCCATGGAGAAGGTATGGTTCTTCTAATAAAAGTCAATTTTCCCGAGTCTCAGATAGCTAAATATCTTGGAGATAGCCCTCTGCTCTGAAATTTAGGCAGTAGTAATATCTACACCCTACCTCCAACAAGCTTTCTAGATTTCTCCACTATTACTTCAGTCCTGGAATTCACATCTTGGCCTTTGCCCCTAAGGTCCTTCCCTCTCCTTGGATGGCTTCCCTGGAAACCTCCCTGTAAGGAGGTCCTCGTTACTCATTTCCTACCAGGCCATACTCCCCAGTGCTGGGTTTCTTCTCTTCCTCCAACCCCCCTTTCAGTTTCTTTTTTGGGTTGTCAAGCTCCTTGCAAGCGAAGACTGTTTTTCTTTTGACTTGTTTTGTACTTTCAGCACTTAGCACAGAGCCTGTGTTATTGTTGATTGACTGACTGACTCTGTGGGAAGTACCTTATAGGTACCTCAAACTCTACTCTAGTATACCTCTACTCTAATCCAGGGCTTCTTAAACTTTTTCCACTTCCAGCCTTTTATAGATATGTAAAACAGGTACACAAATCAAACATTTACTGACACAACTTTGCACCCCCCCCCCCACATTCAGTTATGAGATCCCATGTGGGGTGGTGAATCAGTTTAAGAAGCTTCAGATTTATTGAGAAAGCTAATCAAATTAATCAGAACAGACAGGTGACATAGTGGATAGAGTGTCTGACTCTGAAGTCAGGAGGAGCTGAGTTCAAACCTGGTCTCAGACACTTATTGGTTATGACCTTGTACAAGTCACTTAACTCTGCCCCAATTTCCTCACTTATAAAATGAGCTGGAGAAGGAAATGGCAAAGAATCACAGTGTCTTTGCCAAGAAAACAACAAATGGAGTCAGAAAGAGTCAAACATGACTGAAAAATGACTAAAATAAAATTAATTAGCAATTTTTCTGATCCAGTTCCATTATATATTCAAATACCTGGCCTATGATTGTTCTGGTAGATTCTGAATAACTAGTAGCCTGAGGTCACCCATTCAAGAAAAGGACACTGTGGATGGTAGGATAACAATGATTGACCTTGGAATGTAAGAAGGTGATGGGGGAGGATTAAAGACAAACTTCATCACCTTCATAACTAATCCTGAGTTTACACATTCATTCAGAGCAGGACAGAGGCAAATGAATGTTTGTTCAGACCAGTTTTAGGCAAGGGAAATCGTAAGCCCCATTTTGGGGAGAAAGAAGTGTTTTGAGGCTCAGAGTGCTGATTTGGTGACAGCCAGATCAATAAGCATTTAGTGAGCACCTACTCTGTGTCAAGCACAAGAGTAAAATTGATAGAATCTGAGAGTTGAAATAAAAAGAGCTTCAGATTTGGAGGATTTGGGTTCATATTTTCAGCTCTGCTTTTCAACCCTTATATGACTTGGAATAAGCAAATTATTTAACTTTTTCAGGCTTCAGTTTCCTCATCTGTGAAATGAAGAGCAGAACTAGATTATCTCTAAGGGCCTTTCCAGCTCTAAATCCTGAGACTGAAGATAATCTTGTAATTTTAGAGTTTTTCAAGGAACAGGGAACTCACTACCCACTGGAGCAAATCTAATGCTTTAGATTTTTTATTCAGTACTAAAACCCATGTCTCCTTAATTTAATGGCCTTATTTTAAGGAATTTGACAAGACTGAGAGTTGGTAACAAGAGGCACCTTATCCTCACTCCAAATCCAGAGGGTTAGGATTGAATCTTTCAAGGGATGCATTTGGATTTCATTTGGAAAAAAACAAGCAGTTTTGTTTGATTTATTCCTGCTGATGAAGAATATTCCCATTGATCTAGAGAAGTAGACTCTGATACTGCGATAACTCTCCAGGCTCAAACCTTCAGAATTGGTTTTCGCAATTTAAAATTAATAATTGTTCTGTCTTGTGGCCACATAATTAAGTGTCTGTTCATCCCCATTATTGTCAGCTGCATGATTTGTTGTGCTTTGGGCAATAAAAATCAACCTGGTTAAATAATGGGGCCCGAAATCTGATCAGATGAAGCTGCTGTGGGAAGAAGCTTGGGAAATATTATTCTCAGAGTTTTACCTGGATCAGGGAAAGAGAACATCTCTGAGGCTGGTGCTGTGGAGAGGCGTAGGGAGGCTATTTAGGAGCAGAGCCAATGGAGTTCAGGGAAGGAAGGAAGAAAAGAGACATTTTTTAACTGTCTACTAGGTGCCTTACAAATATTTACTCATTTGATCCTCACTATTACCCTGGGAGGTAGATACCATTTTTATTATCATTACAGTTGAGAAAACTGAGGCAGAGTGAAGGGTCACACAGCTAAAAAGTGTTTGAGGCTGGATTTGAACTCAAGCCATATGCTTCTAGATGCCTTAAGTCAGAGAAAATTCTAAAATATCTCCTTTGGGGCTTTTTTTGTAGTAGTTCAGTATGTGGCTGAAGTTAGACTCCCTCTATGCCCAGTGGTTAGCTCTAAGTCTTTGACCAGGGACAAGGCTCACTCAGTGGCAAGAGCAGTGATTTAGCCCACTGTAAGGCGAGGTTGTGTCAGTTGTTAGGACTCGGTTTGTGGCTTTGGTTAGGAGTCAGGACTGAATCTGTAAGGAGAGTTAAAGGTTTAATAAGTGCCCAGTGTTAGGGGCTCATTCCTTTTAAAATTTTTTTTTTTTTTGGTGAGACAATCAGTGACTTGCCCAGGGTCACACGGCTGGTAAGTGTCAGAGGTTGGATTTGAACTCATGTTCTCCTGCCTCCAGGGCCAGTGCTCTGTCTACTGCACCCCATAGCTGCCCATTGGGGTGCATTCCCTGGCCAAGGTTAGGACTCAGACTGACTAAGGGTCATCTCCTAGGCATTGGGCCCATGATTTTGGTATTATTAACCCCGTACTTCAAGTACAAAACTAAGCAACTATAAATTGCTTGTGAAATACATCTTGATAATACAGGAGGCTTGGATGTCATTTGGGTTGTTCCCACAATGCCCATTAGAGACCTAGGAAGTGTTATTAAGAATACCAGGTGTTTCAGCATTTGTCAGTAGCTTCATAGTTCTCACACTTGCAATTTTTAAAACTTAGAGAAAAAAATGTAGAGGTGATTTGCAAGAGGAAGGAGAAAATGTGAAATAATGAGCCAACGAAAGGAATTTGGTCAAACATAATATTCTATTAAGAATTGACTTTAAAATTATGGTTATTAGCCATATTTCTTTTCAGGAGCGGTTAAAGAAGCTTTAGAGGGTGATGCAATTAATTTTAAAGTTTATATTACACATTATAACACAGTGGGCCATTAACAAGGTGGGGATATTAAATTTAATGTACTTGGCAAATCAAGCTTTGGTCTCTCCCCATTAAATGGGGGGCTGGAGAGGCATGATACCTGTTGACACAGTGATGTCACTGCGGAGTCCTGGATGCTTTGAAGATAAGAAAGGCTTTCCTTGGGGTAGAAAGCATCCTTCATCTTAAAGTACCCAATAGGAATGCCAACAACTTTAACAATTTCCAGAAAGAATTCTCAAGGCAGTGGGAATGGGAGTGTGATTGATGTTTGAAATGTGTTCAGAATGATTCTGAGGCTGTCGAGGGAAATGGAAGACCAGCTCCAAAGGCGGGGAAGGGTGGATGAATCACCTGAAAGTGTCCAGAGGAAAATATAGACTGCCCTTGTTCATCCATCAAGAGTACAGCATGAGATCTCCTGCAGCAGGGATGGGTATGGACACTGACAAAATCCGATCCTCTTATGACCTCTTATGAACAGACATCTGAGATTGTTGGAAGGTCTGTGTAGAGGTTCAGGGTTCAACCTTTGGTTGGGTTTAAGGCTTGGCCTGTGGTCAGGTTCAGGGCTCAGTCTGTGACCCCAGTGAGGGGTTCAAGTCGTAGCAATGGATAAGTGAACTTCACTAGCTCTCGTGGGAAGGATCCCTACATAATAGGTATTTGATAGACAATACTATTTTTTTTAAACCAACAACATTTGACAATGGTTTAAACTGTGTACTTGCAAATCCATGCTCTAATAATCATTGTACTAATATGCTATAAAACCACAATACCAATAACTTTTGAATTTGGACATGGAAAAAATGTTTCTCAGAGAAGTTTGGTTTTATTAACCAATACCTGGAGCCATATACAATTTAACACTTCTTCCTTAACAACTCTTTGTTCACTCAAATGAAAGCAGCTTTTCACTTTTCAGGGAATCTCCAGGTCTGTCTCTTTTTCTAAGTCACTGCTTCCACATGTGGAATCACTGGTAATGAGATAAACAGCATGTATCCTTGCTAGGATTTGCATTTTAAAGGAAGATTACTAGTACAGTGGTAGAGAGTTGGTCTCAGAATCAGGAAAACCTGGAATTAACCCTCCTGTACTACTGGCCCTGTAACCTTGGGCAAGAAACCATTCAGTGCCTCAGGCAGCTCTCTAAGATTATAAATTGTCACCTATCTGCATTAGTGGAGGAAGCTCTCTTAGAAAGCTAGGAAAATCCTAGATCTGGACTAAAGAGGGATGTTTAACCTGAAGAAATGAATTTCTCATTGCAGAATTTCAGGCCCAGAGGCAGCTATGTATGTTTTGGGGATGAGAAGATCCTATCTGGGGATAAGGAGATTCTTGAAATCCCTTCCAATTTTACCACGTAGACAACTACCTCCAGACTGGCTCCTTGGACGTTAACCAGAAAGTATCTTCAAAGAGGGACCCTTTACCTGGGAAGGTGATGCAGCAGAGAGCTCTGCAGGGCTTCCTAGGGCCAGGGCGGCAGAATCATTCACTAAGGAGCAAGGGCAGTTGTCAGACTCCCTAGTGGCGGGCTGGGATCATCTCACAGCAGCTGCCACAGAATCCACTGAGGCCGGACATAACCAGGTAGTTCGGAGCGGAACATTAGTGTAATTCGGGGCATCCTTACGGGAGAGGAAAGAAGCACACAGATCAGAAAACTGGTAATGAGGTAACAGCGTGTGTCCTTCCTTCACGTGGGTGATGGAACACGACTTAGAGAAAGGTGATAGCATCCTGCCGAGATCCAGAGAGTATGGCTGATTGCTGCAGAGCCTGAAATATCATGACTATCATTAGGACATCTGAGAGGGGAAATGAAAGGGACGGGGGGATGCTGCCTCAAGCAGAGTCAGGGCAAGCATCTGGAACAGGGGAAGGGTGGGAGGGGGTAGGGGGAGCCCCTCTCCAGAGCAAACGAAAATCGAGTCCAGGAGCTCTCCATCCCAATTATTCTTTGTTTTTCCTCCTGTGCCTGGGGTTCAGGAACTCTGTTAGTGGTAGTTTGGACTAATCAGCTTTATTGAGTTCTTGTGTAACAAAAACAATACCTTTCATTTATAGAAAGTTTTCAGCCTTTAAAGAGGTACTGCACCAGGCTTCACAGGGGAACTAGGAGAAATAGAAGGCGTGACCCTATGCTATCATTTTTGAAACTACATGTCCAGGCCTATGCTGGGCTTTCCTAGAAATACGAAATTAATATAAGCACTGCTCCCGCCTTTAAGGAGCTCACAGTTTTGTTAAAAAGAGAATAGTACCAGCCAATAGGTAATGTTACTTCAATTACTTTGATAGAAATTGTTCTGAAGTCTATCTTTCAAGGGGAAGGGGATTCAGACCTGAGATTTAATTAGCATAAAGAATTATCTGCACTGATCAGAAACTTGTTTTAGAGTTACCCAGGGCTCTGAGGGATGATTTGCCCAGGTGTCACACAAGTAGAGTGTGTCAGAATTGAGGATTAAACATAGGTCTTCTGAATTCCAAGATTTTCCCCATTAGCTGGTGCTGCTTCTACATATCAGACTTTTTCTATAATTTAACCTTTTTTTGATGATCCAGGATCACATACAGGTTATCTTTTACTGTCCAGTACCATGAAACAGTGCTTGTTGCTACACTGAGTCATAATACTGGGTCTGGATTCAGGAAGACTCATCTTCCTGAGTTCAAATTTGGCTTCAGACATGTAATAGTTGTGTGACCCTGGATAAGTCACTTACTTTAGTTTGCCTCAGTTTCCTCATCTGTAAAATGAACTAAAAAAAGAAAATGACAAACTACTCTAGTATTTCTACCAAGAAAACTCCAAATAGGGTCATGAAGCACTGGACATGACTGGAAAAGACTTAAGAAGTCTTAATAATAATTTCCAAATAATTATATAATATCTAGCATTTATATAATACTTTAAAGTTTGCAAAGCACTTTACATGTGTTATCTCATTCACAGTAAATCTTTGATGTTGCTGCTCTTATTATTACCCTCATTTTACAGATGAGGAAATTGAGGCTGAGAGTTGTTAAATGACTTGCCAAGGATCACACAGCTTGTAAGTGTCTGAGACAGAATTTTAACTCTGGTTTTCTTGACTTCAACATGCTATCCTTAGTACCAATATTTGTAAATTATTTTACTCACATTGAACCTTTGAGATAGGAAGTACAAGTATCATTATCTTCATTTAATGGATGAGGAAACCAGAAACTAGATGGGATTGGTCTGAGCCCACATGACTCAGTCAAGAACGGGGACTCTCCCCATTGACATTATTTTATGATTCTTCTATTTCCTCTCTTTGTAGTCAGCTATCACATCTTATTGCTGCTTATATATCCTGTACTTCTAATATTTCCTTAGTTCAATTCACTTTATATGAGGGTCCATTAATTTCTGCAAACTTTTAAAAAATATTTGTTATTATTCATAGCTTAAACACAAACTTTTAATAAAAAAACTACTATATATGAAATCAGGAATCTATTATATGCAAATAATTTTATTTTTAAAATATACAATAAGTTGAACACATTAGTTTCAAAGCTATCCTTCTTTGTATTTCCTTTTGAACTTCCTTCTGCATTCTTCTGTGCATTTTAAAAATGCTTCAATGATCCTCTTTTTCTTTCTTTTCTTTTTTGGTATCACCATCATTAGCTTTTTTGTTCTGCTCTTTACAAGCTTCTGTCACCTTATTTTCTTAAACACTCTCCCTAATAATTAGCAGAAATCAAGCAAAACAAATCTCACATATTAACCATATCTCAAAATTTTTCTCTCATTCTGCATTTTCAGTCCATTAGGAGATAACTAGCATATTTCATCATTGGAGTTATATCAAGACATATTTATTAAGAATTTGCAATGTGCAGAGAATGATTCAAGGCCCTAAATACAATACAAAGTTTAGATAAGACCAAACCTACTCTCACAGAACTTTTAATCTGGTAAGGTGACCCAACCTTCTCTTGTACGACTCATTATTTTTCCCCCTACACTTTCCCTAATCCCCACCCTCCTTCTTACTGTAGAGAGCAACACCTTCCATTTGCTCATGCCCCTTCATTACTGAATGGGCATTGCCTCAGCCAAACTGAAATCTGGGAAAGACCTTAGCTTAAAAAAGAGAAAGTATCCTACTGCATCTGAGGCCATTGCCAGTTGTCTTGACCTGTGTCTTGCCACTGGGTTCCAATGACTCTGGAGAAGAAATTAAGTCTGATGACTTTGCACATCTCTGCTTCACTTAAATTCAATTCACTTGCAAGAGAATATATCACTCTGCTGATATCACTGGTCCTCTTAAAGAAAGAAGAATGAGCAATAACAGTCTCACAACCCAGAAGCTATCCTGGATTCCTCACTATCTCTCATCCCCTATACCCAAGCTATTGCCAAGCCTGTTGATTTTACCTTTGCAACATCTCTCAAATATGTTCCCTGTTCTTCTCCCTCCCTCCCTCCCTCTCTCTTTTCCTCCCTCTCTTTCCCTCCTTCACTCTTTCTCCTTCTTTCCCAACCTCCTCCCTCTATTCCTCTGTTCTGTTTGCCTCTGTCTGTCTGTCTGTCTCTCAATAAACTTCAATGGTTTCCTATTTCCTGCTTGAATATAGAATTCTCTGTTTAACATTTAAAGCCATTCTCAACCTAAAGCCCTTCCCAGACTTCTTATGCTTTTCTCTAGGACCATATACTTTTCATTCCAGTGATGGGGCCTCCAAGCTGTTCCATAAACAAAATGCTCTATGTCTCAGCTCCCTGGTATTTTTTCTGGCTTTCCTCCAATCCTGGAATGTTCTCTCCCTCCACTACTCTGACTACTGACCTTGCTGGTTTCCTTTAAGTGCTAACTAAAGTTCCATCTTCCGCAGAAAGCCTTCTCCAATCCTTTTAATTCAGTTTCCTTATCTCCTATTTATTTATTTATCTATTTATACTGTATAGAGTTTGCTTTGTATATACTTGTTTGTTGTTTTCCTCATTAGTACACGCCCTCCCTAAAGGGAGGGATGTTCTTTGCCTCTTTTGGTATCCCCAATAATTAGCCCAATGCTTGGCACATAGTAGGCACTTGATAAATATTTATTGAATTGAATTGAGTGAATGCTTGAGTTGCTTTCTATCTTTCTTATTAAGCAAACTCCCTGAGCTTTACCAGAGCTCTTACTATTCTAAGGTTCTTCTTCATTTACTTCTAGGGTCAGAGTATGTTTTAGATAAATAAGTACAGTCTGGTCTTTTCTGCCTCCAAAGCACCTTACCTAAGGCTGGATATATATTGTACATACTGTACATACTCTGAAAATGTTATTGTTCTTGTTATTGTTCAGCCAAGTCAAATTTTTAATAATTCCATTTGGGGTTTTCTTGGCTGAGTTCCAGCTAATTTTACAAATGAGGAAACTGAGGCAAAAAGGATTATGTGACTTGGCTAGTAAGTATTTGAACTCAGAAAGATGAGTCTTCTTGACTTAAAGCCCAGCACTCTATGCACTGCTCACTCTCTAAGTAGTAAAGGCTTATTGCTTTGAATTGAAATGGCTCTGCCATTTTTTTTCCTATTCTTCCCCTTGAAAGCTGGGTAGTGGTACAAGTGACCACGCAGTTATGCTAGCTTTAACTCTAGAAAAGATAGTTCTGAGGTCCCACCTCCGGGAGAAGGAGGTACGAGAGAAAGACAACTCCTGCATCTCCTGCATCTCTTGTTTGAGCTTCCAACAACGAGACTCAGATGAATCTAAGGAGAGGCTGAGAAGTCTCATACCTATAACTTTAAATTAAAAAAGCAATGTACTGTTTATTGGTTCTCGAAAGCTTCTGTGGAGCGGCAGGCTCATAAAGATCACATTATAGTACAAGCCATTATGCAAAGAGTTTACTATATATACATTTCTAAATGGTTCAGCAAACAGCAGCCTACTTATGGGCAGAGAAGGATAACTGGTTCATTTGGGGTAACAAATGATCCTTGATTTGATTTTAAATGCAATGACAGCCAAATTTATTTCTTATTTAATCACTTCCCTGAGCTGTTGAGGACAGGATGATATTAAACTACACAATGCAGAATATGACTACTGAATCTGTTGAAATAGGCAAAAGAATATATTATGTTTATAGGAGAGAGAAAGATTGTATGGCGATGCATATAACCAGAATGGGTATTTTTGTCATTTATACAGTAGCTTATATCATTATTTTTTCCCAGTTCCAATTTTTCAGTAATAAAAATACAGGAGATGTGATTTGCTTTGCATTACAGATAAACCATCTTGATTCTTTATTAAATATTTTTATTAATCTGAAGTACTACAAAGCGTTTTAGCAGATAAATCAGACTCTGAGCAGTCGTTTTCCCTCTGCTATAGCTCCATAAAGTGGATTCATTTATGAGTGTGCAATACCAGAAAAGAAGGTTTCCATATTCATTAATATGCTCCCTTATGTCCCTGTTTTTATAGCCATGTGTACTCGGCAGAAGTGGTGCTAACGGGATATTTGTTCTCCAAAATAAAATAGGTTTGGGTAATCTGCTCTGTAATCCCCTGTTTTGTGTTCTATTTAATTAGGAATTACAATACAGATACCACTCAAATAGCTATGGTTTGGAAAATGAGTCTTCTCTGGCCTGGCTAGTAGGTAGGGGAAGAAGGGGGCTATCTTCCCTTTCTGTCCCAGTATTACCCATACCTACTGAGTATTTGGAAGAATAAAGAAGAAAAATTGAATTCCAAATGCCTCTTGCCAAAGAGTGCCAGTATTTTTTTTAATTGTTTTCCCACCTAAACTAGGTAGTAACCCATAAATTATCTCAGAAGAAGGGGCATGACTTCCTTAAGTTCATACTGAGAATTAGAAACAGAGATAAGGTTAGGCTGGCATTTCCCAAATTTAATAACATCTATAGTTTCTACTTCAGGTGATTCTGGCCTTCATTCATTTAGTCCAGCGGCTTTCAGAGGCTCAGAGTATAAGAGATCCAGGGACAGGAGACATGAGACATAGGAAAAAGAAGAACTCCAATCTTGAAATTTAAGTCATCTTATACAACCCATACTTGAAAAATTATTTCCTCTATAATATGCTGGCCAGGGGGTGATCCAGTTTTTGCTTCCAATGGAAAGAACCAGAATATCTCAAAGTAACCCACTCCATCCTTACATAGTTCTAATTGTTTATCTTTATTTGTAAGAGAAAATCTCTTAAATCTTTCTTTGCAGTTTCTACCCATCATTTCTAGTTTGGGAGCCAAGCAGAAAAAGTTCTCCACACAACTGAAAACAATTCATATGCCATATATGCTAAACATGACCAGTTTTTTCCAGTTGATCCACGTGTTGTATGATCTCAATATCCTCCATCATTCTGCATGCTCTTCTATGGTCAATCTCTAGCTTATCATTGTGCTTCCTAAAATTCAGTACCCATAACTGAACAGGATATTGCAGATGAGGTCTGACCAGGACAGAATATGGTAGGACTTTCACCTAGTCCTGGACACTGGGAACCTCTAAGTGCTGCCCAAGACTGCATTGGCTTTGGATGGGTGAGCTATCATACCATTAATTCACAGAGCCTTGTAGATTGCCAAAACCCCCAGATCTTTTAAAATATATTACTATATAGTAAAGTTCTAAACAAACTACCATCTACTTCTAGGAAGAGGACTCAGTAGTTTGTTGTGGTTAAAAATTTATAGGGTTTCAATAAGTAAGGATTTGGTCCAGGGGATAAAAGTGCTAGATTTTGAGCCAGAAATAACTGATTTCAAATTCCACTCAGACATTTACTTGCTGAGTGACACTGCACAAGTCACCACTGTAGCAGACAGAAGTAAACACTTCTATAAACTGCAAATTCCTGATCCGCAAACTAAGGATAAAAGTACCTATCTCATAGGGTTGTTGTGAGCATTAAATAATAACATATGTAAAATATTGCAATCTTTAAAATGCTTTGTAAATTCTACCTATTATTGTGATAAAAGTTTTACACAAAGGCAAAATTTTGTCACAGGAAATTCAAGAACTTATTGGAAAACTCTGCACTAAAGGCTTCATCCTCCAGCTAATGAGGAATTGATTTCTTTAGTGTCTCAAACAGTGAATGATAAGGTATTTATCTCCTTTCTTTCCTCTCTCTCCAAAATATACTCTAAAGAAAATAGAATCAGGAACTTGCATTACTTCTCTGGGACTGGCCATCAACTAGTTCCCTCTGTGTAAGTGTATGAAGGTATAATTATCTTTTGTGTTTTAAGATGCTTCTTTTTGTATCCTAGTCACAGCTTCACCAGCATGGTTGAATCAGAGAGGGGCATGGGATATTTGTAGGTTCAAAAACCACTCTGAGAAGTCAATGTATGATGATGGTGGGGAATATATAATATTGAAACAAAAGGGTCAAGCCTCAAGGAGCCTAAATGTGTTTGACCTCTCACCTCCAGGCCTTTTGACTTCTATCTAAACTTTCCTGCTTCCAAATCCTGCTTGACCCTCAGCATCCCACATCCGTCCCAGTTCCTTGAGTTTGGTATCCCTGAAAAACTCTGATTTTTAATCATAACCCTATTTCATACTGGCACCTTTTATCTTTCCCTTCTTTTCCTAGGAGGATGTTTTCCTTCAGGCCTCATGAGGGCCCTAATTGCCATATAGTAGCCCTCTTGGGCAATCTGATCCTTCTGTGAAATAAGTAGATGATAGCCAGATAATATAGGAAGATAGTTGGATGCAATAGTCTGTCAAAGGAAGTAGACTCGGGGGATATTATGGTTTTCAAGGCAGGGAAGGGTTTACTATTTTTATTGATACCAAGGGAAATTAAGTCCCTTGTTAGAGATATCTCTATACTACTATATGGTGTCAAAGTTAGGATTAGAACCCAGAACTTCTAGCTCTCAGACTATTAATCTTTAAATTACACTCATTTCTTTCAATTTCTATATCCTGATCCATCATTTCATAAAATATTCTTCAACTGTTTCAGGGTAGACACAGGGTTGACCTAAGTAGTACTCGGGGAAGACTATGGGCGATAGGATAGTATTTGATGGGCATTTCAAAACCTAAAATACTTTTTCTTTGACCTGCCATGGCACTGTATGCGGAGAATTCAGTTTTAAAGGTACATTATATCTATGGGAGATAGACACCAGGTTTATTTCAGATCTGGTCTTGTAGCCTTAGACCATTATTATAGTAGACTATTAGAAGGTTAGTAAGCTTTCACCATAGAACCAGCATAGATGCAGTACAGAATGGAAGGCTTCACTGAGAAGAATCTGACAGGGGTAAACCTTAGGTGCTAGAAATAGGGGAGGTCAAGGAGACTCAGAATTATTCAAGTGTTTCAGGCAGTGTACTTGAGGAGAATATGAAGTGCCCCTTTCTAATGATCGCGAAACTGCAGTTTAAATTATTAATGTCAGAGAATGATTTCATATTTAATCTAAAGACTATTAATTACACTGCAGAAGAGCTGTGGGTCCTCCACAGAGCCCTCCTCGACAACTGAATTATTTAGTGTTGCCCAATATTTTAACTCTGTGTCAGCAAAGACAAGGCCACGCCCCTTCATACATATCCCAGGTAAAGGAGGGGAGTAGGATAGAAAGAAACAAAATTAATTTCTGTATAAATTTTTTCAAATATTTGAAAAAACAAATCAGTCAATAAATTTCTTATTCCCCTCCTTTCCTAATCTGGTGAAATTTCAGAAATCCAATTATTTCTAAAAATGTGTACCCATCAGTCAATTTAACTAGTATTTACTAAACACCTAAAATTATGCCTGGGATTTTGTTATATTTTGATATTAGAAAGATAGGACAAGATTTAGTCCCTAACCTTAAGAGACTCTCAGTCTACTTGGGGAGACAGGACTTCGACAAATGAAGCAACTTTACAATGATGTGGAGCCAAAGATAATTGATTGACTAAGTGTGTCAAAATAGCTGTGTGCCTAGGAAGGCTACTGTGGGCAGGAGATAGCTGAGGAAGGATTCCTCAAGGGACTGAAGCTTGAGCTGAGCATTGAAGGATGAATAGAATTTGATTAGATAGAAGGGAATTTTCAATGATCACTGCTTATTCAAGATGCTATTGGGATTCATGCCCAGTTATAGGTTAGTCTAAATCAGTGCTTCTTAAACTTTTTCCACTCATGACTCTTTTTCCCCAAGAAATTTTTATGTATCCTCAGATATATCTGAGGATCTTTGTTATAACAAATCAAATATTTGCTGATAATAAATAAAAAAATTTCAATCACCTATTCAGTTATAAGACTCCATATGGGGTTGCAGACCAGAATTTAAAAAGCTTTAGTCTTAGATCTTAGCAAAGAGTTTCATTTATAAAGGAGATAAGAAACCAGCTCATCAATTGCAAAGTTAGTGTGTGAGAAATAAGGTGTATGGGTCTGTAAGGTGATATCAAGGAGAACTATATCCACCCGGTGCTTCTAGAAAAACAAGAACATCTTTTGGAAGTTGGGGGGAAAGTTTGGATTTGATGCAATGAGGAGTTATTGAGTCTCAAACAGGGTGAATGTCGAAAACTCAATGTGTGCAGAATCTTCTCCTTAGCTTTTTGGAATTAATTATATACAATTAAGCATGTACATGATCTTTATGCAGAGGCCTTGTTAATCTTTTCAATGTTACTTTTAGTGGGTCTCTAAGATTTATGGAAGATGGGATGAAACTGAGTAACAGTCAGTATTCTAATATTACTATAAATGAATACATAAATGAATGGTTAAATGAGCAGTTTATTGTTTACAATGTACAAAAGTTCTGAGGCTAAAAATAGAAAAATAAGATAGTCTTTGATTTCATGGAACTTACTTTCTAATAAGGGAAGATACTTTATGTGGATTTCAGCTACAAGTCAAAATGGAAAGGCCTCCGTGGTCTTTAGGGAACAGTGGCAAAACAGATGGCAATGGATCTTTTTAAACCGTCATTTCCATTGATAAAAACAACAAACCCCAAACACTTCTGTTTTAGAAGTTGAATCGCCTAGGCTGCTTTTTCAGGAGCTGTGGCTGCTGAGGAGCAGTTGCCAGGTCCCATGCCTCCAATGGCTGCTTCCCTGGTTTCCAGGACTAAGCTGGAAGCAGGGTGAGGGGCCGGGGGTGCTGCTATTCCTGGGGCTCTTGAGTTCAGGGTCCTGAGATGCCTTCACCAGGGTCTGAGGTGAGGAAGTGGTTGAGGTGGCAGCAGCATTTACTCAGTAAATGCCTCCTCCTATCGCACCCTTAGGGCTAGCAATAAGAATAATATATAATAATGGTATTATAATATGTAGTATAATATATAGTCATATGGGAATAACATACAATAATATATAGTAATGGCACTATGATATGTAATATAATAGATAAGAAAAATGAATTATGGGAATAACATACAATAATAGTACTATATAACAGTAATGAACTATCTAAATAGTAATAACATATAGTAATAGTACTATAGTGGAAAGATTTTTGGGAGGCAGGAAACTTAGAGAATAAGCTCTACCATTCAGTCACTGAGGGTCTGATCGCTTTTGGGGCCTTCAGCTTCCTCATCTGTAAAATGGCAGCATTAGATTAGTTGATCTTTAAAGTCTAAAAAAACCCTCTAAAAATCATCCAAGTCTAAGAAGTTCAATGCCAAGTTCATTTCTTCTTGGTGTGGCAAGGTTTGGGGGTGAAGGGGCAGGGTACAGAGTAGTCACAAGGAGTTACATTGAAGAAAAAGAGGAAAAAAGAGAGAGCAGGTCACTATGTTGGCAGAGCACCAAGTGAACAGGGTGTTCCAGCCGATTGGAACTGTATTTATATGCAGCCAGCTGCCCCGTCTGAGATTGCACACAGGCCGAATAGATGCTGAGTTGATCACTGGGATGGGAGGGGAGCCTGGAGCCCTGGGAGCTTAGTTCAGCTCTCATCTGTCCTGTGGAGGCAGTGGGATAAAGGCCAAAATAGGCTGGGCATCCGCCATGGTTGGGTATAATGATCCCTTGCACATCACAGAGGAAGTCCTGTCTTTCCTTCCCCTCAGAATCCATCCTCAGTCTTGGACTTTTTCATCCTGGAAGTTCTACCTGCTCTGGATGACATGGCCAGAATTTACGGAGGTTACTTGCCTAAGCTACTCTTGTAGATTTATGGGCTTGGGAGGATAGGTTGATTTATTCTAGTGATGTGGGGATCATAAGGAAAGAAAGGCACTTGGGCATTAACTGCAGAGCAGTGTATTAGAATAAACACAGAGCTGGAATTTAGTATGTGATGAGCTCCCCCTGTGGAAGGTGAATGGAGGCTGGACACTGTCCCTAACACAGCTAGTAACTCACTGTATTTGAATAATCCCTTTTCTTCTCTGAACCTCATTTTTCCTTCTATAAAATGAATTGCATTAGATAAGATACCATCTCTAAGGTCCTTTGAAGCTCTTATAGTCCATAGGCTATGATTCTAAGTTTAATCAGGTTCACTGGAATCCATCTAGATGGTGCTTTTACTTCTGTGATTCTCCTCTCCCTTATGTTGTCCCAGAATCCTAAGGAATCTTCATCTAGCAGGCAAGATCTCCATTCTGCTTTTTCTTTCAGGCTTTTCCCTCCTCCCTCCCTCACCGTGTTTATTGGATCAACATCAATATTAAGATCCATGAGCGCTCTCTCTGAGATTTTGAGGCTGATAATTAAAAAGCATAATGGGTGGTTTAATAATCCCGTGGCCGCAGTGCAGTTTGCTTCACATTATGAGACCATTTCACCATAAGCTCAATTAAGTTTTCCATGGCCTGGATGGGCTGTCCC
The DNA here is from genome assembly GCF_048593235.1 of Sminthopsis crassicaudata. Taxonomy (NCBI): domain Eukaryota; kingdom Metazoa; phylum Chordata; class Mammalia; order Dasyuromorphia; family Dasyuridae; genus Sminthopsis; species Sminthopsis crassicaudata. Next base: position 509,762,217 of record NC_133618.1, read on the forward strand.
AGTAGTTCAAACGATTAGGTAAAATCGGGCTCCTTGGGATGCCAGACAGAGCTAGAGTCTGGCACTGTGCTTGCAGCCTGTTTGGTTCCTGAAGCTAAATTAAAATCCTATTGTCCTGGGTGGTTAATATTTCATGCTCTTGTTTCCAGCAATTAAATTGTGTCATTGTGCCAGAATTGGAGAGACAGAGGGACCCTCCTGGAGGTACTGAAGTCATAGATGCCCTTTCTAGGGGGAGAGGAACAAGAATCCTCTCAGGTTGGGGGCTACATTTGCAAAGTGCACCAAACAGGAGGATGAAGGAATTGAGATGATTTTGCCCTCCCCTCCAAATCTGACTCCCTCTTCTCTGCTATAGCACCATTCTCAAAGTGATGGGATAAGGAAGAGAAATAGATAAGCATCCCTTAGGTGCTTTCTCTGGGCTTTCTCTCCTGAATATAATGCATGCTCAGGAGACTAGTTCTACTCCTGGCTCTCCCTCAGTCATGTAACAATTTTTTTGAACCTCTATTTTCTTAAGTATAAAATGGAGATATAATAATAATAATTCATTGTAGTACCTCCTTCAAAGGGATTTTGTGAGGAAAACACTTTATAAACTATAAGAAATCATAGAAATGTGAGCTATTTTATATATACACAGATATGGTACTTTAAGATTTAAGGTTTACAAGGTACTTTCCTCTCTTCAATCTTATGAGGTAGTTAGAACAAGTATTTTTTATCCCTTATCTTACAAATGAGAAAATTCAGAATGCTCAGAGGGGCTTAGTTATGTGCCCAAGGTCATATAACTACTTAGTGTAGATCCTGGGATTTAAACCCAGCTGACAGTCACTCAGCTGCTCCACATTACTGACTAGAGAAAGTTTAAAAAATCCTAGTATTTGAGGGCCTGCACAGACTGCCCCGACCCTATGCCTCTATTCTTATATCAATTGATACCCAGCATGAACTCAGGATTGTCTTGTAGTGTCTCAGTGACCCTAGCTCTATGCCTTTATTCATTCTTTTTCCTGTCCCTGAAATATTCTCCCCCTTCTACCTATCTATATCTTCCTCATTCTTGGTGGCTCAGTCCAAGTCCCATCTCCACCATTAAACTTTCCCACACCTCAGTTATCTCTTAATCCCAGATCTCCTATAGTACTTACAGTTGCCATTGCTTTTTGGGCATTGCAACCCAGTACCAATAGTTGCTTCCTCACTTGAATATATCATAAGTGTATTTTGAGCTCCCAGAAATCATATGGCATTTCAGAACCACAGAGGAAGGATAGCAACCCGTTATAAGAAACCTATCTATACTTCTAGTAAATAATTCCTCAACCAGCCTGTCATAATCCCACCATCCTCACTTTTCCTGGTCTTCTAGGTTTGTTATTGGAAGGGACTTCACATCTAGAACCAGAAAGGAAGAAAGAATTGTATTTACCTTGCAAACAGATCTTTATCTCTTTAATCTCTGTAAGGCAAGAAGGGTATGGGCAAACAATAATGATGATGATAATAATAACTAGCATCTATATAGTTTATATATTATGTATATATGTGTTTATATAAACATAGATAGATAGATAGATACACACACATACATAGCTATCTATCTTCTTTTTTGTGTTATCCTCCCATTTGATTGTAAGCTCCTTGAGGGTAAGAACTATCTTTTTAAAAATTATGTTCTCAGCAATTAACATGCTACCTGGAACACAGTAGGTACTTAATAAATGTTTATTGGCTAGATGGGTATAGCACTTGAAAGTTTGCAAAGTACTTTACAAATAGTACCTCTTTAAATCCTCACAATAACCTTGTGATATAAGTGCTATTATCTCTAATTTACTGATGGAGAAACTAAGGCAGATTGAAGTTAATTGATTTGCCCAGGGTCACAATTTGTAACTGTTTGAGCCTGGGTTTGAAGTCTGGTCTTTCTAATTTTAGATCTAGCACTCTATGTATTATGCCACCCTACTGTCTCAGTAACAGACTGAGCTGTAATCCCAGTCCTAGACCGGATCACCCAAACATTAAATAGATTCTGAGTCCCAAATTCCAAACCCAGACATATTGTCTAAGGCACTTTTCCAGCATTAAGACTCAGTGATTCTGTGAATATGAAGAAAGAATAAAAGGCATAAAAACAATTGCATTAAAATGAAAGAAACAATAAATGGTATATTTGAAGAAACACTGGACTGGGGGCTACGAGACCTATGTTTCAGACTCATTTCTGCCATTTACTCTGCTTATCGTTGAGGACAAGTAACTCTCTATAAAATGTGGGAGAAAATGATCCTTGGAAGTCAGAGTCATTGAATATTTGAACAGGAAGAGATTTAGACATAATCTAATCCAATCCCTTCGTTGGATAGATAAGGAAAATGAAATCCAAAAACATGAAGAGAGCATCAGGTAGCTGGTAGCATGAGGATCAATTGTTAAAGTCAAGACTAGGTCTCTTGAGTTCAGTGCTCCCTCATTCAAGCAAAGACTGGTTTACAGGTGAAAATTTAAGCATTAAGCTAAATTAGGTTAAGTTCCCTTCCAATTCTAATGTTCTAACATCTTATGACGTTATGAACACATTCCATGGGTGTTGTAGAACCATTCCCTGCCCATATAGGATAGGAGACTAGACTAGATAATTTCTAAGACTTCTTCTAGTTCTGACGTTCTAGGAATTTGATTGGGATCAGCTAAATGCTTATTAAATATAAATGAAAGAGATGTGACAATTGTATTTGAGAAGAAAGACAAGGGAAATGGAGCCAGAATGGAGAAATAGTGTTAAACTAAATTATCTTCCCAAGTGACTTCTACCATTTGCATAAGCAGATTTTTCATTGTTTTTTTCTTATTAATTCATATATTATTCATCATCACAGTCATTCCTCTGAATTCGTTTTCATTTTTTCCCCTTAAGTCTAACGAAAGCAACCAGATTGACTCCAAAGACCTAAGTCTATCGCTTGGGTCTTCAAGACCTGATATCTCTGAGATGCAGTCAGTGTCTAACCTGGTCTCTCAGGCTGATCATCAGCCTACCATATATATTTATATGCTTAGTCCTGGTTTAATTACACAGTTGCTAATTTCATTTCCTTTTCTCTTAGTTAAAGTCTTGCCTTTGAGGGGGGAGGGGAGCAGGGTTTACAGGCCCTTTTAGCAGTTTGGTGAATATTATGGACTTCTCAGAATTATATTTTTAAATGCATATACATTTATAAAGGACATCTTTGACAATATAATCATTGAATTATTTTTAAAAACAAATTCATAAAATGTTCTAAATCACTATTGATCAGAGAAATGCAAATTAAGACAACTTTGAGGTGCCCCTACATACCTCTCAGATTACCTAAGATGACAAGAATAGATAATGATAAATAGTGGAGGGGATATGGTAAAACTGGGACCCTGATACATTGTTGGTGGAGTTGTGAACTGATCCAACCACTTTGGAGAGCAATATGGAACTATGCCCAAAGGCCTATCAAACTGTATAGCCTTTGATCCAGCAGTATCTATACTGGGTCAGTATCCCAAAGAGATCATAAAAAGGAAAAGGACCCACATGTGCAGCCCTTTTTGTTGTGGCAAGGAATTGGAAACTGAGTGGATATTCATCAGTTGAGAAATAGCTAAATAAGGTATGGTAGATGAATGTTAGGGAATACTATTGTTCTATAAGAGACGCCCAACAGGATGATTTCAGAGAGGCCTGAAGAGACTTACATGAAATGATGCTGAGTGACATGAGCAACTACAAGATCATGCGAAGATCAATTCTGATGTATGTGGCTCTTTTCAACAATGAGGTGAATCAGACCAATTCCAGTAGATTTGTGACATCTGTATCCAGAAAAAGCATTAGGGAAACGAAATGTGGATCGCAATATATTTTCACTTTTTTTGGTTGTTTGCTTGCTTTTTGTCTTCTTTTTAATTTTTCCCCTTTTTGATCTGACCTGGTACAACATGATAAATGTGGAGATATGTATAGAAGATTGTACATGTTTAACACTCTGGATTGCTAACTCTCTAGAGGAGGGGGTATGGGAAAAGAAAGAGGAAAATTTGGAACGCAAGATTTTGCAAAGGTGAATGTTGAAAACTATCTTTGCATATATTTTGATAACAAAAAACTATTATTTAAAATGTTAAAAACAAAGGCACCCCAAAATTAAAATATGATTATGTCATAAAAGGGGATATAGATTCAGAGCTGAAAGTCACTGAGTTGAACCTTATCTTTTTACAGATGAGGAAACTGGGGCACAGAGTGATTACATGATTTGTTCTAGGTCATACAGGTCATAAGTAACAGAGGAATAATTTAAACCAAGGTCTAATATTCTATTTAATTCTAAATGCAATACTCTTTTCATTATATTCTCTGGATTATTAACTCTCTGAGGGCAGACATAATAGTATTCAGTTTCCTTTGGTTCTCCCTACAGTGTTTAGAGCCTTGTACCCAGTTGATACTCTGATGTCAATTGATCGATTGCCTTCCAAATGATAGATCTTTTCCAAGATAGTTTTCAATAGCCCTGGCTCCTGAGAAAAAGTATTAAGGTACATTTGATGTTCAGGATAAATAATAATAGCAAGCATTTATATAGTACCTACTACAAGCTACTGTGCTAAACACTCAACAAATATTATCTCATTTGATTCTTACAACAGCCATGGGAGGTTGGTGCTCTTATTATACTCATTTAACAAAAGAAGAAACTAAAGCAATCTAAGACTAAGCTAATTGCCAAAGTTCAAACAGCTAGTAAGTGTCTAAAGCAGGATTTGAACTCAGATCGTTCTAATTCCAGGTCCAGTGCTACATCCACTGAACACAATTAATCCTTATTAGTCATAACTTTTAAAAAGGAGTCAGTGTGAGCTTGAGAGGTGCAGCAGCATCTTTCTTGTTACATTTTCTCCACCCAGTTAAAACCTATTCATCTTTTTTGCTCATATTAAAGGTGTATGAGTATCTAACCTAAATTAAAATTCTAAAACTGGGTTGAAAAAGATCTCAAAGGACATTTGGTCCAATTCTGACATAGTCTGAGCTTGCAGATAGGCCTATCTCTGACAGATGTTTTTATTGGGAAATTTGCAGCAAACCTCATTTTACAAGTGGTAAAACTGAGGTCCAGGGAGGTGAGCAGACTAGCCCCAATCTATGATGCTGCTAGATACTCTTCCTATCTCTTCCCTTCCAGTTTAAATAACACAACCAGTCCCCCAAGGAATGCAGTTTGTGGTCAAATTTACACATTCTTGGAGAGGAGTCCCCTATGGACTTTTTTAGATCTGGAAGTAGACCCATTAAAGATTTACTTTGTTTATGACTGTCTCCATCACTTACTCAGGGTCCCAGTGCCTAGAATTAGCCCTATTCATAGAAAGATTGACTTGCTGCTTAATGAAAACGATGTTTTTTCTTCCTATAATAGATGTACAATTTCAAAAGCATTTTTAAACTATTTGAAAACACTTTCTCATTTATTCATTTTCTGCATTGTCATAGTAGTTGCATGTAGTAAGGAGGGCAAGTACAGTATTTATACCCATTTCACAGATGAGGAAATTTCACCAGAAATGACTTGCTAAATCACACTCTAAGTCAGTGGCAGAGTCAGGCTGAGACTATAGTGACTCTTACTAGAATTGACCTTGAAGAGCCACTTGCATTTTGCTATTGTTTCAGTTGGGCCCTTAGCAGACATGGCAGTGAGAGGGAACAAAGAGGGTATGTAAAAATATTTGTATACGTTTGTTAGTATTTGGCATACAATGAAGCAGAACTTAAAAAACAAAACCTTGTTTCTGCTCCTAACCACCCCCTTAAAAGCCTGTGCTTAGAAATTCCATGCATTTTAAAATAAAGACATCATGGAATGAGAACATTCCCTCCACCGCATCCCCCACCAACAGTCTAATGCCATCCCCGCTTTGGAATAGCTCTGCCAGGGGGTGGGGGCTTTGCTGATGGGGCAGTTAAAGAGGAGTTTAGCATCCTTTTTATGAAGGCTGGAAATCGAGGTAGAAGGGCCATCCATAAACAACCCCATTACAGCCATCAGAAGACAGCAAGAGAATTTCATGGAAATATCTGTAAGGGGCTGTGGATATTTATAGCTGCTGGCAGGATGTTTAGAAGCACGATGGGAGGCCTTCATCTCAATACAGAATGTTAAATATGGGAGGAAAATGTATTTGCTTTGTGACAGAAGGACTTCTGGTAGTCAGCCCATCAGTGAGCACCATCTATTGAATTCCTGGGCTGGTCTCAGCACAAGCAGAGTAGGCCCAAGGGATATGATACAGGAATGCCTTAGACAGCAACTTTGTCATTTTACAGATAGGGAAACCAAGGCCCAGGCAGGTTAAGAGATTTGGATTTCTTTTTGTCTTGCTTTAAATCATGTACCAGCTTTTAAAATATAGATATGAGTAATTTGTAATTTTTAATGCATGGCTATTTTATTTATTGTTTGTTTGTTTGTTTTGCAGGGAAGCACTCAGGGTTAAAGAGACTTGCTCAGCTCTAAAGCAGTGTCTGAGGTCAAATTTCAGCCCAGGTACTCCTAACTCCAGGGCTGGTCCCCTCTCCACTGTGTCATGTAGCTGCTCCTGAATGTCTATTTTAGTAAAGATTTCTATATTTGTCAAGGAAAAATGAGTGGAAAGGTACTCAGTAGTCCCTTGAATTAATTAATCATGCTTATGAGAAGGCTGTGATACTGTGGGGAGGGCTGGCGTCAGAGGAGAGCTTAGGTTCTAGTTCTGCCTCTGAAACACAGTAGCTGTGTGACCACCAGTCAGGAGTTTAACCTTCTCGTGTCCCAGGCAGCTAAGGCATTAAATTATCTTAATCGATGACTTGCCAACCTGCACTGGTGTATAGAATTTCCATATTGGGAATTTCTTACATCATTGAAACCACATGTCATTGGTTCACACATGCAGATAAAAGAGACCTTAGAAGTCATCTAGTCTAGATTTCTCATTTTATACATGAGAGAAGTTGTGATTTTTTTGAACCCCAAAATAAGGCTCTTTTTTTTTTTTTTAACTTTTATCTCTATTCAAGCTCATACTTTTAGAGCCAACATTCTAACCTGGCTGGAGCAACAACAATAACAACAAAAGATGAAAAAAAAAAAAAAAACCCAGGAAGAATAATAGCACTTTGTGACATGGGGCTTATCAAGATACTACCATCCCACTGGAGATAGATAACCAAATTGCAGACATGGCATCTGGAGAAAATAGAATTAAAGAATGTTAGAGTTGGGAGTCATCTAAAAGTCATCTTGCTAACCACTCCCCATTTTGCAAATGGGAAAATGAAGCCAAGATAGGGGAAGTGACTTTTATGGTGAATCCGTGACAGAAGAGGAAACCTTCAGGATGTTTGCATGGCAAAAATCAATCCTGTTAGGTAAGAGTGTGGAAAAGCAAGCACTAATAGAGTCCAGAGACACGAACACAAGTACCTTCTTTTGCCAAGATAACTACGTGACCACCTTCATTTTTCTGAGGATAATTTTTTTTTTCATTTGTAAACTGAAGGACTTGAAAATTTCCATCTGTAATGAATCTATTGTGATGTGAATCTATTATGAATCTAAGTGGTGCCTTCCTGGCAAGGCTCTTTGAATTACCATATATTCCAATGTTTTATTGTCCTGGAAAGCCATGGTCTGAGAGATGCTGGAAAAGCCCCCACTCTGAAATAGAATCTCCCATTCCCCAAGCGTAAGGTTTTTGTTTTTCTGCCATTAGAATTTTATTCTTTTGAATAAAGAATAAAGTATTACTCTTTATAAGACTCCCCTTTTTAAAGACATATCATCCTGGGGTAAGAATGCTAACATGGTAATGATAAGCCATTAATTTAACCATGGGGATGATGCAGTGGTGGGAGGGATTCTATGAATTGCAGTTCAGGGATGTGGACAGGTGTAAAGAGGAGAGGAAGAAATATTTGATATGATGGGTTAAGATCTTGGCACCTGCATGGGAATGCTAGGGGGCAGGTCCTTGTTTTTAATTTTGAAGGATTCTGGATTACAGTCCAATTTTCTATAGACAGCTTGTGACTTTGTGTGCTAACATGAAAAATGCTCTAAGAAGCTTATAGATGGAAGCTGACAAGGCTTCTCAGATATTAAATGGTGCTTTTTCAGTCATTTTAGCTTAATTGAATCAGAAACATATAGATCAGATTGCATTGCAAATGGATCAGGTTTTTTGAATTAAAAAAAGACTAGTTTCAGGAGAGCACAAGAGGTGTTGGGGTCTCATTAAGTCTCATGTAGCTGGAGTATAGTAATGGGAGTTCTATGCCCCCTCACTCAGATATATCTGTCTGGGTTACCTGTCTATGCTAATCTTTCACATCTTTCCCAACCTCCAGGAAACTCAAATGATGGCAATATGTTTATATAGTGCTTAACAAAACACTTTTAAGTGCAGTAAGTGGTATTATCTCTACTTTACAGATGAGGAATTAGGTCAGGTAGAAAAGGAAGAGCTTATGTACTGAGCTGTTGATTTGGGTCCTAGATTCATTGTGGGACATGCGATCCCCAAATTAATCAAATTTCTCACCTTCCACCTGTAAGTTGTGGGTAGCCATTCTCTTCTCAGCAGAAAACTCAGGATGATACAGGTTGAGAGGTTTGGGTGCTTCCCTACCCCACACCGGTGTGAGCAGTTTCATGTGACTATCTCTAGCAGGACAGCTTTTGGCTGAGACAAAACAAGATGTCAATAAAGAAAAGATGCAGGAAACATTGAGCATCCCAGTGCATGGCAAAAGGGGAAAGGGAGTAAGGAAGGGAGCAGGGAAGACATAGTGGGGATATGAGATCAGAGTGAGTGAGACTAGTCTGATAGGAGGTGGGGATTTTGAGACACATTGTGTTGTGGTAGAAACACTACTGAACTAGGATTCAAGGCTTATATTCTTCTAATCCTGGCTCTGCTATCAAATATGTGAACTTGGCTGAGCCATTTTAACTTCTTGAGCCTCAGTTTACTCATCTGTAAAATGAAACCATCTATGTAGAGGAGCTCAAAGGTTCATTCCAGTTCTGAAACTCTATTTTTTTTATTATAGCTTTTTTATTTACAAGATACATGCATGGATAATTTTTCAGCATTGACAATTGCAAAACCTTTTGTTCCAACTTTTCCCCTTCTTCCCCCCATCCCTTCCCCCAGATGGCAGGTTGACCAACACATGTTAAATATGTTAAGTATAAATTAAATACAATATATGTATACATGTCCATACAGCTATTTTGCTGTACAAAAAGAATCAGACTTTGAAATAGTGTACAATTAGCCTGTGAAGGAAATCCAAAATGCAGGCAGACAAAAACAGAGATTGGGAATTCTATGTAGTGGTTCATAGTCATCTCCCAGAGTTCTATTGCTGGCTGTAGCTGGTTCAGTTCATTGCTGCTCTATTGGAACTGATTTGGTTCATCTCATTGTTGGAGAGGGCCTCGTCCATCAGAATTGATCATCATATACTATTGTTGTTGAAGTATATAATGATCTCCTGGTCCTGTTCATTTCACTCAGCATCAGTTCACATAAGTCTCTCCAGGCCTTTCTGAAATCATCCTGCTGATCATTTCTTACAGAACAGTAATATTCCATAATATTCATATCACAATTTATTCAGCCATTCTCCAATTGATGGCATCCACTTAGCTGAAACTCTATTTTCTAAGGAGTTTCTAATAATTGTTACTGTGCTCTTTGCTACCTCACCAAGATAATCCTCTAAGTTAAATCTTTTAAACATGCAGCTAAGTGAGGCAAATGGGTGGCACAGTGGCTAACACCTTGGACCTAGAGTCAAGAAAACCTGAGTTCAATATAACTTCAGACTTTAGGTAAGTCACTTAGCTTCTATTTGGCCCAGTTTTCACAACTGTAAAGTGGGGATAATAATAGCACTTACCTTCCAAGGTTGTTATAAGGATCAAATTGGTTATATTTTGCAAAGTATTTAGTACTGAATACATAATAGGCACCATATATATATTCTAGTTATTTTTGTTATGTAGATTCCCCTGGAAGGGTGATGGTGTTAAATGAGCATTTAATATGGTCATTCTCTCCAAAATGTTCATTACTGTCAGATCTCTTCCCTATCTGATAGTAATCTGAGATCTGTGTGCCGTAGGAATTCGTGGGAATGTGAGAGAAGGGAGAGATCCTTAAATTATTTACTTGATCCAGTTAAATCTTGTCTTCCCAAATTATACAAAATCCCAGTCCAGCCTAGGTTATTTAATCCAAAACTCAAAATTTGTGACATTTGGATAACGGGGATTTGTTCCCTGCCTATACTTAATAAGGGCATTTGTAATAGTTGTAGTTTGTAATGGAAGAGTCCAGAATATTCAAAGTGATGACTGTTCCTCAAAAAAGTACTTATGGTGATGTGTTAATTATAGAGACAGAGATTGGACTAGTGATGGTAGTAATATATGAAGTCCAAGAACACTGAATGAAATACAGCCTTCCAATTCTTCTGTGCTATTGCCATGGGGGCCTGGTTAACTGGACCTTCTCCAAAGTTCTTCTGTGTGATCATGTCATTTCTGTGATCTCACTAATTCATCACAAAGGCAACTGATCTCTCTGATGCTCCCTCCCCTTACCCCAGGTGATTCTGTCTCTATTCCTCAGTGACTTCTAAATTAAATTGTCAAAACATGTTATAGAGAGAAATATCTCCAGAGAGGGAAACACTTCATCCTTTCATCCCAACTTGGCAGCAAGGCCAGTTTGATCTGAGAAAATACTTGCCCAGTCTATTATCTGGCTCCTCGCCTTTCACATGCCTACTTTTCATGACCCATCACAATGAAATCCACCGTGGTGAGTGCTGAGGACTAACAAATGTTTTCAGGGTGATTGGAAAGATCTGGAGCTATGGCTATTTGGGATCTGATAGAATATTTGTGAATTGGGAACAAATGTTTTTACTCTAGAGTTACTGGCAGCAACTTTCCATTAATGTTCAGTTTGGTGCAGGCCTCAGTTTCTCCCTCTATAAAATGAGTGGGTTGGACTAGATTGTCCTTAAAGTCCTTTCCTGTTTTGCCATCATTGTATGACTCCATGAATAGCTCACAAGCATAGTGTTAATGCAGTTTTACTGCTTTAAAATGCTATGAAAATATACAATAGTCATTTCTTTGTTACTGAGTATTTCTAGAATCACCACATTTTAACCTATCAGAACTTGTACTGTTTTGTTATTAAAAACACCAAGAAAGGCATTAATGTCCATCATGAAATATTCAACAAGGAAATTGCATAAATGCCTTGGGTTCCCAGAAATGGTGCCAAACATTCCCTGCATTAAGAGCTTCCAAATACAGGCTATTTTATAAATCTTCAGAGGCTATTATCATGTGACTGGACAACTCAATACCATTTCAGCATTTATATCATTGCTTATGAGAGAGGGAGAGGGAAATGAGCATAGGGGGACAGAAACAAAAAGAATCCCAGAAAAATAGAGATTTTGTTATTCTCTTTCCATGTTTTTGTAACAATAATCATGTTGAGGATGGAACATTTAGTATTTCACACAGGTAATGACTGTGTTTTGAACTCTTTTTTCATACTCTCAGCAAGCTGTGAGCTCTGATCATTGTCCCCGGTAGTGGGGACCACTTAAATTTTTTTTACCTTATCTCCTCTTTGGTCCAATGACCCCAAAAAGTGTGGAGCTATAGTTACAGGGATCCAAATGACCAGAGATAGGGATCAAATCCTATGGCCAGTCTATGACAGGTTTAGGACTCAATCTGTAGAGAGAACTTTTATAGTTTAGTCTGTTGTTTAGGACTAAACTTAATTCTGTAGTTATTTAAGAATTTACTAAGATAGAACTCTGTGTCCAAAATGGTGAATCAATCAATCTATGATTTTCAGGATAAAAGATTTAATTTATAGTCACAATTTGGAAAAAAATTTATCATCGGAATTAAAGCTCAGCCTCTGACAAGATTTAGAGTTTAGTCTTTGTCTAGTATAAGGGATGCTATGGCCTTCTTGGAGTTTCTCATGTCCCATTATGAAAGCAGTTGCTTATTTTTCCTTTATGTTAAGGTATGGTAATAATTAAATTTAGAAGGTTCTTATAGAGGTAAAAGAAATGAGGGAAGGCAGAGTAAGAGCAAGACCTCTTTACCTTGCTTACAAAGTTCTTCTGAAATTTCCATGGACCAACCACTATAACAATGAGTTTTAAATTTGACTTAATTTGTTGATGCTTATCTTTGTTTATGCACAGATTTCTCTCTTTTATTTTCCTCTAGAACCAAGAGACTGTGTGACCTTGATTAAGTAGCTCTTCCTCACTCTCAGTTCTAGTTGATCTCTTGAACTTCAGGATTCTATAACATTCTATAATTCTACAATATTCTTATTTTTGTGGTAAAGAAAAGAGCCCTGGTAAAAATAAAGATGTTTCTATACTTTGGAGAAGTTTATGAGAGAAAAATATGAAATAAGGAGGCTATATCGCTTCAACAAACATTTATTAGTGTCCTGCTGTGTGCAGAGAAATGTACCAGGTAATGAGGAAGGGAATATTTTAGGTGTGACATAAGTCCTTGCCATCATGCACGTTAGACTTGCAAAACAGTGCTACATTAGGTAAGATGGGGAGAATTTTACTGATTGGGGTATCAGGGAAGGATTCATGGGTGAGCTAGTTTTGATTGGTCTTTAAAGAATAGAGTAGGAATTTAGCAGGCAAAATAGGTTGGGAAGAAGGACATTCTAGACATAAAGAACAGTTTAACAAGAGGCTTAGAGATAAAGTAGAATGCATGTAGATGGGACAGCAGTAGTTTTGTTTGACTGGAACGTATAGAAGGGATTTATGAGCAATGTGGCTGAATATAGTAGATTGATGGAGGACCTTGAATACAAAGCAAATGAACCTTACTTACTTGGTAGATGATACAGAGTCACCAAAGATTTTTGAAAGAGAAGTTTGATTTAAACCAAAATCTTCTTCAGGAAACTAGCCCAGGTGAATTTGGTATGAAAAAGTAGATGACAGCAGAGGGCTTCTTAAACTTTTTCTGTTCATGAGTCTTTCATCCAAGAAATTTTTACATGACTCCAGATATATAGGCATATAAAACAAATATGCAAATCAAACATTTACTTATAATTATAATTTTTGTGATCCTCACATTCAGTTATGAGGTTGTTAACCATGAGGTTGTTAACCACAGTTTAAGAAGCTAGATGCACTAGAGTATAAGTCCAAAGCTCATTTGTTCTATCCTTAGAGCTATTTTAGTATTTATCCAGTAGGGTTAACACTTAATGAGATGATTAAGAATTGAGTATACTTCAGAGCTGAGGTGTTAGCTAAATTACGTGTGGTTAAATAAGGAAAATGTCACTCACCACATTGTTCTCACTTGGGCTTGAACATTTGAAACAACTGGTTTCTAACAATTGGTTAGAAAGGTTCGATAATTTAGGAAAACTGAGCACTAGACTGAGACTAGTCCCAGCTCGACCACTAATTATATGTCATTTTAAATAAGTAAATCATTTCCCTTCTCTGGGTCTTACTTTCCTTATCTGAATAAAGAGTGGGTTGGAGTAGGAAAGAATTAATTTAAATTTAATTAAAAAGCATTTATTACAGCTTATATGTACTAATACTGTACTATACAAGGAGGAGAAAAATGCAAAAGCAAAGACAAACTGTGTCCTCAAGGACCTTACATTCCAATAGGGAGATACGATACACATAGAGGAGTGGTGGCCAGAAAGAAGGACTTGGGGCCAGAAAATTACTGAGATAATCAGCAGAGTCAAAGGAGAGGAGACTGAAATTATACATTCATCCTAGGAACAAAGACAGAATTACTTTGATCAAGGTACCAGAAGTAGAGTAGGGAAAGAGGAAGAATGTTAGAAAGGATACAGGCATGGTGATGAGGCAATTGGTAAGGCTTTTTAAGGAAAATAGCTGGGGAGTTGGGAAGGAAAAAAAGCATGACTGGAGCCTTTCTGAAGCAGTGGGTCAAGAGAGGAAGACACCAATCCATAAAGCAGTGGCCCAGGGCAGAAGTTCCAGAGATAAAAGGATTAAAACCTCTGAATCATCATGGTTTCTGGTGTGGGCAGCATGATATGGTGGGTTAATGTTCAGAAGAAAAAGTTAGTGCTGGATTCAGAAAGGTTGAAGTCATTTGTATAGAGATAATACTTGATCCAATTTATGAAATTGCCATGGGAAAGGGAAGAGGACTCAAATTAGAGTCCTAGGAAGCATCCTTGCTAAGTGGGGTTAGGAGATGGTTGATGGTCTGATAAAGGAGAGAGAGAGTAGTCAGATGGGTAGGAAGAGAACCAGAAGCTGTTCAGCAATTACAAGCTACAGAGAAGTCAGGGAGTGAGTTAAAAGGTCGTTTTAAGTAAGCAGCTGAGATCACTGTTAATCTGGGAGAGAGAAATTTCATTCAAGTCCTGAAGTGAGCAGTCAGATTGTAAGAAGCTGAGTGGTAAATGGGTGTATGGAAGCAGAAATGGCGATGACTTTCTAGGATTTTGAAAGTGACAAGGTGGCTGGACATAGTACAATCGTGAGGGACTGGCAGGCTTTAAAGGATGGGTTTTCTCGGATACAGCAGAACTAAAACTGTGGATCAGGGCTGTGCATCGGGCAGTGTTCCGGGGATGAGGGAGTGGAGAGATGTCTCCTGCTTACTCTGACCTCTATGCCTTTTTGTGGTGACTAACTTCAAAAGCCCTATGTGTTGCCCAGCTTGGGGACCCTTGTAGGAGTGGGATGCTTGAACTGGAGTGGAGAGCAGTGGAATGGATTGATTTACTCCACCAGTCATTCATCCTGAGCTCTTAGTCATCTGTAAAGATGTACTTAAGATGCACTACCTACCTCAAAGGGTGGTTTGAAAGAAAGTGCGTTGCAAATTTTGCACTCTAAATGTGAACTTAATGTGCCATTTCCTCAGTTAGGACTTGGTAACAATATAAGGGTTATTAGCGAAGTTTTATAAGTAGGAGTAATGTGCTCATGATTTCCAGATGGACCTCAGGCAATATGTCTAACTCATTTCTTTAAGAGATGAAGAACTTGAGAGGATGATGACTTGATTTCTCCAATATCACAAGCTAATGGAGGAACAGAATTTAAGACTTGGGACACATTGGTTTTTAATGATCTTAAGCCCAATCTTATGTCCTTGTGAGGTATTTAACAGAGGCTATCCTTGTCCTTTGGTTGTTTTTGTGCCTGTCATCACCTTTCTAAATTAATTATAAGTAGGAGCAAGATTTTGCATATAATAGATGCTCAATAAACACTTGTTTGATGATCAAATACTGTGCAAATATAATTATTTCTTATAATGTCTGTAGAATCTGAAATAAGGGAAGGAAACAAGCATTTGTTAAGCATGCACTATATGCCAGGCCCTATGCTAAGCACTTCACATATGTTATCTCATTTGATGCCTCCCAACCTTAGGGAAGTACTTTCATTACCTCCATTTTACAATTGAGAAAATTTAAACAAATAGGGATTGAGTGACTTGTTCAGAGTTATAATCTAGGCAGTATCTGAGGTTAGATTTGAACTCAAGTATTCCTGACTCCAGGCCCAGAAGTCTATCCATTGTGCTAACTGTTTCACAAAGAATCTCATCTTTTCTCAAAAAAATTAAAGTTACCAGCAGAGATTAATGTGATAGAGTATAGAATGGAAATTGTGATTCTTCACGCAAATTCTGTGTGGCCTTTTTCATTATTTCCACATGCTCACAGTTGGGCTCATTACCGAGACACTGGGGCTTAGGTACAGAAAACTTTCCTTGAATAATGATGTACTGTGAAATACGGGAAAGAATACAAAGGATCCGGATTAAAATCTTAGATCTACTGCTAACTATGACTTTGAACAAGTCTTTTCACCACTCCTGGCCATCAGTCCCTCACATGTGAAATGAGGAGCTGGGACTAGATGAATTATAAGGTGACTTCTAGTTCTAAATCTATGCCCACATGTCCTTTTAGGAATAGGACAGGACCTGTAATTTTATTGGTGTAGGAATCTTCCAGTGAGAAGCTGCTTCTGTCAATTCTCTACAAATTATATAGTCTTAAAAGGTTGTCCATGGTATTGAGAAATTAAATCATTTATTCGGAGTAACACAAGTAGCATGTGTCAGAGGTAAGGCAGGAACCCATATCTTCAAGGCCAGCTCTCTAGCCACAGTTCCATGTCACCAAATATGCCTATTAAAGGAATGTTTACTTTAATCTATTCAATTTAATCTTCAAATTTATTATTTCATTGTTGAGAATAGTCAAATCAAATCAGAAAGCATCTATTACTTAGTACCTTGTTTCAAGTTCTGGCCCATAACATCCCCTTGTAGGATTAAATCAATCATACTAACCATGCTAAATTAGATAACCTTTGTCTCTATCAATTCCACTGACTTAGTACCTTGTAAGAATCCTTTGTTTCAAGTTCAGAGTTCTGGCCCATAGCACTTAGTAATACTGGTTTATGAACAACAAATACACAGTACATCACTGGACTACTACAGTAAAGTACCAAGATCACAGGATCTTAGATTTACAGATGACATTGGTCCTAGAAACTCTACGATTCAACTCCCTCATTTTACAGATGAGGAAACTACTCTTATTAGGAAATGGCCCTCAGGAGACATTTGCCACCAATATATGAGCTTTATCAAACACTACCAAAATGGAAATGCTTCAAGTATGGACCTACTAATGTTTAGAAGGAATATTTGATTAAAAATTCCAGACTCTCTGAAATGGATTGGATGCCTAGGATTCATTAAGTTTATCTTCCTACCTCAAAGGAGGATTCAATTTAAACATCCTCCTTCAGAAAAGGGCGGGGATCTTAACTTTAAAGATGTCACGAAAAGGAGATTGTACATTTTCCTTCCTTAGCATTCCCAGTGCTATACAACCAACTACAATTCAACGCAGTAGAGGATGCTGTTGTATGAGAGGTAGAAAGTAGTGGAGCAATTTTGTTTTTATGCTGACAAAGGAAAGTGTAAGACTGAGAAGGAAAGTATAGAACTCAGGAAAGAAAGCTGTATAAAGAGTAAACTTTTCCTCCATACTCTCCAGGGTCTCTTCCTCCTAAGTTGAGGGGAGATGAGATCCTTAGATTTCTAAGTAAGTTTCCTTCCTCATCAATACAGTAATACTTACAGATTTTATCTCCACTAAACACCAAATTATTCCTCTCTTTCAAAGACCCTGCTTTCCTAGTTCGTCAACATCCTCAACTACCATGACCCCATGAATAGGGATTTTTGTATCTTAACACTTCCCATTTATCCACCCTCTATTTAACTGAATTTTGTTCCAGGTATCAAAATTACTATTTATAGTTCTGAGACCTAAATGTCTTTTTAAGTGCAGAGAAAGCAGACTGAAAATGAATGAGAAAGAAGAAATGATCAATGGCACAAACTCCCATATGATTCAGGAAAATTAATAGCAGAGTTAGAAGGGTCGACCTCAGTAAGAAAGACCACTTTTTTTTGTTTATCAGAGATTGGAGTAAAGAAGGACAGAGTAGATGAATAAGTAGACAATGCTGAAGCATCTGTTAGAGAACATTATTGAATTTCCACAGAAGTCTCCCCACTTTTGCAGTGAAGGTGGAGGTGACATAATTTGTTGAGAGAAAGCCAGCTGGGGGAGCACACTGAGGAGAGGAGAAGGTTTAGAAGAAGTTTGAGGGATATGGGATAACAATTCTATTAGGGTAGAAGATAAGATTGCAAATAGTTAAAATAAATTTGTAGTGACTCCAAGTTTCTTCATCTATGAAATGGGAATAATAGAATTTTCACTGATTCCTTCATAAAATTGCTATTAAGGTCTTAGAGAATGTAGCTAGTATTTCCTCAGTGAGGGAATGACCTTTATGAAACTCCATTCTCTGTCCCTTTTGCCACAGAGAAGTTTACTGCATATGCGCAGGGAGAGAGACAAAGTTTCTTCCATCAGAATGATTTCATAATGAAGGCTTCTGCCAGAGTTCTGGGCCCCAAAGAGAAGGAGACAAACTGAGCTATCAACATGCATACACTCATGACCGAGAACGAGAAGATTTGGCATCTGAGACAAGGTGAGCCAAGAGTTGCATCAGAGACTGGGAATGATCTAGACCGAGTTGGCTTGCACACTAGGATGGAATGGGAAACCTGAGGGACGCTCCCTGAAGTCTTCAACTCTAGGAAACATTTAGGAGTACATTCCAGCCATGACAAGAGACCAAATCCTTCCCTTTCCTTTGTTAAGACCATGAGTCTTAGAGAATCTCATGAGGTTTATTCATGGGCCTGAGTACTGTAGTCATTTGAGAATGGCTGATGTTGTTTTCTGTTGCTTTATTATTTGGATAAATGTTTTCCTTTTCAGGGCTCCTCTTTGGATGGGTTTGTTAACCTACATGGTGAGCACTAAGTACCTAAGCCTGAAATAATTTCAGAAATTGCCAGTTTTTAACTGCATGGGAGCAAACAAGGGAAGACTGGTAAATGACCATTAAAAATCTCCACAAAATTTATCCAAGTCCATCAGGGTCCAAAGGTGATAGCTCTTGAGGGTTAGAGAGAGAACATTTAGGGTTAGGTTAATTATCATAATTATTGCAAGCAGCTTCCCCTAATGGATATACAGTCAGCCTTGGAGTCAAGAAGATCTAATTTTTAAATCCTATCTCTAAAATGGTAGCTCCATGACCATGTTTAAGTGCCTTACCTTCTTAGATGACTCTGACTATAAACTGCACAGTAGTTGCCAGTTCTACAACAGGAGAAGCAGTTTCAATAGGAATTTCCTATGCCAATTAATTGATATGTCTGCTTAAAATTTTTTTTTAAATATTATCTTCAAAATAGAGATTCAGCCTCTTTTGTGTCATGGTTCCCTTTGGCAATCTGATAAATTCTATGGACCTCTTTTCAGTTTAAGATTTTTAAATGCATAAAATAAAATACATACAGAGGATTACAAAGGAAACTGATTATGTTGAAATAAAGCTGTGATTTTTTTTCCCATACAAGATTCACAGATCTCCTGGAATCTATCCAAAAACCCCCTGAGGTTTCTGAATTCCAGTTTAAGAATCCCTCATTTAATTTTGTTTTCAATTTTAATTAATGTTGTATTTTTTTGGTTTGTTTTTTTGTTTTGTTTTGTTTTGTTTTGTTTTGTTTTGTTTTGTTTTGTTTTGAGCAACAATGGAACACCTCATAGTAGAAATGGCTTTCTTTCTTGGACTTTTTAGAGTCAAGACCCCTTCATAGTAATGATCTTTAGATTAGGCTGCTAATTGTTTATTCATTGATACTACCCCCAACCATGCTTTAGAGTGACTTAATATGATAACTGTTTCTACAATCCAGTTAATTTAGATCCACTACAAAGATGTGACAGAGTTAGCAGCAGAATGGGACATATATTTTTGTATATATCCATTGAAGGAATTAATTTTGTATATATTTGTTACAAGAAATTTATTTTTCTTTTTTCCTCCAGTGAATTGGGGTGTGGGAGGGAGAGAAAATAAATTTTTGTTAACTAAAATAGAGAAGTGGGGGAAGTATTACATATGTGAGTTGTGGCATGTATTTTCAAATGAGGTCACTATGCTATTAGTTTTATTTAATTTTTACTTTGTTTCAAGAAACCTCTTACAAAGTGGGAGCAATCTGTAAATGTTTGAAATGTAAAAACAAATTGCATCATTATGATTTTAAAAAGGATTCAGAGCGAAAACACATTTACAAAGCTAAAATTCCTTTTACGCATCTATTATGTTTACAAAATGTCTAACTGGAATTTAAACATCATTAGTTCAGATTTTATAAATTTGGAATTTCTAACTATCAACTAATATTTATCAAATACCTTCTGTGTGAAAGACATTGTCAATCAATCCATCAATATTGGTTGAATGTTTACCATATATAATGTTGATAATTTAAAGTTTTAAATTTAATTTAACTGAATATTTTTTAAATCTTTTTAAAATATATAATTATACTCAAAAAACTGCTATGTTGATTGTAAATTATTCTTATTTATTCATTTAAGCAATTCCCTAATTCTTTGTCAGTCACAAAGGTTGTGAGCTTACATCTGATTTTCTTCTTAAAGGCACATTTAACAAATTGTTATAGTTCTTTAGACATTTGGAATTGCCCATAACTGCATTGAGTAAGAAATTTGGATGATATGAAGCTCCCAGTACCAAGATAGGACAGACTGGATAGCTCCTTGTGCTGTCATCTAGTTCTAAGATAAAATGATTTTCATGATAACCATTCAGTAGATATAAAACTTTCAAGCTGGTAATTAGCTTTTACTACTTCTTTCAGACAAACATTTCAGCCTTTGCAATGGGAAAATGAATAAATGGTGTAGACCAGCAGTTTTATTTCTGTGCAAGAATTTATATTCACCCAAAGACCCCAGCTTTTGGGATAAGAACTCACTATTTGAGAAAAACTGCTGGGAAAATTAGAAACTAGGCATTGACCTACATCTAATACCATAAACCAAGATGAGGTTGAAATGGGTTCATTATTTAGACATAAAGAGTGATATTCTAAGCAAATTAGAAGAACACAGGATAGTTTACCTCTCATATCTATGGAGAAGGAAGAAATTTGTGATCAAAGAAGAACTGGAACTCATTATTAAACACCACATATATAATTTTGATTATATTAAGTTAAAAAGTTTTTGTACACACAAAACTACTGCAGACAAGATTAGAATGGAAGCAATGTATTGGGAAAACATTTTTACATTGAAAGGTACTAATAAAGACCTCATTTCTAAAATACATAGCGAACTGACTCAAATTTATAAGAATTCAAAGCATTCTCCAATTGATAAGTGGTCAAAGGATATGAACAGACAATTTTCAGATGAAGAAATTAAAGCCATTTCTAGTCATATGAAACGGATGCAAATTGAGACAGCTCTGAGGTACCACTACACACCTCTCAGATTGGCTAAGATGACAGGAAAAGATAATGACCAAAGTTGGAGGAGATGTGGGAAAACTGGGATACTGATACACTGTGGTAGAGTTGTAAACTGATCTAACCATTCTGGAGAGCAATTTGGAACTATGCTCAAAGGGTTATCAAACTGTGCAAACTCTTTTATCCAGCAGTGTTCCTACAGGGAGAGATCCCAATGAGATCTTAAAGGAGGGAAAGGGACCCACATGTGCAAAAATGTTTGTAGCAGCCCTTTTTGTAATGGCAAAGAACTGGAAACTGGGTGGATGTCCATCAGCTGGAGAATGGCTGAGTAAGTTATGGAATATGAATGTTATGGAATATTATTGTTTTATAAAAAACGATCAGCAGAATGATTTCAGAGAGGCCTGGAGAGACTTACATGAACTGATACTGAGTGAAATGAGCAGAACCAGGAGATCATTGTACACAGCAACATCAAGATTATACAATGATTAATTCTGATGGACGTGCTTTTCTCAGCAATGAGATGATTTAGGTCAGTTCCAATGATCTTGTGATGAAGAGAGCCATCTATACCCAGAGAGAGGATTGTGGGAACTGAGTGTGGATCACAACATAGCCTTTTCACTTCTTTTTTTGTTGTTTGCTTGAATTTTATTTTCTTTCTCATTTTTTTCCTTTTTGATCTGATTTTTCTTGTACAGCAAGACAATTGTATAAATATGTAGGTCTATATTGGATTTGTATATATTTTTACCATGTTTAACATATATTGGAATACTTGCCATTTAGGGGAGGGAATAGAGGGAAAAGGGAAAAATTGGAATATAAGAGTTTGTAAGGGTCAATGTTGAAAAATTACCCTTGCATCTGTTTTGAAAATGAAAAAGCTTCGATAAAAAAATGAAAAAAAAAAAGAAATAAGAAAAAAATTTAAATTCAATTTTAAAAATCAAACCAAATTTATTATATGAATTCTTATATGCAAAGCCCTGTGATGGGCAATTAAGATAAAGAAATTTAGAAAAGACCCTATCTATCTACAAGGAGTTTTCAGTTTTGTGGAAGGGATATGGCAAAGATGTAGAAGGGACTTCAGAGATCATCTAATCCAATGTGTACAAATAATAGTGTACAAGATAGAATGTGATCATGAAAAAGGAGAAATCCAAAGTAATATAAGAAAATCCAAGAAGAGATAGATCATTTTCATCTGGGGAGAGGTAAAAGGCCTGAATTGAGAATAAAAGTTTGAAATGTGGCTCTGTAGTACTATCAGAGTGACTTTCTACAAATCTCTTCTTTTCTCTGGGCCGAAGGGTCTTCCTATATCTTCTTTGGGATCGCTCTACTTCTAACTCTTATGCAACTATGATCCTATGAAATTAAAAAATTTTATTTAGTTCCAATGTAGACAGTTACAACAATTCTTCTGCTCCATCATTCATTCATTTATTCATTCAACACTTATTAAACTATATACCATTATATCATGCAGGGTTTGAATTATATTATCCTTCTTCTTTTCAGAGATCATGAATGTTCTTTCTTATTCTCATTCATGTAATAGCATTTATTCAGAGCAAGACAATTTTTAAAAGTGCAAAGGAAAGTGGCCTAATCATACCATATCTAAAAAATATAATTTAAAGTGATAATTATCAAAACCATTTGGCATTGGCTAAGAAATAGAATGATAAATTCATAGTAGTCAATGATTATATTAACCCAGATTCCATCTTCTTTGATAGGTACCCACTATTTGACAAAAATTTTTGGAAAAATTGGAAGATAGTATGGCAGAAACTAGGCATAGATCAATATTTCACACTCTTCATGTTTTAGACCTAAAAGGTGATACTATAAGTAAAGATACTGTAAGAGATCAAGGATAGTCCACCTCTCAGATCTGTAAAGAAGTACTAATTTATGACTACATAAGAAATGAAATACAAAATGTATCATCTTGATAACATTAAATTAATTTTTTTTCCACAAGCAAAACCAAGCAGCCAAGATTAGAAGGGAAGCAGAAAGCTGGGGAAAAAATTCTACAGCCAGTTTTTCTAATAAAGCTCTCATTTTAAAAACATATAGGGAGTTAAGTCAATTTGTAAGAATACAAGTCACTCCCCAGTTAATAAATCATCAAAGAATATGAACAATTTTCAGATGAATAAATTAAAACCATCTATAGTCATATGAAAAAATAGTCTAAATCATTATTCCTTAGAGAAATTCAAATTAAAGTAATTCTAAGGTGTACCATATTGGTTATCAGATTGGCCAAGATAATAAGAAAAGATAATGATAAATATTGGAGGAGATATGAGGAAACTTGGAGACTGGTGTATTGTTGGTAGAGTGGTGAACTGATCTAGTCATTCTGAAGAACAATTTGGAATTATGCCTAAGGAGCTATAAAACTGTGCATACCCTTTGATTCAATAGTATTACTACTGGATCTCTATCCCAAAGTGATCATAAAAGAGGGAAAAGGACCCATATTTATAAAAATGTATGTAGCAACTCTTTGTGGTGGCAAGAAATTGGAAATTGACAGTGGATGCCCATTAATTGGGGAATGGCTAAATAAGTCATGATACATGAATGTAATGGAATATTTTTGTTGTTTAAGAAATGATGAATAGGCTGATTTCAGAAAAGCCTGGAAAGACTTATATAAACTAATGCTGAGTAAAGTGAGAAGAATAAGGAGAACATTGTGCAGTTACAGCAAAATTGTGATGGTCAACTATGATAGATTTAACTCTTCTCAGCAATGTGGTGATCCAAAACAATTTCAATAGACTTGGGATAGAAAATGGTATCCAGATCCAGAGAGAAAACTGTGAGATTAAATGTGGATCAAAGCATACTATTGTCACTTCTTTTTTTTTTTTTTTTTTTTCTTTTTCATGATTTTCCACTTTTGTTCTAATTTTTCTCTCTGCCACAGCATGACTAATATACAAACAAGTTTAAAATGGTTGTACATGTATAACCTATATCTGATTGCTCGTTCTCTTGGGGAGAGGGAAGATAAAGAGGAGGAAGAAAAAAATTTGAAACTCAAAATCTTATAAAAATAAGTGCTAGAAACTATCTTTACATATAATTAAATATTCAGGAATTTAAAAAAGGAAAATTTAAAATTTTAAAATTAGTAAGACATAATTCAAAATCAGTCTTGTATAACTGTAGGTTCAATGGCATCACTAGCATCTCCTATATCCTTTGATATTATTGACATTCTAACTTGGATACCCAGAAAGTAATTGGAAAAAATGCTTGTTGTATTGAATTGAAAGATTCAATTGATGATTCTTGGTATGTAAGATAGAAATGGAATCAAGTGCCAGGTATTTCAGAATATCATATTTCAATTCCACATAAAGAAGTGATGTCTAATAATCACAGCTTTCCAGCAATGAAACAGATTGACTCTTGAGGAAGTAAAGTGTCTGTCAAGCCTGGAAAGAACAATTATTTTCTCAGGGGATATCATCATGGGGAGTCCTGCACTAGGTAGGAGGTGGACTATATCACTCCACATTCCTAGTATTGTATACCATCTGATTTCATGAGCTGCCAAATCATCCCTGGACTTGTTCATTGTAATTTAGTAAGTCCCTACCTTTTATTCCTTTTCTCTTTTTTACACAAACAAGTCTTATATATCTTTCAAAGTCAGGTCAATTCTTTCCTTCCTTGACTGTTCCAACCCACATTGGTCTCTTCTTCCTCACCTCCTATAGTATTTGCTGTTTGTATCATTTCTTTGGTACTAGCTATTTGTACACAAAGATGTAGCATTTTCCTTTCTATATTGAAAACACAGTGTATATCTTATTCTTTGTAATTACAACAAAGCAAAATAAGTTTGAAAAAGGGAACTAGAATCACAATGTGAAGGGCCTTAAATATCAAGGACTTTGTATCCTATAAATAATGAGTCAACTGAAGTTAGTTGATCAGAGCAATGATTACAGCTATGTAGAGAATGTTAACAGAAGTAAAAAGATTGTAGCTAGGAAAACCAGTTAGAAGATTAGTACAATTGTCCAAGGGCTCTGAATGTGTGTGTGTGTGTGTGTGTGTGTGTGTGTGTGTGTGTAAGGAGAAATAAATATTGAAATTTTGAATCTAGGTAACTGAAAATATGATAGTGCACTCAACAACAAAAGTCAAGTTTGGAGTAGGTGCAGATTTTGAGATGGAAGATGATTTTTTGGACATATTTCATCTGAGATATTGGCAGAACATCCAAGTGCAGATGTTTAGCAAACAGGTGAAGGTGTAAGACTTGAGTATGCAAGGAATAAATGAAAATCAGAGATACAATATAGGACTCCTCTATCGAGAGATTATATTTAAAAGAAGTTATTGAGATCACTAAGGTGGATTAGTATAGAGAGAGTTTTCAAAGGATGGAAACTGAAGGATGTTCCCACTTGGAGAAAGGAAGAGAAAAATCAATCACTGAAAGAGTACAAAGATATATAGGAAGATAATTTGGGGAGAGTAGCATTAATTAGAATTCAAGGGAGAAGAGATTCCGAAGAATAATAGATTTGGAGTTGGAAGAGATCTTGGGAGCCATTGAGGAACCACTGAATCCAAGTACCTCATCTTAAAATGAAGAAACTGAAACGTAATGCAGTTAATTACCTAGGATCACATAGCTATTAAGTGTGTCTGACTGAACTGTGATTTTCTTGACTTCAAGTCCAGTACTCTTATCACCTATGTCATTTATCTGCTTGATATTAACTATGAGTAATAGTCAATAATGTAAAATACTTTAGAAAAATTAAGGTCAATGAGACCTGAGTAAAGTTACTGGGTTTGACTATTTCAATATTATTATAGGGACAGAAACAATAATAAAGAAGATGTGTAGAGAATGGATGGTAACAAAGTAGAGGCAACAAGTGTTAGCAGTTAAAGGGAGAAGAGATAAAAGATGTTTTGAAAGGGGGTAAAAAGATAAGTGAAAGAGGTTTTTTTTTTTTTTTTGCTTGTTTGCATAGGATTATCTGAACATTATATGAGCAAAGAGGAAGAAACAAGAAGAAATGGTGAGATTGAAAATAAAGGATGGAAGATTGGAGATAGTGGTAGATAGTATTGTTGCTGAGCTTATGATTGAAGGGAGAAGTCCTTCTCCAAGTTATTCCAGGTTCTTTTCCCTGTCTTCAATCCTTGTCTATAATAATAATGTTATATTTATATCATACTTTGAGGTTTGCAGTATCCTTTCATTGCAGCCTATAAGGTAGGAAGTCCCAATATTATTCTGAGGCATTTCTATAATTTTGGTAGTATATAGTTGATCCCTTCTTCCTCAACTGCAACTCTGGGGAGAATTGCTATGACCAAAAAAAACTTATTATGCAATGACTAGCTTGAACTTCTCCAAAACAACACATAACTAACTAACTAGTCCATTACTAAAACTATAGCTATGGCATTTCCAACTAATCTTTCATCATGTTACCTAATCCTTTGAGAATCCCAGATTATCTCCATGCTATAATGTAATA
Organism: Sminthopsis crassicaudata; assembly: GCF_048593235.1. Lineage (NCBI taxonomy): Eukaryota > Metazoa > Chordata > Mammalia > Dasyuromorphia > Dasyuridae > Sminthopsis > Sminthopsis crassicaudata. The sequence goes on from NC_133618.1 coordinate 509,788,873, forward strand.
CTGGAGCAGTGTTATGCTGGTAAATGTTTAACAATTGACTCCCTGAAGAGGGATGCAACACCTGTAAGTTTAATCTGTATATTAACATTTTCTGCCATCCTGTTCTTAAGTGTAGACAATATCATTTTTCTTGAATATTTTCTTTATTCTTCACAATTGTCTTGGGAGGTTAGTATTATAGCTATTTGCCTAATGTACAAATAATGTGCACAAAAGAGAAAACTGAGGCTTAGAGAAGGTAAATGATTTATCCATGGTCACACTACTGTGTCAGAGGTGAATTGTGAATACAAATCTTCCAGACTCTAATAAGGGCTTTTCCCACTGTGCCATGCTGCATCCAAGAAATGTAGCATTTTAATGCAAATTTTATCCCCATTTTAAAGAAGAATCTAAAGCACAGATAAACTTAGTTACTTGTTCAGATTTGAGTCATAGGTAACTTCACCTCCTGTGGCAAGATCTCATTCTATATGTGAGAATAAGTTTGCCTTTATGCCCCATGAGCCCTGAGTGTTTGACAGCTTACACACTCTGTTATTGCTGCTCTGGCTCTTTCATTAACTAAGGTGGGAACATTAATATTTGCTACAGCAAATTTAAAAAATAAAATAATGTCTGTCCTTTGAAAAAACAAATTCAGTCTGAGAATACTCATGAGTCACATGTGACCCCACAAAAAAATGGCAGAGGCACAGTGATTATTAGTCCATTTAAATAAACAACAGGAAGAATTTAGGGAAATATGCTTGTCATTCTGGGAAAATGTATGAATTTTGTTAAAAGCACTGTGTAATTTCCCAAATGCACTCCAGGCCTTTCTCCTCCTCCTATTCAATTCTGGGTCTAGCTCATTATCCATCTGCAAAGCCAGTCCAAGATATCTATCCTGACAGACTAACTCAATGGGCTGCCCATCCAACATCATGTTGTCATCTGAGCAATATGCATTCATTAATCATTTAGTTTCTCCTTTGCAGAATACTAGACTAAATTCTTTCAAATGGTCATGTGAATAGAGTGTTGGACTTGAAGTTAAGAAAATCTTGGTTCAAATTCCACACACTTTGACTCTATAAGCCTCACTTTTCATTTGTATTCTTTATAGGACCTGTAATACTTACTTGATTGGATTATGGTGAAACTCAAATGAAAATTTTGCAAATCTTAAAGTCCCTTATAAATATCAGTTATCAGTCTCAGTATTCCTGGGCTTAATGAAATCAAACAGGAGTATTTGGAGCACCCCAATCTGGACAGCTCTTGATAATTTGCTAATAGGGAACAAATGATTCTGAAGGGCTGGAGTGTGAGGCAAGCCTGAATAATAAGGATTTATAATCTTTGATCATATAGAAGCATGGAACAAAGGCCTTGTCCCTGATGAGTAGAAAGGGAAAGGTTAAAAGACTTTATACTTATAGCCATTATTTAGCTGATTGTCTATTCTGTTTCAAAAAAATATGGTTTCTGGCTGTGACTTCTCCATCAGGAGAAAAAGAAAGAGATCACAGCCAAAATTCAGAGAACTTTCATGGTAGGGGAAAAACACTAAAAAATATTTCCCTGTTCTTATATAAGGTGCATGAAGGACCTGCTTCCCTTAAAGAAATGAAGCTTAGGTCTCTGTGCTTTTAGCTAAAAGAGATCACATGACAGACTCTACTTTTCTTCTCATGGGAAAGAGAGACACACTTGCCATGACTCTGGCAGATGTGCCTAGCAGAGCTACTCTTGGCAGTGACCAATGGTAACCAAGAGACCAGTCCAGCAGCAGTCACATGAGACCAGAGTACAGCAATATTCAGCATATAACACCCTTCAACACAACACATACACACCCAAAGAGCTCACAACACCATCAGAGATGACATGACATGTGAGACCAACAGGAAGCCAGCCCAGAAGAAGCAGATAATACCACCACCAGCTGTCAGCATATTTATAAGCATCAAAGGTGTGAACCATACTCCACAAATGTTCTCCATATTTATGCTCTTCAATGTGCATTTTCTAAGTGTGTCAACTTTTCTTATCAATTGTGTGCATTTGTGGGAGAATGTACCCAAATAGGAAATGTTCTTTTGCTACTTTTCTTATCATCATATTACACATATTGTTACACAACACTTGCTTTAATGAGTCTTATCTTTTATTTTGAATTCCCCACTATTTTTTCACTTGGATAGCACCAGATAGGAGTAGAAAATTCAGGGAGTGGGGAGTAAATTGCCAAATTGTTGCATTTAGCAGGAGACTGAAGAACTTTACTAATAACCTGCAGTCAACACATTGGAAAATCTTGTCAGAGAGGCATACTATAGAAAGACTTATGACTAGTGAATTTGTTGTATTGTGAATGGGAGTCACTTCTTTCATTAGGTAGATGATATCTCACCCCCTAAAAACTAAAAACACCAAGAAATATTGTTTGTGCATAGACTGTGGCACAGTGTGGCACAGTACTGAGCAGAAATTCTTGGGGAGGTGCAATTTGAGGGGGCCAATTTGTGATCTATATTTCATAGGTAAGGACCAAGAAGACTCCTGACCCTGAACCTTCTGAACCAAAGTAAATACTTCTCCCTTTTCCCTCACTGACTTTGAACAAAGATCTTAGGAATGGATTTTCCTAAAAGATACTTCTGGCACAGTAAGAATATGCAGTTGAAGACAATCTTTTATTTCAGATAGCTACCAGACTGATGGAGCCACCAGGAGTTTCAATACTGTATCTTTTTTAATTCCAATATCATGCTGTAAATGTACTCTAATCTATAATTCAAGTGTTTTCCTGTGGATCTCAAAAAATTGGGAAGAAGATAAGAGGCTTGATGGGATGGGAGCAAATATAAACCCATTGAGATAAATTATGAAATATGGCATGATGATGATTTTTTATATTTTAAACCTAAAATTGAGCCAAGAAGAAATCTAAGCAGGAACTGGGAGTTAGGGAGTGCCATCTGGCACATGCACAGAGATGCAAGCTGTAAATCTACATCTGCACATGTATTAGAGAGCATCCATGCTTGGAGCACCATCTGGTGGCTAATGCTAAAATTGCATTCTGAATAGCTGTGCCAGCCTGTGCTTCTGGCAGGTATATTAATTATGTTTAGCCAACCATCTTTGCTCCTTCTACGCTCAGAGACAAATTGTACTAGTAAAAGGGAGAATTGCTTTCATTTTCACCAATACATCCTTATAATTAAATGCATTTTGAACTAATTATATCTTCTATCTGCCTAGTAAAAAGTGAAAAAATTAGTTTGTGAACTAATTTTTGAGTGAATATAAACCCATAGAATAATGTGAACTTGGTGTAGCTTTTCTGGGTGATATAAAAGAAGGGAAATGCTCCAGGTGCTATCTATCCATTATACATATGATCTTAACATTTTAACTTTGTTAGGCAGAAGCTTTAAAGATTACATTTAACCCCACTAAGTAAAATGTTTTATTGTACTTATCAAATAAAAAACACAATTGAATCCCATATTCTCTTTAACTTTTAATCAATTATGTAACTAGGAGGACATGACTTAAAAAGCATTCTGAAAGTTTTTTGTTTGTTTTTTTCCATATATATTTCTTATCAGGAACTGGTGCTGGTATTGGTTCTGTCAAGCCCTTGGGGAACTATATATTAACCCAGATCCCTGGCTTTTCAGCTAGAATTTGAGAAGGATAATATCACAGAACTTCAAAGTTATCCTTGACTCTGCACTCTTTCTTACTCTTGTTATCATTGTCAGTTGCTGAGTTTTGTCATTCTGCTCCCCGCAACATCTCCATTTATCATCTGTCCACTCACAAGACTGCCACTGGAGTTATGTCCTTCATCCCCTCAATTATTTTAATAGCTTCCTAGATTTTTTGCATCCAGTTTCTTCTCTCCAGCCCATCATTCCCATAGCTGCCTCTATAGTCTTCCTGAAACACCAGTCTGACCATATCATTTCCCTTCTCAATAATTTTCAGTAGTTTACTAGTACCAAACTCTTCAGTTAGTCATTTAAAACTTTTCACAATGTCACTATATCCTCATTTCCAAACTTATTTTCCTCCATACCTTTTACTATTCAACCAAATTGACCAAGTAGATGTTCCCCAAGCTCAAATTTCCATCTCTTTTTTCTCATGTCTTTATCTAGTTTTTCTTATATATGAAATATATTCTATATTCTCCTTAGTTCCATAGAATCTTTAGCTTCCTTCAGGGAAGGAGTTATTTCCTATTGAGAAACTTTTGAGATTTCCTCTAGATATTTCACTTTTTCTCTTTAAATTATCTTGTATTTATTTCCCAATGCATAGATCATATTCCCTAGTAGAATATAAGTTCCCAGAGGGCAGGGACCTCTTTTTTTTGGGGGGGGGAGTCTGTTTTTATTTCCTCAGTGCTTAATCCTCTGCCACAAATTTAGTAGATGCTTAAAAAATCCTTAATGAATTTAATTGAATTGGATGCACTATCTTTATAATGTTTTATAGTCATTGAAAATAGGAATATGGGTTGATGGTTACTGATATCTCCTTGTTAGCTTTTTGAGGGATAATATATTAGGATATTCATTCAGGCAGCTAAGTATTATAACAGGTAGAACACTGAACCTGGAGTTAGGAAGACTTGAATTCAGATTCAGCCTCAGATACTTTCTAGTTGTATGATCCTGGGCAAATCACCTAACCTCTGTTTCAGTTTCAAATGGGCTACTTCACAGGCTTGCTATGAGGATCAAAAAATTTCATATTATAAAGTTCTAAGCACAGAACTTGGCACATATTTAGTGGTTAATAAATGTTTGTCACCTCCCTCCTCCCCTCCCTCTCCCCTGCTTTGTGTCATGTAAGCCCACTATAACTTGATTCAAATCTTTGAAAGAAATATTAAATAGCAAAAGGCCAGGAACAGATCATTAGAGTATTACACTGAGGCTTCCATCAAAGGTAATATTGAATCAAAAGGTAGTAACTTTTTTAATCAGGACTAATCTTCAATTAATTATAAATCAATATAATTAGTATTACTGTCACCCACACCATATTTTCTAAGAATGGCATGAGTTACTTTTTCAAACTCTTCACTAAAATAAAAGATAAAAAAGAAAATAAGGTTAGTCTTGCATAACCAATTCTTTTTTTTAATTTATTTTTTAAATTTTATAATTATAAAATTTTTGATAGTATATATGCATGAGTAATTTTTTATAACATTATCCCTTGTCCCATTTTTCCAAATTTTTCCCTCCCTCCCTCTACTTCCTCCCCTAGATGACAGGCAATCCCATACATTACATGTGTTACAGTATAACCTAGATACAATATATGTGTGTAAATCCAATTTTCTTGTTGCACGTTAAGTATTAGATTCCGAAGGTATAAGTAACCTGGGTAGATAGACAGTAGTGTTAACAATTTACATTCACTTCCCAGTATTCCTTCTCTGGGTGTAGTTCTTTCTGCTCATCATTGATCAACTGGAAGTAAGTTGGATCTTCTTTATGTTGAAGATATCCACTTCCATCAGAATAGCATTGTTCTTGAAGTGTACAGCGATCTTCTAGTTCTGTTCATTTCACTCAGCATCAGTTCATGTAAGTCTTTCCAAACCTTTCTGAATTCATCCTGCTGGTCATTTCTTACAGAGAAATAATATTCCATAACCTTCATATACCATAATTTTTACCCAACCATTCTCCAATTGATGGACATCCATTCATCTTCCAGTTTCTAGCCACTATGAAAAGGGCTGCTACAAACATTTTGGCACATACAGGTCCCTTTCCCCTCTTTAGTATTTCTTTGGGATATAAGCCCAATAGCAGCACTGCTGGATCAAAGGGTATGCACAGTTTGATAACTTTTGGGGCATAGTTCCAAATTGCTCTCCAGAATGGCCAGATTCTTTCACAACTCCACCAACAATGTATTGGTGTCCCAGTTTTCCCACATCCCCTCCAACATTCATCATTATTTGTTCCTGTCATCTTAGCCAATCTGACAGGTGTATAGTGGTATCTCAGAGTTGTCTTAATTTGCATTTCTCTGATCAGTAGTGATTTGGAACACTCTTTCATATGAGTGGATATAGTTTCAATTTCATCATCTGAGAATTGTCTGTTCATATTCTTTGACCATTTATCGATTGGAGAATGGTTTGATTTCTTATAAATTAGAGTCAGTTCTCTATATGTTTTGGAAATGAGACCTTTATCAGAACCTTTAACTGTAAAAATATTTTCCCAATTTGTTACTTTCCTTCTAATCTTGTTTGCATTAGTATTGTTTGTACAGAAACTTTTTAGTTTGATGTAATCAAAATCTATTTTGTGATCGATAATGATCTCTAGTTCTCCTCTGGTCATAAATTCCTTCCTCCTCTGCAGGTCTGAGAGGTAGACTATTCTCTGTTCCTCTAATCTATTTATGATCTCATTCTTTATTGTATAACCAATTCTTGAAGAAGTGATTTGTTGGTTGAGATGATTTGGGGGCTCTGAGGATTTGTGCAGGTTGTGCCAATTAATTTGCAACAATTATTTTTTCTCCACAAAATGGTAGTGTTCATTGCCTGTTTTTCAGTCAGCAGCTTGTTTAAATAGGTCAGGTTGGAACTGTTATAATAACATGCACTGACATCTTATCTTTATCCTTTCTTCTATTTAGGTGTTATTTTTTTTTCTTTTTTCTAACCAATGGATGATCTAATTATACATAGATAAGCTAATACTAAAATGACTCCTGTAGTAGTAACTGTTCATTTCCTATCTCTTAAAATACATTCTATTTCATTTCTTGTATGATGCTCAGTATTCTTATATCCAATACCTCCTTATTATCTATGTGAGGAAAATGTTCATGAAATACTGGCATGATGACCCTAAATCACCCACATGCATTGGGCTTTTTCTTAATTCTAAAATCTATTTTTCAACATATTTTCACTAACCTGACTTGTACACCTTTGTCCTGAAATCACCAAGTATCAAAGGATTTCTTGATTTGATTTGGAAGATCTTGTTGAGTCATTTGAATGATCCCTCTACTTTTTCATTATTTACAACAGATGTTGGCACACAGATTCAATTATTATGGAAATCTCCTTGATGATCCCAGTTTTCAAATGCTATGGTACCTCATATTATAAAGATCGAAAGTTCAGTAGACCAAATGTATCATGAAGTAATCTTTCCTGTTACTCTTAGAATCATAATGAAAGAACTCTGCCAAGTCTTTTGTTTCCCTTTCTGATGAGAATCTATGAGTCATTATTTGATTTCATTGCAATTCCTATTTATCTTCAGATTTTTTTTATGGCAAGAATACCAATATATCTGTACTTAGTTTTTCTGGGAGTATGTAAATTTATTGGTTATTTACAAGGATCTCACATCTAGAATAGTGGATATGTAAAAATGTTTGTAAAAATATTTTAAAAACCTCATATGGTTCTTAGTAATCAATCAAATTTTTATTAAGTGCATATTATATGGCATGTGTTGTGTTCAGTATAGAGGATACAAAGAAAAAATGAAAATAGCCCTGCTCTAAAGGAGCTTTGAATTTAATGGAGGAGAAAATATATACAGGCATATCTCAGAGATAATGAGGGCAAGGTTCCAGACCACTACACTTACTATTCATAATTTTTGATAATCTTTTTGGTAGAATTTGGTAGAGTCAAGTCAGGTCTGTGAATGTAAACTTGGGGTACTCCTTCCTCTTTAAAACACAGCAACCTGGAAAACAGCTTGAACCTAAAGAAAAAAAATAAATCCATTAGACCAGCAATATTTAAGAAGAGTAGAGAAATATAATCTAGTTTTGTATCCCTCTCAGAGAGCAGTTTAATTAGTCTTAATGAGACATTTTTCCTGATTCCATTCAGAGAGGAATCACAGTCTGTCTTGGCAAGTGGTAGGCAAGATTCCAGAGGTATCCATTCATGCCTTTCAATGAACCCCATTTAGATGAGTCAGGTGCACATATACATACCTCCATATGCAACATATATAGGCCCACCATAAAGGAAGACATGGATTCTAAGAGGGAGAGGTGAACAAGAAGAGCATTTTAGACATGAACTCTTTACCCTATTATTTCCTCATTTTTCATTATCTCTGAGAAGCAGAAGAAAACTGTACAGGACTGAGAATGATTTTGTCTTTTTGTTTCATGAATTATTGTGACCAGCCTTCTAGTGATGATCCTTTCTTTATTGGCTAGGCTAGTTCTTGAACAGCAGATGCAATCTGTCAATAGGATAATAGTCAAAGCCTTTCCAGCTTGTTAGAACTTCCCAGAGTTTGTACTTCACTGGAATAACCTTCAAGAATTCAGAATCAACTCTGTGCCACAATGAAGTGTCAGGGTACGGTGGTGGTTGTTGTTGTTGTTTTGTAGAGGCATAATAATGATGATGATAATAATAACTACTTCTTTTTGTAAAAAGTTTTATGCTTTCAAAGCCCTGTAATATACATTATCTCATTCATCCTGAGAGAAAGAGAGCCCAGGGGACAATTACTATTCCCACTAGTCAAATAAGGAAACTAAGACTTACAAAGTTAATGCCCAGTATCACACAATGGATTAATTGTTGAGAAAGAATCTAAGTATCTTGGATTCCATATCCAGTATTCATTAACAATATGAAAATAAAATTCTTGGCTCTTACTCCTCCTGGGGATGAATCTTTATTCCTGATTAAGCAATTATCTGAAAGACTGAGCTTTTCTGTTTTCTTGCTATCTTCTAGATTTAGTATAGATTTGTGGCTATCTTCTTCACTTGCTAAGAAGGGTCTCCTGAATGGCTGCCTCAAGGGCATTCACTAGGCCTTCTACTTGGGAGGAAAGAGAAGGAACAATGAAAGAAGAAGGGATGGACAACAAAATCAGGAAATTAAAATTTTGAATATGAATTAATTTTATCTCCAATTAGACTATAAAAATTTTGAAGACAGAAGCTTTCTTTCCTGTTTTTCCTTCTTTAAGAGAATGATAGAATTGGGATTTTCTGAGGGAGACAGGGCCTTAGACATCATCAGTTCTAATTCTTTCATTTGACAAAGGAAGGAACATTGTAATTGCGTCCTCTCATATGTTACTATGTTTCATAGGTGAGTTTTATTTTTCTGATCCAATTATAAGCTCTTCAAAGGCACAGAAAACATCCCTCCCCTTATTTCTATTTAGTGATTAGCTAAGGAATGCACATATGAGGTGCTCAACATATACTTCTTGAATGAATGGCTAGTGCTAGGTTTAAGATTCTACAAATATAATGTTCTGCTCCTATCCCTCCTTTAGGCATTTTTTTCTTTCTTTTTCCTTCCCCTCCCTTTTTCCTCCTCATTCTCTGAGAATTTCTACTTTTTCTCTTCATAATAATTAGTAATTATTTGATGATTTGAATTTAGCAACATATTGATTTATAGCTAATCTACATCATTGCTTTTTTTTCTCTCTGGAAAGAGAGCCAATTGTTAAATTTTCAATGAGCATTTATACCTTGGGAGTCAGCAAATGTAATAATTCAGGCTTAATTCATTGTTTTGTTTCTTAAGAAAATGATGGAGAAAATATTTATAATGTAGATTCCCGGGGAGAGTCAGTCGTTAGAACATTTACCAGCACACTTTATTATTTAAAATATTTACCAGTTCCACAGGACTTATTATGAAAAATGCTATCCATCTTTAGAGAAAGAATAGATGGAGTCTGAATACAGATCAAAGCATAATTTAATTTTTTAAAATTTTTCTTGCTTGACTAATATGGAAATATGTTTTGCATGACTGCACATGTGTATCCTATATCAAATTGCTTGCCTTTTCAATGTAATAGGGGAAGGGGAGGAAAGAGAGGGAGAGAATTTGAAATTTTAAAATTAAAATTTTTTTTAAAAACAAATATTAAAAAAATTTTACATATAAGTGGGAAAATAAAATATTAAATAAAAACAATTTTCCAGAACACTCCTGATTATAGTGCTTTGATTCCCATTTTATAGATAAGTGAATTAAAAAGCATTTTAAACCATTTGCTATGTTATGCATTGTGCTTAGCACTGGGGATAATATCCAGGAGCAAAAATAGTCCCTGCCTTCAAGAAGTTTAGATCCTAATAAGGAAGACGATATTCATAAGGAAGTAATAACTAGAGGGACATTTTTCTCCAGAAGATTACAATGATGATGAGTGGGATAGGAGGGGAGGGGATTTATATTTCTTTACAGGAACCAAATTGGAGTTGATTTTATCATAATTAAAGAAATTGAAGGGTGTGAAAAATCAATGTTTCCACTAAAACTGAAATGGCAAGCTTATTGAGAAAATAGTTGTGAAGTGAAGCTTCCCTGTTTTTCCTGAAATTATGAGAAATGATAGAAGGGCCCCTGGAAGACAATTCCAGAAGTTAAAGGGTTAAACTTTTCAGACTTTGTTTTCTGGTATGGTTATCAAAAACACCTGGTAAGACTGTCAGACTGGCTGGGGAATAGATAATAATGAGGAAACTGAGTCCTAGAAAGTTTAAATGACTTGCTTAGGAGCAGAATCAAAACTTGATCCCAGATCTCCTGATTCCAACTCCCATGATCAAGAAGTGAGAAGGACCTTGGAGGTCATCAAATACAATCCCTCTTATAGTGATGGAATCTCCTTTTTTCAGTGTCCTAGCAAGTGGCTATCTAAGGTCCCCAGTATTGCTTGTTTGTTTGTTTATTTTTTAATTAAAGTTTTCTATTTTCAAAACCCAGTACCACTTGTTAACAAAATAAATAGCATTTGATTTCAAATACCCAAGAATGGAGACAGATACAACTGTTCTGGTTCATCAGAGACCTAGGAAGTTAAATGCACTTGGCCATACTGGTAGTCAGTGATGGTTTTTGGCAAAATTGTGGCATAGGCAAATTTGTCAGCACCGTTCTCATTCTATGCCTTCTCTTCCTTTCTTTAGCATCAACTCCTTCATCCACTTATTCTCCTTGTGGTCCTTCTCCTTCTAAATCTGCTCTGAAGAAAGGATAGGTACTGTGACTCCCAAGATATAGAAGGTGGTATAACAGAAGGAATACTAACTTGGAATTAGGACAACTGGATTCATATCTCAGAGCTTGGATTTATGAATTGCATGAGTGATCATGGACAAAACTTAATTGTTCTCTTTCAGACTGCTAATCATTGTTCCTAATTTTCTCTTTGGTGGCAAACAGAATAAGTGTAGTCCCTCTTCTCCATGACAGCCCTTGCAGCATTCCAAGATAGCTATCTTGTCTTCTAACCCTTTTTTTTCGAGTCTAAAAGGAAAAAAATCCTTTAACTCCTTCAACTATTTCTTATTTGACAAATGAACTGTAATTATTATAATTATTATATAAGATGTCATTGTATTTAGTAATTGTTATAAAAAAGCATTATACTTCTTAGAGCAAAACACCATTTTATAGGCTCTATTACAAAAAGGTTACCTATCTGCATATCAAGAGCATTCATTATAACTCAGAAGCTTTAACAACAGAAATAAGTCTTCTTTGCGACTATTTGATAACAATCATCAAATGAAGCATAAAACTGGAAGAGAAGTATGATAGCTAAAAATTATTTGTCACTTGTGATGGAGAAGATCTAGTATGGAGTCCTGGTTGAGGTGAGATCCCCAGTGGATGGTGATGTTTTCTATTTGCAGGTAGCATTATGCTGATTGCATCAATCCCCAAAATATTGCAGAGGCTCCCAAAAGAGATCTGAAGTCACTAAAAGGAGTTTGGCCTATCCACCCACCCAGAAAAGACCAAATGAGTGAAGAATTATCTATTGCCCATATTCTAATATGCAACAACTTGTATCTATATTTAGGACAGACAATGTAGATAGATAGTGAGAGTTGAAAATGAGGAGTGAAGACAAGGGAGAGCTTTTGGGAAGCTGAAAAAATTTTTAAACCAACCCTAAGCTTTCCATAACAGCAAAGTTCTATCTTTTTCAACTCAAATTCTTTACCAATACTACTGCATGATAGTATATGCTCTGGGGCTCAGTTTCCCAACAGCACTTGAATAGCAAGTCAGATACCCAGAGCTGAGTTACTATTTTCCCTTTCAGAGTCTCTGGGTAATTCTCTGGGATTATGAGTTCTCATACTATTATTCATGAGCTCCCATCTAGTATTTCCTAGCATGAGTTAACATGCTAGCATCTTCCCAATATCAATTAACTAATTAATATCAATTAGCTTACAAAGCTAAGAAGGTATAGCAAAGACTGAAGTACAGTATAACCCTAAGGTTCATTCATTCTTTTCTACATACTCTTCTCTGGTTCCTGGAAAGAACAGATTCAGATCAAAAGGGTTGATACAAAACATATTTACCCCAATCTGGGAGGAGGATGGTACTTTCTGGTCCTGGTAAAATTAAGTATATCCACTCAGTTTCAGGTCAGCAGCCAATTAAAAGGATTTTTATTATCAGTACAATTCATTTTCTGAAAGCAGGCAGAATATACCTGGGTCTGCTCTAAAATGGGGGAAAGAGTGGTGGTTGTAAGCAGGCCACAATGTATAGAACTCCAAAGAACTCCAAAGAACAGGAATAAGGAATGTCATCAAAAGATTGGATTGTATGACAGAAAAAAAAGATGGATAAGAGTGAAACATGACAAGAGCATTTTACTTGTATATTCTGATGTCAGGAGAAAGCAAGGAAATCCTCCAATACATTGGATGGACCACCTGTAGTGAATTTTTGGAAGGACATAAAGTTGCACAGGAACGTATAGGGATTTCCATCTGTTATCATTGGAAGTAATAGATGAGATAAGACATCCATTTGAGCATTAACTTTTTATTCATCTCCTCCTCCTCTTCCTCCTCTTTCTTCTCTGTCTCTCTGTCTCTGTCTCTCTCTCTGTCTCTCTCTCTCTCTCTCTCTCTCTCTCTCTCTCTCTCTCTCTCTCTCTCTCTGTCTCTCTCTCTCTCTGTCTGTCTGTCTGTCTCTCTCTCTCCCCTTCTCCTCATTTCACTCCCTCTCTTCTCCTTATCCTGTTATCTCTCCTTTTCTGTCTTGCTTTCTCTCCCTCTCTCTCTCTCTCCTCCTCATCTCTCTCAATATGCAGCTCACCATCCCCCTCTAGTGGTCAATTTAAGCAATTTCCACAACTTTCCACAGCTCTGGGAACTTTACCAACTTGCCTTTTTGCCAATCTGCCCTATTTCCCCAGGAGACAGTAGGGAAAAGAGAGGTCCTTAGCACCAGAACTTTTAAAAATACCTTTCCTGCACTTTCATCTTCAAAGTGCTAGGCTACCATTAATTAATCAGTGGCACTTAGGGCTTGAGTTCTGAAGCTCTGCTGAGCCATCTGTCCTTTTCATCTCTACCCTCTCCACTTCCCTGGAATGGTGACAAGAGAGAGCTTCTGCATCCTTTGGGGATGTGAAAAGAGGCTCTGAAGTCCAGCTTTCCAACATATCATCTGAAGTCCCCTGTCTATCCTGTTCAGAGCTCCAGGAGCTGTTCTCCTCCCCCCCCCCCCCCAAGATCAAAGCTCTCTGGTACCTTTGAGAATTCCAAAGGGGCCTTATTTCTGGGAGATTTTGTAAAGTCAAAGTTTCCCTCAAGACTCATATCTGCTTGGCAACTGAGGACTTAAAGGAACAGTTGCATCTTCCTCAATGATGGATTTCTACTGAATATCAAACCAGGTTTAAAGAAATTAGGTAATTGGTTTATAATCTCTGGAATAGTTTAAAAGCCCTGGAGACTGAGATTCTACTTCCAACTGTGCTGATAACTGTGTGACTCTGGAAGTTGCAAAAGCAGATTTGATTAAGCTCCATGAAAGAATAAACTTCCTAATAATAAAAACTGTCTAAGATCAGAATAGACAATCACATGGACAATTAGTTCCCATGATTGGAGGTCTATAAGGTTAGGTGTCACAGACTGGCTTTCCCTAAGCTGACCTTTGAGTCCCTTCCACTTTTGAGAGTCTGTGACCTTGAAAAAGGCACTTCTCAATATATTAATTTTCTTATTCATAAATTGGAGGTATTGATAGCAGGATCTTTATGAAACCTTACAATTCTGAGATTCCATTATCTGAATTTCTCTTCCCTAGATGCTGTGTATATATCTGGGAATCAGCAGGGGATCACCTGGGATATTAACATTAAATAAAACCCCAGTTTTCCTAAAGTCAGGATGAAAAACTTTTGAATTAGTGGGGTAGACTCAGAGACTGGTATCCTTTTTCCCACTAACTTATAGGTTTGACATAATGAAAGATAGGGAACAAAACTCATAACCTCATGTGGTCTCCTTCACAGAAAATGCCAAGGACAGATTCCTTTTCTTTCAAGGGAACTCTTGGTGCTGAGGCACAAAGCCAGACTGCTGTCCTGGAAACTGAAACCTGTCTTTAGCCACTGTAGCTTGCTCAGCATTGAAGCTAGAACCAAAAGCCACCTCCAGTCTTTCTGTCCCATTTCTCTCCCTTTCTTCTGTACCAAGCTAGTTGAAGTTCAGATCAAGTTCCAGAAAAGAGGAGGGACAGGGAGAACAGGGACAGAGATATCCAAGGAAATGATACTTCTGTTGTCAGTTCTTTTCCTCTTCCCCTTGATAGAACTGTCAAATGTCAGAGCTAGGGATTTTAGAGCACAGAATGGCAGAGCTGGAAGGGCCTTAGAACACAGAATAGTAGAGCTGAAAAGACTTTAGGATATAGAATGTCAGAGATGAAAAAAAGACAGCTTTTTCTACAGTAGATTCTTTTTTCTTTCTAAAAACTTTTCTAAAAGCAGGTCTGGCTATGTCATTCCCCCACTCAAAAATCCTCTTCTTGTTGCTTTTATTATAGAACCCAAATTCCTTACCTTCACATTTTATACCACTTTCCCCTAATCTGGCTTTCACCTATCTTTTCAGTTTTACTTCATATTTTTCTTCTTCATATACTCTGTTTCTACCAAACTGGAACAGCCGAGTCTATTTTCTAAACTTTAAAAAAATTATTTTTCAAGTACATTTAAAAACAATTTTTATCACTTTTTAAAAAATAATTTTGAGTTCTAAATTCTCTCCCTCTTTCTGTTCCCCAAACTTTCTCTCAGTCTTTGTCTACACTATCTCCTATGCCTGAAATGTACTTCTCCTTTCAACCCTACTTGTTTCAAGCCACATTTAAGGTGCAGCTTTCTTTTTGAAGCTTTTTCAGATCTCCCCATATATCACATTTTGCCATCTTCAAACGACTTTGTATTTACATATCCTAGTATATATTATCTCTTCTTAGTAGAATATTCCTTGAGGATAGGGTCCATTTGCCTTTTTTTTTTTTTTTTTTTTTTTTTCTTTTATATTCCCAGCGATAAGTAGGCTTTCATAGAGAAAGGAATGCAAAGGCCATAAATGATCTTTTGAAAGTTCCAGCAAAAAGAGATGGGTTATTGATCTGGTAATCTCCCCCATCTCAAATCTATGGCTCCACTTTATGCATTGTCTTAACATGTAAGCTCTTTAAGGGTAGAGACTACCCCTTAATCAGTCAAAGCAAAACATGGTTGTACTTTTATCTTATTTAGGAATTACTCAGCCCAATGACCATAAAAGGCTCTTGGAGAATAGTTCATCCTACTTTGGATCATTTGACTGAAGGTCTATAAATCAAGGGGTAAAGCTAGGAGAAAAAAAGTTTCATTATCATTGATTGGGGGTAGTTGACAGGTGACTAGCAACAAAGCCAAAGGAGAAATACATACATACATACATATATATATATATATATATATATATATATATATATATATATACACACACACACATACACACACATCAGATTTTACACAGCCTTAAGGCTAGTGGCAAAAGGAATCTCTCATCTGAGGCTACTTAGTGACTTTCTTTATTGAATAACAGGGACAGAATGCCAGATGATTTGGAGGAAGAAATATTTTAAATGGAGTTTGAACTTGTTAACCTTGTTGCCTGGGCAGCTAGGTGGGATAGGGGATAGAGCACTAAGATTGGACCTAGGAAGATTCATCTTTATGAATTCAAATCCGGCCTCAAAATTCTTCTATGAATTCAAATCTGGCCTGCTCTGTGATTCTGAGCAAGTCACTTAGCCTTGTTTGTCTCAGTTTTTCAGCTGTCATCTTTGTTCCTCCCCACTTTCCCCTTCCCCCATCAAAAAACACCCAAAATGGGATCCGGAAGTCAAGCCATGACTTATCAACAACAACCTTGTTGCCTAAGGATTTACCAAATATGATGTTTATTCTGGTAGTTAATTTATCAAAATGGAACAGAAGATAGTGGAGGCCTCCATCCAGATAGAATTAGTGGCTTGTCCTGTTCAATAAAATACAGATCAAAGGTCTGTATTTACAGCTCCTGTAGTTCCCTTTCTTTGACTTTTAAAACTCTCCCCCCCCCCCCCCCCGAGATTTTTCCCTAACCCTCACCTCACGGGTTCTACCCATCTTCAACAAAAACATCCTTATCCCCATATTTACTGTAGTGCCAGGAATTAAGTGCTCCACAGACTCTGTTAATTAATCCTTGTTCCCCACATATTTCATCGTGCATTTCTGTTTTGCATAAATGCTCTCCCATGTCTGGAATGTATCCTTCCATCTCCACCTCTTCAAATCCCCTAGCTCCCTTCGAAGAGCAGATTAGGGCTACTTTTTTTTTCTTTTTTTAAAAATTAATAATTATAATTTTTTGACAGTACATATGCATGGGTAAAGGGCTACTTTTTAAAAACCTTTCCTAAAAATCTATTTATTAGCACTCCTCCTCTAAGCTACGGTGATAATATTTTGCACTTGCTTGTTGTATATTGTACCTTCCCAGTAGAATGTAAGCTCTTTGAGTATAAGATTGTATGTAATTTTTTTTTTGTCTTGGTATCCTTGGTATCTAGCATAGCACTTTGCTCACAGAAACAAATACAGTTGAATTGACTCCTTTTGAAGAGCCTTCCTCAAGGTCACTTCTGCAACTATGGCCGCTTCTAAATGTTTGCTTTCAGGACTGGACAGCTCCAAGGCTAGGGCAATATCCTTAGCCAACTGAATTAGAATTGTGAACTTGGGCAAGTCCCTTTCCCGCTCTTTCTCAGGTTTTTTTACCTGCAAAATGAAAGCATTTATTTCCAAGTTCCCCTCAGTCCTAACGTTTTACATTTCATGTTCCGAGGTCTCTCTGTCCTAATATTCTTTCTTTATTCGTAGGTGCCTTCCCGTTCTAAAATCTTATCCGGCGAACTCTTCCCCCTTAGGGTCAGCCGGATCTCTCTAAGGCTAGGCTTAGCGGGGACTACAACTCCCAGCATGCCCCGAGGCGCACCTCCTCCCGCACTTCCGGCGTGTGGCGGCTGCGGCGGGTAGCGAGCCAGGGCGACGGCTGCGGGCCGAGGGCGACGAGTGACAGGTCGCTACGGGGCCGGAGCCGGGGTCGGGACCGGGACCGGGGTGTCTGGGGACTAGCTTCTCCGCTTCTCTCGCCTGTCCCACCGAGGTGACCTTCATGGGCCGCGGGCCCCACGCCCCGGGGCGGCTGAGGTGGGTCGTGTGAGGCGGCAGCGGCGGCGGGTGGCTGAGGCCGAGGGAGACTGAGGCGAGCGAGGCCCGGGCCCTGCCGGGCGCTGAGGGAGGGTAGCGATGTTCGTGCAGGAGGAGAAGATCTTCGCCAGGAAGGTCCTGAGGCTCCATATCTGCACCATGGAAGGCGCCGAGTGGCTGGAGGAGGTCACCGAGGAGACCACAGTGGAGAAACTCAAGGAGCGCTGCCTCAAACACGTAAGGAGCCTCCGCGGACCCAGCGGGCCCTGCCCCCCGTGCCCCTCACCCGGTTGTCCCCCTGCCCCCTTCACCCGTCCCAGCCCGCGTCCCTCCTCCCGCGGTGGCGCACGGACGCGACCCGATCCGCGCTCTCCTCCGCTTACATTTTCCTACCCCGCTTAGAGGGCTTACCCCCCTCTCTACTCTTCTTCTCCCCGATATTTCTTCCTTCTTCCATCCTCCATTCTTCCTCCCCTCCTCCCATTCAGAACTCCGTCTCCTTCCTTAGCGTCCTTCACTGAAGTTTCTTTCTCCCGCTTAATCTACTTTCTTCCCCTTTCCTCTGGCCCCGTTTCCAGTTGTGTTTTTCCTCACACTTCACCCCCTCCTCCCTCTGCCATCTCTTCCCTTTCTCAGGTTATAGTTCATTCCCCAAACAATCAGTAAGCAGTTAGTGCTTTGTGCCGGGGGACAAAATATACTTGAAACGATTCCCGCTCTTAAAGAGCCTGCTTTCTGACAGAGGAGTGAGCCGGGTGTCTGTCCGGACTCAGATCTGGTGAGCGAGGTCTGTCCCGGCGCAGATACGGAGCGTGCAGGGGAGGGCGCTCGCGGCCCCACCCCGTCCCCTAACCTGTCCATGTTTTCCTGTTTCCCCTCACACTCTCCTCCCCAGGGAGAGCATCTGTACCTTTTCCCCCATTCGTTCTTTTCCCCACTTGTTCATTCCTACTTTGTCTCCAATTAACTCGGTTTCCCATTTTTTTTGCCCATCTGCATTTTTGTTCCTTTTAGGGAACCCTTTTTTCACTTATTTTCTTCCCCTCTTATATTTCCATTTCTTGTTATTCTTTCTTCTATGTCTTTCCCCCTCTTTTCTCCTCTGGTTTTCTCCCCTTTTCCTCCCTTCCTCGTCTAACTTCTAATTTTCCCCTCATCTCCCTTGACTTCAGGCACAAATGCCTCCATTCTATTTCCTTTGCCTTTTCCGTCTCTCTTTTTCTTGTAGCACACTGAGTCCTGACTTTGCTACCAACAAGCTCTGTAACGTTAGTGAGGGACAGCCTCTCTACACCTCAGTTTTTCCATTTGCAAAAGAAGGTGCTTGAACAAGATGATCTTTGAAGGACTTGTCTAGTTCTAGCACTCCATTATTTTCTTCTTTTTTTTTTTTCTCCAGTGGAATTATGGAATTAGAGAGGGAGACAGGTAGGATACTAGACACTTGCCTTTATCTAATTTGTTTCAGCTCCTTTGAGTCAAGGAAATTTTGAAAAGGATCTTTTTATTCTTTTGTCATTTCAGTAATGTACAGTCAGGATGAAGAGTCAACCTTGCTCGTGGGATAGAGCCAAAACTGTCTGTGACATGTACTAACTATGTGACCCTGACCAAGTTACTTAACCTCCCAGTGCTGTAGGCAGAGAAGGTGCTAACCTTCATTGGGAGAAGAAATTTCCTAATCTGAATTTCCTGTCTCTATGACTGCCTGGGGAAGTTCTCATTTTTTTTCAGTCAATCAATCTACTACAAACTCACAATTAGTGTTTTAAGGTATGCTTAAATGAAGCCAGAGAGACCTTAAAATTGTCCCTATAAAACCTGGCATTTTGGACTTTTCTTATTAGCTATGATTTTTGTTGCCTGTGCCAAAGCAAGTTTGTTCATTTTTTCCCTTACCTGAAACTCCTACAACATTATCTCTTCTCTCAAGGTGTTCCTCTTTGGTCTTGATTGAAATGAATTTTTGGAGACTTAAATTCATTTCTGTAAATTTTAATTTTATAACACAGTTCATAGACCAAATTTATAAATGTCTAATTAAATAGGATACTTGTCACTATGATTACATAAAATATTGTTCCCGAAGCTATTGTCTCACCAGAATTGGGAGACAAGCAGTAGACTGTGTCACCACAATAATCCCTTACATGAAGTGTTTATGTAATATTTATGTTTAAAATATTCATGTTATGTGACTATGTAATGTACATGTTGTAATCTATATGTTATAATATCAGTTATCTTTTTTTTTATAATAATAGTTTTATATTTAATATGTATGGGAATGCCTGCCATCTAGGGGAGGGGGTGGAGGGAAGGAGGGGAAAATTCAGAACAGAAGGGAGTGTAAGGGATAATGTTGTAAAAAATTACTTATGCACATGTACTGTCAAAAATGTTATAATTATAAAATTAATTTAAAAAAATAATAATAGTTTTTATTTACCAGATATTTGCATGGGTAATTTTACAACATTGACAATTGCCAAAACTTTTTTTTTTCCCCTTTTTTTTCCAATTTTTCCCTTCCTTCCCCCCCCAGATGGCAGGTCGACCAATACATGTTAAATATGTTAGAGTATAAATTAAATACAATATATGCATACATGACCAAACAGTTGTTTTGCTGAACAAAAAGAATCGGACTTTGAATAGTGTACAATTAGCCTCTGAAATCTAAAATGCAGGCAGACAAAATTAGAGGGATTGGGAATTCTATTAGTGATTAATAGTCATCTCCCAGAGTTCTTTCACTGGGTGTAGCTGGTTCAGTTCATTACTGCTCCATTGGAACTGATCTGGTTCCTCTCATTGTTGTGAAGAGAGCCACGCCCATCAGAATTGATCATAGTATTGTTGTTGAAGTGTATAATGATCTCCTGGTCCTGCTCATTTCACTCAGGATCAGTTCATGTAAGTCTCTCCAGGCCTTTCTGGTCATTTCTTACAGAACGATAATATTCCATAATATTCATATACCATAATTTATTTAGCTATTCTCCAACTGATGGGCATCCATGTAGTTTCCAGTTTCTGGCCACTACAAAGAGGGCTGCCACAAACATTCTTGTACATACAGGTCCCTTTCCCTCCTTTAAGATCTCTTTGGGATACAAACCCAGTAGCAACACTGATGGATCAAAGAGTATGCACAGTTTGATAACTTTTTGAGCATAGTTCCAAACTGCTCTCCAGAATGGCTGGATATATTCGCAGTTCCACCAACAATGTATCAGTGTAATATCAGTTATCCTTGAATGTTAAAATATAGATAAATGTTATCCCAGAGATTCTTTAATGTGTTATGGTAACCACCTAAACTGTTTATAATTATTTTCAGAGATTAATGAAAACTATTCTGTAGGGTAGCTGTTGTTACAGAGTTACCCACTTAGATATGGAGTGTGGCCTGCAATTGTTTACTTAGTAGGTATAGAGTTATGGAGAAAGAACAGGACCTATTTCATTTTAAATTCTGAGAAAGCATTTGTATGTGTGTGTATATAGAGATTTGAGAAAAGAAGCCTTAGTTTAAATTCTGGTCTTTTCACTTTCCAGTTACTAAGCTAGCTTGTTTCTTCTCTGGGCCTAAGTTTCTCTATTCATAAGGTGGTGATGATAATATACTATTTGCTTCCTAAGGTGGTTTCATAGAAAGGGCTTTATAAACTTTAAAGTATTATATATATGGGGGCAGCTAGGTGTCGCAGTGGATAGAGCATCAGCCTTGAATTCAGGAGGACCCGAGTTCAAATGTGGTCTCCGACACTTAACACTTCCTAGCTGTGTGACCCTGAGCAAATCACTTAACCCCAGCCTCAGGGTGTGTGTGTGGGGAAGTATTATCTAGATGCACAGAACAAGACAGTGATACTTAATGACCTGGTTATACATTTAAGAGAGCTTACTTTTTTTTCCCTTGAAGATTCCATATGGTTTTTAGATTTCTGGAAAACTATCAATGCACCCTTTAACAAGGAAAATTAGGACACCACCTGCTTTTCTTATATTTTAGTCTATTTGTAAAATAACTGTCAGACTTTACTGTTGTTTCTTATACAGCTTTGCTATGATAGTAGGTGATCTTGAATCATGTTTCTACTTTTGTAAAAAAAAAAAAAATTAAACTGAATTAACCTGCTTACAAAGTTCATACTTCAAGTGGTTAGTAGGTAGTAACTTACTTGTCAGTGACATATAGTTTAGCAATGCTTTTTAACTGATAGTATAGATTTACATTACCATTATGATGATATTTTATGAAGAGGGAACAGGAAATGGAAAATTCTTCACTGATCACAAGTACATGTTAATGAATTTCTGGAACACCTTGGGATAAATTAGGTAGCCAATTTAGATAGGATGCTAATTAGTATATTCTTGAAAAATTTATCATTCAAGTAAGTACTAGAATGCATAGATGTTGTTTTTTTAATTAAATTCTTTAATTTGAGTTTTTTCTTCTCTATGTAGCCTCCCCAGGTATATGGGACAGGCCACCAAGGGTATTTCACATTGAGTGAGAGAGACATAAATTACTGTGTAATGATAGCTAAGCAATCAGAAATATTTTCATCCTCACATCCCTTACCCTTCTACCGGATTTGAGCTATCCCTTAGCTGCAGTCAGAATTCATTAGTCAGGGAAGTGATAATTCTGAAATTTTATATGTGAATGTCACCCTGGAAACCAGTTCCTGAATGTCACATACTGCTGCAGAGCAGTAATACCAGAGTATATATTTCAGTTTATATTATATCTTCTCATTTTTTCTCTGATGTATGCTTATCAATGATTTTCTTCCCTCTTGCTATCTTTGATGAAAAGGAATTAATGTTCTTTTTTTTTTACAACATCTAGAAATTTAATAATGTTGTTATTATTTAAAGATGATGATAATGCTAATGAAAGAACTGTCTTTACCACACTGTCTTTTTACAAACTAGGATCACCATTGCATTTCAAATCTTACACTTTTTAAAGATGAAAAAAATTGCCTTCTTGAACTGTGGGTTATTAAAAAAAAAAATCTCTGATATTTTTGAGTTATATGCTAAGATCTCAACCAATTATCTAAACTTTAAAACATGGTTACTAACACAATATTTAGATCATATCATTAATATGAAGGCAAATCAACTTCTTTAGGAAATTTAGTTCAGTTAGTAATTATGTTAAGTGTATACTTTGACACCAACTATGGTGCAGCTAAGCTTGGTAGGATTCATGTTGAGTCATTAGTTGAATTAGTGACCTAAATGTCAATATCTTTGTTGTGTTCTACCACACCTTGATCTGTTCTAAAACAGCTTAGCATGTAATAGAGATTACTCATTCTTAGCTTCCATTTCTTAGATCTTGTTTGGACTCACCAGACCAGTATAAGGTTTATATTTAGAAAATTATATTTCATAAGATAGGTTCTGAACTTTATAATCCACATATCCAATTATTTATTTTTAAAAATATTGTTTCTGAGAACAACTATTTCATAGTTCAGAGAGGAAAAAAGTTCGTTTCTGTCATAAAAACGTACATTTAAGTGGAAAATGACTCTTAACACTTTTACTAAATGTTCTTCTCATCTTAAAGTCTTAATGATCATTCTCTTCTCTTTTACTGGTTTTCATCTAAGAATAACAAAAGAAAAATGATACAAAACTGCCATCTCTAAGAAATCTCTTAAGAAATACCACAGTTTTAAAAAATGTCAAAGTACCATGAGTGTTTTTGAGAGATTAGAGCACTGTACCTTCACTGTATCTCACCTCGGTAGCTTTAAGACATAAAAGATAAGTACTCAGGAAGGCATGTCAGGTATTATGGATAAGGTTTATATAACTGAGCTATTTGGAAAATACAGTTGTTTAATAAAAGATTAAAAATTCTGATTATGATCATGTGGTAGTCTTATAGTCAGGTAATAGCAGTCTCCATATCTTTATTTTCCGATCTTTGAGAGGGTTTATCTGGTGAAGATATTGTCAATTAGGTAATTACTTGTAATGCATTGAACAAACTATTTAACTTGATATTATTACCTACCCCATATTTAAGCCTACTTAATTAATATTAGTAATTATCCTGAGTATAAAAATAGTAACTTTACCTTTCAAGTTTTAAAGTGTTTTTGTTTAGCTTTAAAATTGAGAAGTATACTAATTTTTGCTTCATTTTTAATTCAGTGCCATTTTTGTAGCTTTTTTATTCAGTATTGATTCATGTATATATTTTAATATTACAAATAATATTTTTATATGCCTTTCATTTTACATTTGTTGAAAAAATGTTCTTTTTGGAAGAGCTTTAATTCCTGAACATATTTCAACATATTTAGTATCAATTGATAAGACTTTAGTAAGTGCCTACTCAGTGCCCAGGCATTATGCTAGATTTTTGGGAAAACAAAAACAAAAGCAAAACAGTTCTTGCCTTCAAGGAGCTTACATTCTAATGGGAAGACTACATTTATTTAAGTACCTGCATTGTGTTTACAAAAATGAAACCAATCATACCTATGCTTAATGGAATTCTTCTAAATAAATCTAGATTACATTTCCTAACCTTCCTCCAGAAGCATAGTTTTCTTTTATTTCTTTCTTTTTTTTTTTAAATAATCACCTTTTATTTTAAAAACATATGCAAAGATAATTTTTAGCATTCACCCTTACAAAACCTTGTGTACCAAATTTTTTCTCTTTTTCCTTCCCTCACCTTTCCCCTGGATAGCAAGTAATCCTGTATATGTTAAACATGTGCAATTCTTCTATATTTATTTCCATAATTATCAGCAGAAATTTTCTTGATGAAAGTCACATCTGTCTTAGGAGTCTAACAAATTATAAACTTGCTAGTATAGCCAAGTGGATAAGTAGTACCAATCAGAAGTCTATAGGACTACATTTTAGAATTAATTGGTTTATTAAAAGAAAAACTTTTAAAAGAAAAATTAAGGATTATGTCCCTAATTTAATGATATCGTAAACTATTATGGATAGGTAGATGGTACAGTGGGTAGAGCTTCTGACCTGGAGTTAGAAAAACTGTAAATTCAAATGTGATTTAGACACTTAGCAGCTGTGTGACCCTGAGTAAGTCACTGAAATGTTTGCTTCAGTTTCCTCATCTGTAAAATGAGCTAGAGAAGGAAGCAGCAGACCACTCTAGCATCTTTGTCAAGAAAACCTCAAATGGGGTCGTGAAGAATTGAATGTGACTGAAACTATTCAATGACAACATTATGTCTCCTGAGATATATTGGTGCTATTTTAATGGGTTTTATATCTAGGTTTTTATTCACACTGCAATTTGGTGCTTTTATGAAGAAATAAGAGGTTAGTTTTAGTTCCAGCTTTAAAATAAGAAAAGAGATTGAATTATATTTATATCAGAAATATGATTAAATGACCTTTGATTATTTATGGCAAGTTTTTTCAGTCTTGGCTATTCTTGGTTATTCTTAGTTAAAATTTAAATGAAAGGATTTGCCAAGAAATCCTTTATTTTTTAGAATGTTGAGTCTTATAAAAGTTTTCATTTTGTTCCATGTCCTTGATTCAGTCTAGTGAATGGATTTATCTTTACCTTCATTGACTCTTACTTTTGCCTGTATAAAATTTGAACCATTATGAATTGAATGTATACAAGTAGATATACTGTTATGTAATATTCTTGAAAGTTATCACTGTAGGTCAGTGAACATTATTGTGTAAAGATGAGTCAATGCATTCCATCTTATATATTTTATCATGTGTCACAAAACAGTGCTAAAATAGACAAATTAGGTGAAATCGTGAACTACTATATGATCTAGGCAAAAATGCTGTTGCACATAAAGATTATTGTACATACAAGACATGTGCTTATCACAATGGAACAGTCATGCTGTCACTCTCATTCCAAACTAAATGTTGAGATGGATTACAAAAGTTTTGTCTTATTTCTGATGAAATAAGAATTGAGACCTTGTATAATTGAGACAAAGGACTACTTCTAAATTCCATTGTATATAATTTGTCTAGAATTATGCATAACTGGACATTAACTTTAGGAACACATTGTATTTTATTTTAATTATTTTAAGATTATTGTGAAAGGTCAGAAGAAAACTTTTTGTGACAATAAGGGAATGACAGACTTTGGAGGGAATCAAATCATATGTCGCTAAAGAGGAAAGAGAGTGCATTATCGTTATACATATATATGTATATGGTAGATAGGGTTATGATAATGCTTTGGGAAGAGAATTAGAAGAAAGAATTTGTGTGTGAATGGAAATCTTTTTTTTATTATTATAATAAATTAATATATTTTTATGTACCAGATATATGCATGGGTAATTTTACAACGTTGACAATTGCCAAACCCCTTGTTCCAATTTTTTCCCCTTCCCCCCCCTCCCGATGGCAGGTTGACCAATACATGTCAAATATGCTAGAGTATAAATTAAATACAATTTATGTATACATGACCAAACAGTTGTTTTGCTGTACAAAAAGAATCAGACTTTGAAATAGTGTACAATTAGCCTGTGGAAGGAAATCCAAAATGCAGGCGGACAAAATTAGAGGGACTGGAAATTCTATTTAGTGGTTCATAATCATCTCCTAGAGTTCTTTTGCTGGATGTAGCTGGTTCAGTTCATTATTGCTCTATTGGAACTCATTTGGTTCATCTCATTGTTGAAGATGGCCTCATTCATCAGAATTGATCATCATATAGTATTGTTGTTGAAGTATACAACAATCTCCTGGTCCTGCTCATCTCACTCAGCATCAGTTCATGTAAGTCTCTCCAGGCCTTTCTGAAATCATCCTGTTGGTCATTTCTTACAGAACAATAATATTCCATAATATTCATATACCACAGTTTATTCAGCCAATCTCCAATTTATGGGTATCCACATAGTTTCCAGTTTCTGGCCACCACAAAGAGGGCTGCCACAAACATTCTTGCACATACGTCCCTTTTCCTTCTTTAAGATCTCCTTGGGATACAAACCCAGTAGCAACGCTGCTGGGTCAAAGGGTATGCACAGTTTGATAACTTTTTGAGCATAGTTCCAAATTGCTCTCCAGAATGGCTGGATGTGTGAATGGAAATCTTGACTCTAAAATCTGCTGTGTGATCTTTGAGCACATAATATAAATTCTCCATTCAGGCTTTGTTAATAAAAAAAATGATAATTGCTGAATATGCCAGAACTGAGACTAGTAGTATTAAATATTCTTTTTCCTCTCAGCATTATGCTTGTGTGGTTAAGAGGTATGGTTACCTTTTTTTAATGAATATTTTAACTTAAAGATATAATTATTTTATTTGTGACACCTTTGGCTCAAAGGATGTATCTTTCCCATATGTTTATTTCTGGCAGGAAAAAAAAAGCAGAAAACATTGATTTTTAAAAATATTTAGATTCGTTGGTGATTTTAAAACCATTTATTCCATTTCATCTAATGATATCTATGTTTTGAAAACCACAGATTCTCTTTCTACTGATCTAAAATGATATTTAATATAAATTGCAAAATGATATAAAATGGAGTATTTAATAAAATAAATAGGATATTTAAATTGTAAAACTGCTTTACTGACAGCTCTTTGTTTATTTGCAGAGAAAGCTAGACTTTTAAAATTATACTGGATCCTCTTGTCACATTTAGCTGATTTTAACTTCCTTGGCTTAGTAAATTGTTCCTAGGTTGTACTAATTATCAACATAGCATCATACATCAAAAACAGACAAAGTGGCCTATTAATAGAAGTCTGGCCTTAGGGTCAGTAAGACTTTGTTTCAAATTCCACTTCTGGCACATGTTAGTGATGTGACCATGATTAAGTTATTTAATGTCTTTATCCCAGATAACTTCAGGGACAACCAAGTTGCTGAAGTGCATTGGTAGAGTTTCCATACTGAGAAATCCCTCTCCTCAGATTTTCTATTATGCAGCAGTTTTTCTCATCTCACAGGCTGGTGTCTTCTGCCATCATCTTTCAATCTATACTCTTATTCATCTTACATATCAAAACTGTTGTCAGATTTTGTCTTTTTTAACCTTTACAAGTCTCATATACATCATCTTCCTTCCATTCACATAGCCATCACATGTACAAACTCTCATCACCTGAACTATTACAATAGCCTTCTAATTGCTCTTCCATCTCACCTTCCTCCCCACTCCAATCCATCCTCCACTTGGTCACCAAAGTGATCTTCATAAAGTACAGGTCTATGCCACTCTTCTTCTATAAGCTATAGCCTTGTCCTTTTCTACCTTTAGCTTCTTACTCTTTAATCCTCTCAATGCACTTTACAACCCAGATACATTAACTAGTTGCTATTTTTCACACGTTATACTATTTTCTGACTCTGCAGTTGGGCTGGCGGCAAGTTTCTCTGATAAGTATCATTTCTAAGATATATAGTGAATTGAGTCAAATCTATAAAAATAAGAGCCATTCCCCATTTGATAAATGATCCAAGGATGTAAACAGTCAGTTTTCAGAGGAATCCAATAATCACCTCACACTTATCACATTGGCTAACATGATAGAAAGAAAAATGACAAATGCTGGAGGGGATTGTGAGGAAATAAGTACACATTTGCACTAGGTGTTATTCATGCCTGGAATATTCTCCTTCCTCATCTTTGATTTCTAGCTTTCTATGATTCCTTCAAAACTCAGCTTAACATCTTCCTCAGAAGGCCTTTTCTGGATCTTTTGCTATTAGTACCTTCCCTCTAAGATCACCTTTCATTTGTATTGTGTATGTTGTTATTTGCTTTCTGTCTCTATCAGAATGTAAGCTTCTTGAGAGCAGGCATTCGATTTTTGCTCTTCTTTTTCTGTCCAATGTTTAGCATTGCCTGGCATGTGGTAAATGTTTAATAAATGTTTGTTGATTGAGTGAATGAATGAAATCACAAATTTAGAGTACCTTCCCCACTCCTTATCCCCAACCCCTGAAAAAAAAAATCATATGTAAAAATTTATATGTATTTCAGTATTTGAGTGAGTCAGACATCGCTGAGAATTATTAAGTTATTATTAAGTTGAAAGCCTGAGAATCATGGGATTTTTAGAACATAGAGATGGAAGGGGACTTTAAAGATAATTTAGTCCACTCTCCTGTTTTTTACAAAAGAGGAAACTGGGGCTTAGAAAGATGTTATTACTTCCTCCTTTGTACATGGATAGTAAGTAACAGAGTAAAATGTAAACTCAATTCTTCTGATTCCAAATCTAGTGATCTTTCTAGTATACTACACCACTTCTCATGGCTATCATTATCCCCTTAGGTCTTCTTTTTTTCAAGCTAATCATCCCTAGTTTCTTCAGCTGATTCATATTTTCAGTACCTTATTATTACAATATTATATTACATATTATTTTATTAAAATCAAGAAGACAGTATAGTTGAGTGAATGAGCTAGAAAGCAGTAGCTGCTGCCAAAAGCTCTTTCAGTCACATCAGCCTCTTTCTCCATCTATAAGCACCTTATAAAAGTAGACATTGTCCTAGATTGCTAAAATGGTCCTTATAATATTGAGTTGAATGTGTTGATAGGCGGAGCAACAAAAAAGCTAGGTGAGACCTCATAGCAGAGCAGCTACTGGGAGTCATTACCTGGGTAGTTTTGCCTTGTCAGCACTGGAACCAAGCCTAAATGTTTTTTCTTAGTTAATAACTTATTAAGCCTAAACTATCATCCATAAGCTAGAAAGGACAACTAATAAATGCTAGCATGGTTAGAGAATGTCTAGGATTATATTTTATTACCACAATGATTAGTATAGTAATTTTGTTATTTCTGATTCTCTTGGTATATGTTTTATTATTTTTTCTAGTGTGTACCTGGGAACTTAGAAGACCCCAAAAGTGTAACACATCATAAATTAATACATGCTGCTTCAGAGAGGGTCTTGACAGATACCAAAACTATCTTAGAAGAAAATATTCAAGATAAAGGTAAGAAAGATTCATGATTAAGCTGCATTATAGCAGTACTATTATGAAAACAGAAATTTGAATTTTTTTAATTGATTTGTGTGTTAATTTTCATTACTGAGAATTACTATGAAAAAAGAAGCAAAAAATACTGTTGATTTTATTTTAAAAGTATTTTTTGTTTGCTTTCTGAAGTATTTTTGCAAAGTGATAGAACTGCAAATAGACATTTAACACTTAAGTTTTAGGAGAAATTTAATTATTTTTCAAAACAGAATATAAGCCACAGAAAGCTTCTGCAAGTTTGGTCAACTTGATAATTTTAATTGGAAGAGGAGTCATTTTTATAGTATAAACCATCTTTTAATTTATAAATGGCAGTAATTTTGTCATAAATTATATGAGACTGGAACTCTAAAGTTCCTTAAAACACTAACATTATAGAGCTTGCATGTTAAAATTAAATGTCTATAAAACTACATATACTTTATTATGCTGTGTGTGAATGAGAAAGAGAAAGTGTGAGAGTGTGTGTGTCTTATAGCACTAACATCACATGGCTTGCATGTTAAAATTAAATGTCTGTAAAAGTATATATACTTTATTATGCTGTATGTGAGTGAGAAAGTGAGAGTGTGTGTGTGAGAGAGTGTGAGTGTAAAAGAGAGAGAGAGATCTTTTCAAAATTCAAAATAATCTGTGCTTTCACTGTATATACTTCGTCCAGAGAGAAAGAGAGAAATCTTTTCATAATTCAAAATAATCTGTGCTTTCTCTGTGTGTACTTCCTCCATCAAAACAGATTATTAACTTGGTATAGGGTTTTCTTGAATTGCTGGAGCTGAAAAATTCTGTTACCTAGTAACTTAGTCCCTCTAAACTTAGCTAAGTTGGTACTTGAATATTGCTAGGTTTATACCAAAAGCCTTTTCAGTTTACTAAAGCCTGATAGGGCTTACACTCTGTAGTCCTTTAGAACTCATCATCATCTCCATGTCCTTTACTACTATAACTATAATTATATGTCTGTGTTTGACAGATTAGTCTAATAAATTCTTATTAAGCAACTATCATATGTAA
Source organism: Sminthopsis crassicaudata (assembly GCF_048593235.1). Classification (NCBI taxonomy): domain Eukaryota; kingdom Metazoa; phylum Chordata; class Mammalia; order Dasyuromorphia; family Dasyuridae; genus Sminthopsis; species Sminthopsis crassicaudata. The sequence continues at coordinate 509,819,489 of NC_133618.1, forward strand.
GTTCTCTTTGAAATTTAGATGACATGTACCACACATACCTTATACATACATACATACATACATACATACATATGCTAATCTTAGGGAGATAGCATGGTAGAGCCAGAATATCACACATTTGCTCTATTACCCACTATATACAAAATCTTGGACAAGTCACTTAAACTCTCTGGACTTCAGTTTCCTAATCTGGAAATAATTGTACTAAATTATTTTTAAGGCCCTTCATTCATAAAAATGGTGATGATCAACCTATGTAACACTGGTCCTAGAATCAAGAAGACCTGAGTTTATTTACTGGCTGTGTGACTTTGGGCAAGTCATTCAACCTCTGTCCCTCAGTTTCTTCATCTATTAAACCCCACCTCTAGGATTGCTATGCAGATGAAATATTTGTAAAGCAATTTTCACACTTTAATGTGATTTTTATGTGCTAATAACTATGACAATGGTGGTTTTGTGTTTTACTTCTTTAATCAAAATTCTAAAATATCTCTCTGACCTATCATTCCATTTCTCTCTATGCTTCCTCACTCTTGTTAATCCTTATTTTTGCCTTCATTGAGGTCTTTTCTCCTTCATCCTTCAATAATTTTTTAAGCTATTACTCCTGCTAACTTCACTTTCCTCTCTTTTTAGACTTTATAGTCGACCAATTCATTTCTATACTTTACTCTCAAATTCCTTGCTTCTTGTCCTATAGCTGCTCAAATCTTCCCAAACCTCAGTTTTTGGATCACTCCCACCATCCACCTCCTAAACAGGGCTGGAGGAATTCACACAACCATATTCACGGGATACATTATAAATTCATGACCAGCTTCAACTGGCCCTCACTATATCACAACAATTCTTTTATTTCTTTCTAATTGGTTCCCTATCTTACTCTTCTCAGGAGCAATTCCAAACCCCTCCTTTTGTCTCCCTCAGCTCTCTTTCCTTTTTTCTTAATTTCAACTGAAGACCTTACTTCTTACTTTGCTGAGAAAATTGAGGCCATTTTATTTGAGCTCCATCTTTGCCCTTTCTCCTCATTTCAAAACTTCATTGTCCATCTCTGACAGTGAAGTAGTCCTTTTCTTTGTCAAGGCCAGCTCCTGTACCATCCAGTTTTCTCTAACAGACTGCAAATTCAATCATCCTCTCTATCATACAAATCTTCCAACCTCTCCTTAATTAACTATTGGTTTCTTAACTACCTTCAAACACGATCTATAAAAACCCTTCATTTGAACTCAACATCTCCTCAAACCATCACTCTACATCTCTTCTCTATTTCTTAGCCAAATTTCTAGAAAAAGATATCTGTATTCACTGCCTCTACCTCCTCTCCTTTCCTCAGTCTTCTACAGTTTGACTTCCAACTTTATTATTCAACTGAAACTGCTTTCTCTAAAAATACTAATGATCTCCTAATTCCCAGATCTGATAGTCTTTTCTCAGTTTTCATCCTCTTAATCTCTCTGTTGTATTTGAAACAGTTGACCATACAGTCTCCTATATATTCTTTCTTCTCTGGCTTTCCTCCTACCTGTCTTCCTAAATAAGTGCTTCCAGAATTCTGTCCTAGCCTGGAGATTAAACTACAATCTTTTTGCAGATTGTTAAAAGATCTATACATTCAGCACAATCTCTTAACTTTCAACTCCATATCACAAATTACCAATTGGACATTTCAAACTGGATATCCCAGACATCTCCTAAAGCCAACATGTCTTAGCAGAATTTATTAAAATGCACCCTTCTTCTAAATCTTCCAGTTTCTACCGAAATTCTTCCACTTTCCTGGGTTCTCAACAGCAGTGTTCTCCTTGACTCCTCACTCTCCCTCATTCCACACATTCAATCAGGTGCTAGGTCTTGCCTTTTCTCCCTTTACAGCATTTCTCATATCTTCTCTCTTTCCACACAGCTGTCATTTTTAAGTTCAGACTCTCCTCATCTTTCTCCTTGATTATTACAATGACCTCCTAATTGGCTTCTCTGCCACTCTCTCCCTGTTCCAATCCATCCTATACATTGTTGCTAAAGTGATTTTCCCTAAGTATAAATCTGTCATTCCCTTATTCAGTAAATTTAAGTTGCTCAACCTTTTGCTTCTAGCAAAAAAAGATAAACCCTTCTGTTAAAGTTTTAAAATCCTTCACAACCTGTCCCCATCCTATCTTTCCAGTCTCATGTACATTACTCCCCCTTCTAAATTCTGTGATTCAGGCAAATTAGCTGTCACTCTATTCCTCATACATGACACTATTTCTCATGTCTTCCCTTATTTTACCCCCTGCCTGAAATGACTTTTCGCTCACTTTCATTTCACAAGAAAAATTACTTTCCTCCCTGAAGAGTACTCAGACATCACATGAAGCTTTTTCTTATTCCCCTTAACACTCCCAAGTTACCATGTGTTTGACTTTTTATTTATTTAGTACATGCTTATATTTGTTTCTGTGGGAAGGTAGATGACATAGTGGATAGGGTGCTGGGCTGAGATTCAGGAAGACCCTTCTTTTTGAGTTGAAATGTGATGATCTCAGACATGTACTAACTGTGTGACCTTGGGCAAGTCCCTTAACCCTGTTGGCTTCAGTTCCTTCATTTGTAAAATAAATTAGAATAGGAAATGGCAAATCACTTTCAGATCTTTGCCAAGAAAACTCTAAAGAATTGTACACGACTGAAATGAATGAACAGTAAAATATTTATATGTTTCCCCTATTAGAATATAAGCTCCTTACAAGTATATATTATTTCATTCTTTGTGTTTCTTTCCCAGGTCCACAGCACAATGTTTGGCGCAAAATAGGCCCTTAATAAAGCATACTTGTTGGTTAGTTCTAACAATCTTACAGATCATTTTCAGAATCAGTAACTCCCCCCAAATTTTGCTACTTTGCAAATCCTTTCTCACTTTCATCAGTGTCATGGAGATAATATATATAATAGCTTGCAGTGAAACATTGCCTGAATTCTGTGTCATAATTTTTATTAAAACTTTTGTTAACTACTGCCTTTATAACTTTTCACAATTTGCATACAGTGGTATGTATGAACATAGTGCAATTGCTGTTATGTAAATCAGGTGTGTTTTCATAAGATTCCTTGGTTTAGAAGAGACCTAGAGATATACCCAATCCCTTTCACCCAGGCAATGCAGCATTTTAATAATGCCAATTACATTATATATATATATATATATATATATATATATATATATACATACATACAATTTTTTATAATTTTATTGACAATTATAATTTTTTCCTAGATGTCTTACTATTGGTAAAAAAACGAGCTCCTCCTCCTCCTCCTAAGATGAGTGATGTCTCAGCTGAGGAAAAGGTTAGTTTCAGATAATAAATTCTTGCTGATTAGTTTGAAATCTTAGAATCTGGGGTTTGCAAGTTAAGATAAATTCTGTTGTTGTTGATACCAGTACAGATTAGTAATCTGATTGTTAAAACTATTTTCAGATCTCAACAGATTATCAACACAGTGTTTTATTGTTATGGCTGTATAACTTTTTTTGTACTCTTTGATTTTGTCAACAAATTAATTTTTTTCATCTCTGAACACATAATGGCCATGCTCTGTGATCTAATTGTGCCTTCTAGATAGGGAAGATGATCTCTGCTATCACTGAGCTCTTCTCGATTGTTTTATGTTATTAGTAAGCTAAAATTATCTATTACTTCCCTCACTCTTTCATACCTGTATTAGTTCTGAAGGAAAAGCGTAGATCATCTGCAAGAGCTTACTTAGTGCTACCTGAATACTTCCCATATGTAGGTTTTTTAAAAACTAGCACAAAAAAGAGCCTGAATAAGAAAAGTGGTGTTTCATGATATTGTCTCTGTCTTCCCTCTTTGTTAAGAATTCATCTTTTCACTAATTGATTATAAAGTTATTAGATATAGCCTACTTTCATCTTAAGTTGCAGACATAGATGTGGAGATTTTTATTTTACAGCTAAATTATTCTGTGACCAAAACTATGGAACTTAGTATAATAGGCTTAGAGTTAGAATGGAGCTTAAAGGTCATCTAATACTACCCCTTCATTTTACAAGTGAGGCCCAATAAGTGAAGTGATTTGATTCAGGCAGAAGAAGCAGTAACTGCCAGAGCCAGGATTCAAATCCAGCTTCTCTGTCATAAAATTTAGTGCTCTTTTCACTGTACCTGTTATAAGACTAGAACCCCAAGTATTATTTCTGCAAATCCATAGATTTTACCAATCTCCTTCTTCCCTTTCCTGAAGCACCTTAAAACAACAAAGTAAACTACTTTGGATTTACTTTCTTTCTCTCTTTTCTATTCAGCAAGCATGCTAGTAAGTGATGGAATGACTAAAAAGAAGGATCTGTGACTTCCCTAATGCCATCCTGAGTGGCAGAGATGGTATTTGAATCTAAGTCCTCTAAAAACAATCTAGTTTCTTTCTACTTTACCAATGAGATCTGTAGTCCATATAGTCCCTTTCTTGGTATCTAATGATAGACTTTTAGTGGGGGAGGGGGGGAAACAAGACTAAATACAAAAGAAAACATCCCCTCTCCAAACAAAAGAACTGCTAGCTTTCTAGGATTAGCTATAAAGCCTAAATTGCATAATGGCAAAATATAATTTCATATTGCTATTACATTGGAATCCAAGCATGTGAGCATTCAGAAAGAGCTGTTTTAGAAAGTAAAAGTCTGGGTTCTTTGTAGTATGTTTATGTGCATTTATTAACTCAGGTCTCTAGAAATTTAAAAAAACAAACAAACAAAAAAAAAAAAACCCCTTATCTATCGTGGCTTAAGGTTTGTAGAGAAAGCTTTGTGATGGATTAGAGAAAGTGATCATCCCCTAGAGAAGTGGAAAGCCAAACTATTTTAAGACAGAATTGAGAGGGCTATGCTCATGTACTCACTATACTAAAAGAGTTATTTTAAGATGTCAAGCTGCCCTACCATCTCCAATTGGGCCAAATTATAAGGGAGTGGCTCTGGGCCACTGTGTGACCTCTTATCTTTAATTACACCTGGCCTCCAGCACACACATTGAATCAGCCAAACATATATCTACAACATATATAGACCTTCTGCTCTCAGTTGATGAGAATTACTGAGGGGAAAAGTCAGTTTTCAGGTTACATTTTTGAGCATTGGTCAAGCTATCATTCTTGTTACTATACAGACTTAAAAGCTCTGTGTCTGATGCATACTAGACAGATTTTTTTATCCTGTTAGTTTATTTTTCTGACTTCTGTTTAGCTCTGTTCAAGTTCCATTTCTTTTTAGTCTTCACCTTTAGGATATAGGCTTTAAGAAATCTTATTGAGCTAGAAAAACATAAGAAATTATTAATTAAATTAGCTAGCCTTTTCATTATGTCTTCATCTAGGTGTTCTATTCTTAAGTTTTTTGTGTCATGATCCTCTGTGATAGTCTGGACCTATTTTAAGAATAATGTATTTAAAGGAATAAAATAAAATATATAGGAATACAAAGGCAACAATTTATATTAAAATCTATATAAAAATCAACTTAAAAAAATTTAGAGACCTCAGATTAAGAATCCCTGACCTAAACATTCATTAGATATTCATTAGATATTTTGTGTATGACTTTTTTGCAGAAACCTGGATAGAAATTGCCCAAGATGTGGTATGGGTGGGTTGTGAGCTATGTATATGTAAGAAATATGAGACCATAAATTTATTTAAGTATCTTTGACATTTTATGAAAGATATAAAATTCTGTGGCTCATCATAAAGTTGTATTTATTTGTAGAAAGGAAAAGAGTATAAATGTATAAGGTTAAGAAAGGCAGGGTGGTGTGGTAGAAAGAACATGGAGTTGGACTCAGAAACCTGGTTTCATTCCCCATTATACCACTCAGTAACTTTGTAACATTAGAAAGTGACATAGCCTCTCTGAGCATCATTTTCTTACCTTGCATACTTGTACTATACTTCACAGGACTACTATGAGGTAATGTATGTAAAGCATTTTGTAACGTCTAAAGAGCTATATGAGGAGTATATAAGGTAGTGTTATTGTATGTAACTTTCCCTAAAATTCCCCAGTTAAAATTATAGTTCCAAAAACTATGCCATCTTGTCAGACCTATGACTTTAAAAATTAATTTTTTACTTTCATTCCTCATTTTTAGTCACCCTAGTCAGTTTAAGACATCATATTTTTTCATGTCATAAGTAATATGTCCTAGTATATTTTTGTGACTAAGCAATGCAAATAATTAATTTGAAAATTCTTTGGATCCATCTGTCTTAAAGAAAATTTAATTTGTTGATGTGGCAGGCAATTTTATTTGTAAGCTTTATCAAATATTTATTAATTTTATTTATTTTCCTTCTTTGATGACTCTGTTTTGTGCTACTAAGTTTTTTATTTCTATTTAGAAAAAGCAAGAACAGAAAGCTCCAGATAAAGATGCTATTCTCAAAGCAACAGCAAATATTCCCTCCCACAGTGTGGACAGGACTGTAGCCCATCACAGCATGAGAGATGTAAGTATTTAAAGATGTAACCTCATTTGACACATTTCTAAAATTCATCTACTGAAAAAAAATTTTCAGCTAACAGTAAAAAAAGATTTTTTGAAAATTGGATTAGAGGGGCAGCTAGATAGCACAGGGGATAGAGCACCAGCAGCCCTAAAGTCAGGAGGATTTGAATTCAAATTCATCCTCAGATACTTAATATTTCCTGACTTTGTGACTCTAGGCAAGTCACCTAATGCCTCACCAAAAAAGAAAAGAAAATTGGATTAAAGAGTACAATACTGTGTAAATATACTGATGATTTCACAGAATATAAAATCTTAGTGTTGGAAAAGATCTTAGAGGGTATCTAGTATGATCTTTTCTTTACTTGCATAAGTATGAATTTTATTTCCACAACTTTATTTTATCTATGCCTAGACTCTTCCAATAATGAGGAACTCACTTTTTACTTTTAAACAATTCTTAATTACTAGAATTATTTAATTCCTGACATTGCAGTAAAATTTGTTTTCCTTTAACTTCTCACTACTGATATGTATTCTACCACTGGGAACCACACAAAAGATATTTCACTTTCGTGGGATAATTCTTTATAGATAGCTGAAGACAACGATCATATTTTTTTTCTTAAATCTTTTCTGCAGGTTCAATATTCTTAGTTCCTCATATGAAATGATTTGTTTATCTTGTTTACTTCTGGTCATGCTCTAAATTTTTCAGTATTTAATTCAATGCTTCAGAAATCAATGAGTTCATCAATATGAATAATTCTTTGAAACAGATTAGTATCTTAGTTTAGTGGAGCATCACAATTTACTTGAGTCTTCATGAGTTTCTAAGTCCAGACAAATGAATCATCTGATTGCCACCCTATAGTGACAAATCTCTATGAATTTCACTTATGTTGGTTCTCAGGTGGCATGTAGGTATCCATAGTCTGTCACTAGGCCATTCTGAATTTCTCTTAAAATAGGATATATGAAATTGAATGTAATACTGTAGAGAAGGTCTGGTGAAGGTAGGGAGTATAGTGGCAAATTTTTCTCCTTTTTTCTGGATGCTATACCTTTCCTTCATGCTTTATGCTTTTATATAGATTTTTCAAATAAATTTATTTTGAGTCATTTTATGCAGAAGATTTTGGGTCCCAAAGTTTCAGTTGATTTGAAGATGTTAGTTTCACATTCATTTGGATATATCCCAAACTAAAGAGACTGAGTTTTGTTTATATAGATTGAATAGCAACTACTTTGATTATGTTCTGTGTAGTTTGACTTAGACTGATAAAACACTCTGAATGTATGATGGTATGATCAGTTTTCCTTCTCAGAGACATTATAGAAAATACTTCTCTTTAGATTTGTTTAAATATTTCTTTGCTAATCAAGATACCATAATTGTTCTAAAGAGGCCAATGTATATGTTTTCTTATTTGATGTATTCTTGATGAGTTATTCTGTTCTGTGAACTTGATGATTCAAAATTGTCAAAATTCATATAGTACAATAGAACTCTTGTTATTTTATTGGAAGATAGAACTCATTTTATAGTCTGTGTTGTTCTGGAGTTCTGTATGTACATCAGTCAGATACTATTTATTTAGTGCCTACCATGTGCTATGTGCTAAGGATACAGAGAAAGGCAGTAGTTCTTAGTGGGAAGAGAAGAGGGTTATGGTAAAGGATGTGATTTGAGGGGAGAGTTAGTTTAGTCTTTACTACATCAAAATCCCTATAATAACTCTGTTATAATGGTTTTCCTACTGTATTTCCAGCAATTACTTCCTTATAATTTAGAAAACTCATTTGCCATAGCAGAACATATTCAGACATGTCATTATTTTAGTAAGACTGAAATTAGAAATCTGTGTATCTTCAACAACAATACTGTATGAGGATGTATTCTGATGGAAGTGGAAATCTTCAACATAAAGAAGATCCAACTCACTTCCAGTTGATCAATGATGGACAGAAATAACTACACCCAGAGAAGGAACACTGGGAAGTGAATGTAAATTGTTAGCACTACTGTCTATCTACCCAGGTTACTTATACCTTCGGAAGCTAATAATTAATGTGCAACAAGAAAATGGTATTTACACACATATATTGTATCTAGGTTATATTGTAACACATGTAAAATGTATGTGATTACCTGTCATCGGGGGGAGGGAGTGAAGGGAGGGAGGGGATAATTTGGAAAAATGAATAAAATAAAAAAAAAAAAGAAATCTGTGTATGTTTGTTCTGTTAAATAAAGGGAAGTCCGTTTTCTCTTATTAAATGAAGCAAAAGAGAAGATGTACAGAATACTTAGCAATCAGCTAGCATGGTGTTGTGTTTATTAAATGAAGCAAACCTAGGTTTGCTCAATATATTTTGTTAGCCAGCTATCCTCACATTGTGCTTTTAGACATGTATTATTATTATATTTTCCAGAAAGATTCATGGTATATTAGGGATTCCCAAATTTATTAGGATTTTGATTACATTTGAGTACTCAGCTAATTTCATATGTCATTTCCTTTTGATTATAAGAACATAGAGAAATAAATATCTTTCTTCCTTCAGTACCACTGCCCTGATAGATTTTGTCCTGTTTATTGTAAAATACCAACATAATTTTGAGGACTTGAATGAGATAGTTCAAATAAATTAAATAGCCTCTTTATATATGAAAGTTCTAGTATAAAATAATGGTACTATCAACCTACTTCAGTTTTTTGTAGACTTGCAGAAATCACATTTTTTTTTTTTTCTTTTATTGCAGTTCCAGACAGAACTCAGGAAGATCTTGGTGTCACTTATAGAGGTGGCACAGAAATTGTTAGCACTGAACCCAGATGCAGTTGAATTATTTAAAAAGGCAAATGGTATGCTCACACCCCAGATTTATTTTATGATACTATAATCTAACAAAAATGGCATATAATATTTGAGTGTATATGGCATACAAGTACTTGAATGAACATGTTGTTTCCTCATGCTATTTTTTAATCAGTTGATTATAACCTATAGTTCTTATAGGAAAATGGCAGAAAGAAAACTGCTCTCTCTGCATTTGTCCCTGTCTCTCCCTAGATATGTATTTATTCCTTATTTTGTCATTTATTATATGCTGCATTAATTAATAATGTTGCATTAATCAATATCCTTGCGCCTTTCAGACATATTCAAGTTATTTAGATGACAACTTGTCTGAATCTAAAATGTACTTAGGCAGTATGAATGCCATTTATTCTAACATTTTGTTAACATAGATGAAATTTCCTATTTTACTCATACTGTGTCACATTGTTTTTTCTGTTTTGCAATAGCAATGTTGGATGAGGATGATGATGACCGAGTTGATGAAGTGGCTTTAAGACAACTTACAGAAATGGGCTTCCCTGAGAACAGAGCTGTGAAAGCACTTCGTCTCAATCAGTATGTATTTTTATAAATGTCAAAGAATGAGTTTTTCTCTTTCCCTGATTCTCTTTCTTGTTCCACTGTTTTAAGGAGAGATTTGAATGTGGATTTTCAAACTGTTTTGTATTACAAAAATATTCACATATCTCAGTATTGTAAATTGTACATATAATTTTATCTTGTTTTATCTATACTTATAAGGTTTTTGTGAAGAGAAAACCATATCAAAAGTTTTAAAAAGTTTTTTGTTTTTTTTTTTGTAAAGACAGTTGAATTTATGTATAAAACAGTAGGAAAATTTTGTTATCAATTCTCTTTCCTCCATGTGAGAGTTTGTATGGGATATATATGTGTAACAGCAGCTCAAGATTATCTGTCTTTGGTATTATTCTCAAGTCTTAATGCTTTAAAGTAAATTACCTCTTCATGTGCACATTTAAAATAAAAGCAACTTACAAACCAAAGAATAGCCTGTGAACTGTTTCTTCTCTATTGAACATAAAACTGTATTGCGTGCTCTCTCCTTTGATTACATAGTTATAACCATTGCTTCAAAATGGTATTTTTTTTAAAAATTGATTTTATAATCTTCTCATTAAAAGAGATTTGTGCATTATGGTAGCTAGACAGTCGCATCAGCAAATAGTGATATATCTCTAAATTTATTTGTGAATTCTTTTAAAATTGTAAAAATAAGGATAGTTCCAGTTAACATTATTAGAATTGTTAAAATAAAACAAAGTCTCTTCCAAGGGTTTGAAAGAAAAAGTTAAGAAATTCACTGAAACTTCATTAATTAGTTCATTGATGTTTTAGAGAAACTTTTCTTATTTTACAGCATGTCAGTAACACAGGCCATGGAGTGGTTGATAGAACATGCAGAAGATCCAACTGTGGATACTCCTCTTCCAGGTCAAGCTTCATTAGAAGCTGCAGGTGCTTCTGCCGCCTCCTCCTCCTCTCAAGCATCTGGTGGATCTAAGACAGAGGGAGAGGAAGTCAAGGATGAGCTAACAGAAATTTTCAAGAAGATCCGTAGGAAAAGAGAATTTCGACCAGATCCACGAGTATGCATATGTCCTATCAGCCTTTAAGTAAAAGTTTTATTTTTTCTTGTTCTTCAGGATTTTGGTTATTTATATGCTTATGGGAGAATGTTTGGTTAACCTAAGTTAGTTTCTGCTTTAGGGGAAAAAGAGGTAATGTCCTGTGAAGTGTTTTTAATGGCCTATGATCCAAATAGATCAGATTCATCTAAACTTGAATCCCTATGATTTCTTTTTAGGAAAATGTCCTTTTTTAGGACATTTGAAGGCATAAAATAATATCTTGATACATAATTCTTATACAATAATAAAAATGTCATTTAGTCATATGTAACAATAGACTGAAGCAAAAAGGCTGCGCTATGAGCTGTGTTTTTATAGTCAAAGCTGTAGATCAGCTGATGTTTGTAACTTTATGCTTTAGTGGCATGTTATTTAATCAAGTAAAAGAATTGATTTGTTAGAGAAGAAAGGAAATTATTAAAATTAATCTTTTTGAGGGGCAGCTAGGTGGCACAGTAGATAGAGCACCAGCCTTGAATTCAGGAGGACCCGAGTTCAAATCTGGTCTCAGACACTTAACACTTCCTAGCTGTGTGACCCTAGGCAAGTCACTTAACCCCAGCCTGAGTGTGTGTGTGGGGTTTAATCTTTTTGCTTGTGACAGTTGTAAAGGTTACGATCTTTGAGATTTGGATTTACCCTTAATTATATTTTACTGAGCTACCTTTATTTTACTTACCTCTTTGTGTCACTTTGGCCTTTCTAACTTAGTTGTTTTATTCAGAGAAAGCAAAATGGCACATTGGATAGAGAACTGAGTCTGAAAATATGAATTCAAATTTGACCTAAGACTGCTTCTAGCTATATGACTTTGAGCAAGTTACTTAATTTCTATTTTCCTCAGTTTCCTCATCTGTGAAATGATGATAGTAATAGTGCCTACCTCCCAGGATTGTTGGAAAGATCAAATGTGATAATTAAGTGCTTAGCCCAGTTCCTGGCACATAGTAATCACTATATAAATGTTAGCTATCACCATCATCATTCTAATCATTATTACTATTCTCAAATTGTGTAATATTATATTTAATACTATATAACCTAATGCTGCTTAAAAAAAACTTTTCCTCTACATCATTCTGGTAGATATTTGAAATGTGTTAAGTATTTTCTTCTTTAATAATGATTTTTAAAATGTAAAATAGCTGGAAAATTTTTCCCTCTTTGATTAGACTGTCACTGTTTTAACAGATAATAGCCATGTACACCCAGAATAGTGTAGCTATGTTAGCAGAAAATGCATTAGTCTGGGATTAGTCTAGATGTATTTGAAAATGTGCTAGTCTAGGAGTTTGAAAACCATAGCTCCTCTAGTCCTGGCTCTTCCATTAACTAACTATGATTTGGGACAAGTTACTTTACCTTCATGATAGATAAAGTATTTATTTAGTACTTATTATGTTCAGGGCCCTATGCCTTACATTCCCCATTTTTTAAATTAAGGAATTGGATTAGATATTCTCTTAATGTTCCTTCCATGCCTAATATTCTTTGAACTCCAATTCTTAGTTTTAAATGGTCCTATGTTTTTATTTAGCAAAGATCATTATAAAATACAGATTCTTCTTAATTTATAGAGAAATGGTTCTGGAAATACAGTATGATCACACATATGATTTCTGGAAAGTTTCTTCATCAATGTTTAATATTGGTAGGAGAGGAGCTTTTCTTTCTAATCTTTTCCTAGATTATTGAGAGGAGACAGCATGGCATAGTGGCCGTAACACTGGACCATAACTCAGGAAACTTGAGTTCTAGAAACCCTGGCTCTATGTGACTGATTTACCTTGGAAAATTTAATTCCCCTCTCAGGGCCCCAGCTACCTTATTTGTACCTTTGCCTTTCTTTGTTTCTTCACCTAGCACAGAAATGTTTAGTAAATGCTTGTTGAGGGGCAACTTAATGGTGCAGTGGATATCCTGAAGCCCTGAAGTCAGGAGGACCTGAATTCAAATCTGGTCTCAGACACTTAACACTTCCTAGTTGTGTGATCCTGGGCAAGTCACTTAACCCCAATTGCCTCAGCAAAAAAAAAAAAAAGAAGAAGAAGAAATAATGCTTGTTGACTGTCTTTTCAACTACAAGGAATGGATTGAATTAGATGATGTCTGAAGTCCTTTCTAGTTCTAACACTAAGCATTCTTTACTGATATTTCCTATCTTCATATAATGAGATCATTTTATATTATATTATTCTTTGCATTAGTAATTATCAGATTATTTATAGAGTCAATACACTATCATATTGCAATAAAGTTACAGAGTAAAATAATTATAGTAAGTCTAGTGGTACTGAATTAAGAAGCACCTTCTGCTGAAATACCATTAAATAAAAGTGGTTTGCAGCCTTAGACACTAGACATTTACTAGCTATGTAATCCTGAGTAAGTCACTTAACCCCAATTGCCTTAGTCTTCAAATTCCTCCCCCCCAAAAAAAATTGTTTAGTTTTATGTCAGATGACTTGTTCGTTTGATTTGCTGACTTGTTCTCAGTGATTATGGTATTTAATGAGCTGTGGAATTTTTGTTTAGGCTGTCATTGCTTTGATGGAGATGGGATTTGATGAAAAGGAAGTGGTGGATGCACTGAAAGTCAACAACAACCAGCAAAATGCAGCGGTGAGTACTACATAGTTGAAAAATATCCAATTGGAATGTAAATTTTTGTTTTTCTTCATATTCTAATCCTAATTTGAAGAGTGTGGTTAATTTCTTTTCCCCTTATTTAATAATATTCCTCTACATCTGCTATTCTATCCAAACTGTACTATTCCTGTTTTTCATTCTAATTCTGTCTTTTCCTGATTCTATACATGTCATCCCACTAACCTAGGATTTATTTTTCCCCATGATGACAACGCCTGGTGTTTTATGAGAAGTCAGAAAGGATGAAGATGGGGAAAAAAACAAATTTGTCAATTAAGAGATCACTGGTAACTTTGGAGAGAGCAGTTTCAGTTGAATGATGTGTTTAAAAGTCTAACTATAAAAAAATCAAGAGAGTATGGAAAGAAAGTGGAAGTATTGATTATAGACAACCTGCGTTCATAAGGAGTTTAACCACAAGGGGATGATAGCTATTGGCTATGAATATGAGGATGAATGGCCATGATTGTAGACAATAGGGAAGTAAGCAGTAGACAAGGAGAGATGTTGTGAGAGGATGTAAATGAGAAAGTAGAGATGTTGGAGAAGACAGTTTTCTATAGAAGACAGGATAATATGGAATCATTGCATGAGAAGATAATGTGTAGCAAAGAGGTATCTATCTCTTCGTGTGAGACTGGGGTGAGGAGAAAGTAGAAGTGGAAAGTCTCTGAATGATGTAAGTTGAGGAACGGAAGAAGAGAGAGCTCTTGTCAAATAGCCTCATATAAAAAGATTTGAAAAAGCCACTGTGTTGAGTGGGAATTAATTGATCATTTAGAATAGTGTAAAAAAAAAAAAATTGACCAGTTGGGATTATATAACATTAATTTGTAGTGAATCCAATCAGTACGGTTTTTTGATTTTTTTTTTTTTTTTCAGCAGCATACATATAGGAACAAAGACAGAGAATGATAGAAGTGATCTAAGGCTAAGGCTTCATAGGACAAAATCATAAATACAAGAAAAGCTTAAGGGACTTGCAAAGAGGACAAAGTAGGATTGAATTAGTTAATCCAGACGTCAAGTTGGAGAAAGGAAACGAGTGTAGCCAGTCCTAGGCTGAAGGCCTGAGAAAGACATGAGGGTCCAAAGCCTGGGAGGTCATAGTGAAGACAAAATAGTGTTTAGAGTTACATATATATATATATGGAGGAAGAAAAGATTGAATGACAGTCAGTTATGATAAAGTAAGAGATTTTCACAATTCATGAATATGAAAGTAGCATAATGGCAGGTGATAGTAAAATCAAAGGTATGACCATCTTCATATTGGCTTAGGTGGGTTGAAGGAGTAGGTAATTGAAATGATAAACTGAGGAATTGTTAAATTAAAGTATATTAATATATATGCTAAAAGGGCCATCTAGGTGGCACAGTGGGTAGAGTACCAGCCCTGAAGTCAGGAGGACCTGAGTTCAAATCTTCAACTCTGGCTTCAGACACATAACACTTCTTAGCTGTGTGATCCTGGACAAGTCACCAATAGCCCCAGATAAACACACATACACACACGCTGAAGTCTCAAGAGTTGGAAAAGAGAGAATTCATGAGCTAATCATTGAACTCATTGAGGAAGGAAAGAGGTCATCCTGGAGGTCAGTAGACATAGCTACCAGAATTTTGATGGTGATAGACATGCATTGAGTGAACCTCAAAAAAAGAGAGGCCACTGAGTATTGGTGATAAAGGAAGAACCTGGAAGTGGCAATGGAGAGCAAAGAGTATTTATTCTCTCCCTTTGACTAGTGAATTTGGGGAGAAATGTAGCCAGTGCTGGAAAGGGAAGTCAGGTAGGTTGTGCCATCAGGAAGATCTAATTGAGAGTTAGAAGATAGGAGGAGCTGGAAAGAAGAAGATTTAAAATGTTAGCTTTGTTTGTTACCCATGAAGCAGGTTTTGAAAGGACTTTAGAGCCAGATATTGGAAGGATTGGGTTGAAGGAATGAGAGATCAGAGATTCAGAATCATTGAGATCAGTTGGGCATGATCAGGTTTGCTAATCATTAATCATTCTGGTAGAATTTCATTGGCCTCAAATTGGAGTACTTTCAGAACCTTAGGCAATTTAGGTGAGGGGACAAGTGCTAGGAGTAAAGGTGTTATTCCCCTTCCTTAACCACAGAAGACCAGGCAGGAAACGTGATAGAATTGTATTTCTCCTTTCCTCTTTAAGGAAGGAGTCTGGTATTTGATGAAATAGTGTTTCTCTTTTTCTCATGTATAGCAAGCAGGGGAACTGGTGAGATGGAAAGTTATTTTCTCTCCTTGTGTTGTGGTGTTGATGCAAAAGTTCTCCAAGAAACTGAATGGATGCCCAGCAATTGGAGAATGGCTGAATAAATCGTGGTATATGAATATTATGGAATATTATTGTTCTATAAGAAATGACCAACAGGATGATTTCAGAAAGGCCTGGAGAAACTTACATGAACTGATGCTGAGTGAAATGAGCAGGACCAGGAGATCATTATACATTTCAACAACAATACTATATGATGATCAATTCTGATGAATGTGGGTCTCTTCAACAATGAGATGAACCAAATCAGTTCCAATAGAGCAATAATGAACTGAACCAGTTATGCTCAGCGAAAGAACTCTGGGAGATGACTATGAACTACTACATAGAATTCCCAATCCCTCTATTTTTGTCCACCTACATTTTTGATTTCCTTCACAGGCTAATGGTACACTATTTCAAAATCCAATTCTTTTTGTACAACAAAATAACTGTTTGGACATGTATACCTATAGTATTTAATTTATACTTTAACATATGTAACATGTATTGGTCAACCTGCCATCTGGAGGGGGGGGATAGGGGGAAGGAGGGGAAAAATTGGAACAAAAGGCTTGGCAATTGTCAGTGTTGTAAAATTACCCATGCATTTATCTTGTAAATAAAAAGCTGTAATAATTTTTTTAAAAGTCCTCCAAGAAAGCATGTAGAAAGAGAAGAGGAAGACTCAGAACCAAAACTTGGGCAACAAAAATAGGGAGTGGAATATGAATGATAATCCATCCAGGGACACTGAGCAGAAGTAGTTAGACAGGAAGAGACTCAAAAGAGTAGTTATGAAAATTCGGAGCAGGATTAATAGTGCCAAATGATTCAGAGAAGTCAAAAAGTAAGAAAACTGAGAAAAGACTTTTGAATTTGGCAATTAAAAGATCATTGGTAACTGTGGAGAGAGCACCTAATTCACCACTCAACTAAAAGTGAATTAGAAGTGAGTAAGAGAAGAGGAAACAGAGTCAGCTTTTTCTAGGAGTTTGAGAAAGGGAAAAGAGTTATCAGATGATAGCTTTAAGAAGTAGAGTCAAGTAACGGTTTTTTAAGGATAAGAAAGTTTATAGGCAATAGGAAAGAATAGGTAGAGATTGAAGATTGGAGAAAGTAGGAGGATGAATTTGTGATCATTCTGCTGAAAGAATTGGAAGGGGATTGCATCACTGATAACATAAAGAAGAGTTAGCCTTGGTGAATATATGCACCTCTTTATCAGAGATAAGAATAAATAAAGGAAGAAAAAAAATGGAGTGGTAATGTCAAGGGGTTTTGAAATGCAAAGAAGAGAGAATTCATAGCAAAAGCCACTGTTTTTTTGCTAAAGTATGTGTTGTCAACTTAATGTTTGAAGCCTAAGAGGAGAACATCTAGGTAGAGTTAGAATCAGAAGTAAAAGGATTGCCTTGCTGCATTTAGTGCCTGGTTAGAATTGGAAAACATAAATTTTTACTGAACACAATGGTGTGACTTCCTTCCTCAAGCCCCATTCTACACTTGAATCAGCAGAGAGAAGCAGGTATATTGGGAATATCTTAAGATTGAAGTTTGACAACACATAAGATTAAAGATTAAAAAACAATGTAGTATTGAATTAATAAACTATAGGATTAATACTGTGAAAGGAGAAAAGTCTGTCCAAAACAGTAGTAATGGCCTGAGGGGTCACTGAGAGGGGAAGGCACTGGAAGTGATAATAAGAACAAAGAATAGCTGTAGGAAAAGTGAAGTACAGGGAAATTCTGCTGTTGCCTTTATTTTATAAGTGGAGAAACTGAGGTAGTTAAGCTGAATGACTATGGTAGTCAGATTTATAATTCCTTTTCTTCTGGAGCCTATTCCTCAGTGTACATCACTTTCAACCTAGACTTAGTTTAATTTTTATTTTTATTTTCTATTAGTAAACCCTGAGAATTTTCCAAGAATTAAGAAAATATTTCTTTATTGGGAACATAAAGTAATTATCTATAGATGTGGTTGATTCCTTATTTTACAAAAATTTTATTTGTTGGGGAATTAATTCCAATAACAACTTCTCCTGAATTTTTCAGTGTGAATGGCTGCTGGGAGACAGAAAACCCTCACCAGAAGATTTAGATAAGGGGATTGATCCTGATAGTCCTCTCTTTCAAGCCATCCTTGACAACCCAGTTGTGCAGTTAGGACTAACTAATCCTAAAACCTTGTTAGGTAAGTATTGCAGTGTTTTGCACACAGAGATAGGATCTTGGCTATTCCAAACAAAAAAATTGAAAATAGGTTTATCCTTGAAGCAGCTCTCATCTGGTATCTTCCAGATTTAATACTTGTATCATGATTGGCGTGTTGCTTAACCTTTTTAAGTCTCAATTTTCTCAATAATAAAATGGGTAAAATAAAATATGTACATTATCTTTTAATATAAGGAAAACATTTTATACCATTTTAAAAAGAATTTTATTTTTAAATACAAATTAGGAAAGAAAGGGGAAAAAAAAAGTCCTGTGCAGCAGAACGTAAAGGAAAATTTAAAATATATAATAGTAAAGTTCCATTTCCAGAAAACATATATACTAATTGAAGACCTTGTATTCGAAACTGTTCATCTTTTTTTTTTTTTGCTTCCATGTAGGTTTTCTTTTGTTCTCTGCTATGCACTTTTTACTTTATTCTTTTTTCCCCCTTTCCTGCCTCCCACTTCTCTCAAGCAGGCTACAGTTAAGCCTGGATATATTTATGTACGTACACACACACACACACACACACACACACACACACACACACACACACTCACCCCTTTCCTGCCTCCCACTTCTGTCAAGCAGACTACAGTTAAGCCTGGATATATTTATGCACACACACACACACACACACATACACACATGCCTATATACACATACATCTAGAAGATTATTAATATGGCTGATATATAAGGTAGATTCTATTTTGATTGAATCTTTTTCTTTGAGATCAGTGATTACTACTCTTACTTTTTCCCTAATAAATTCTACACCTGATCATTGTTATTTGTGTTTGTGTATATTCCTGCTAATTCTTTTATTTTACTTCTACCCATTAACTTCCCTTGCTATTACTTAACCTTCTGATCCTTAACCTTCCCATCCCAAGGATCCCTCCCTATTCTTCTCCTTCACTCTTTCCTTCTTTTACTCATTTCCCATTAATCTATACACCTTATCCTGTTCCCATTAATTGACACAGTCTTCTATGTCCTGCCTTATTCTATTCCTTCCCCCTCATATTTCTTTATAGATTTTGAAGGGGATATCTCTCTTATATATATATATATATATATATATATATATATATATATATATGTGTTGTTCCATTTTTAATCCATTTCTGAGTGAATAGGATTTCAGAACTACCAGCTCTTTTCCCCCATCTAATTCCCCTGTGTTGGTTCTTGTTTTCATCCTGCATACATATAGCATAATTACTATTTTTACCTTTTCCTGCATAGTTTTGCTTTCTAAAGTCACATCATACTCAATTCTACCCTAATATTTCTTTTGGACTGCCCAATTAGTAGTGACAATATTAGACATGGTTTACATTTCCATATATAAAACATAAACAATTTGTCTTTATCCCCTGCAATTAGTTTTTCATGTTGGCTTTTATATATTAAATGTTCTGTTGAGTTTAGATTTGTTTAGGACAAAAGTCTTTTTTTTAAAAGCTTCTTATTTTCAAAACACATAAATGGATAATTTTTCAATATTGACCCTTATAAAACCTTGTGTTCCAAATTTTTCCCTCCTTCCCCTCATCCCCTCCCCTAGAATGGCAAGTAATCCAATATATGTTAAACCCCATCCCCTAGATGGCAAGTAATCCAATATATGTTAAACATGTTAAAATATATGTTTAATCCAATATATGTATACATATTTATACAATTATCTTGCTGCACAAGAAAAATCAGATCAAAAAGAAAAAAATGAGAAAGAAAACAAAACGTAAGCAAACAACAACAAAAAGAGTGAAAATGCTAGATTGTGGTCCACACTCAGTTTCCACAGTTCTTTCTCTGAGTGTAGATGGCTCTCTTCATCACAAGATCATTGGAACAGGCCTCAA
The DNA here is from genome assembly GCF_048593235.1 of Sminthopsis crassicaudata. Taxonomy (NCBI): domain Eukaryota; kingdom Metazoa; phylum Chordata; class Mammalia; order Dasyuromorphia; family Dasyuridae; genus Sminthopsis; species Sminthopsis crassicaudata. The sequence continues at coordinate 509,839,540 of NC_133618.1, forward strand.
TCATTGTTGGAAAGAGGCATGTTCATCAGAATTGATCATTGTATAATCTTTGTTGCCATGTACAGTGATCTCCTGGTTCTGCTCATTTCACTTAGCATCAGTTCATACAAGTCTTTCCAGGCCTTTCTAAAATCATCCTGCTGATCATTTTCTTATAGAACAATATTCCATTAACATTCATATACCATAATTTATTCAGCCATTCTCCAGTGATGGGTATCCACTCAGTTTCCAGTTTCTTGACACTACTTAGCTGCTACAAACATTTTTGCACACGTGGGTCCCTTTCCCTTCTTTAAGATCTCTTTGGGATATAAGCCCTGTAGGAACACTGCTGGTTCAAAGGGTATGCACAGTTTGATAACTTTTTGAACATAGTTCTAAATTGCTCTCCAGAATGACTAGATCCATTCACAGTTCCGTCAACAATGTATTATTACTAGGACAAAATCTTGAAAACCTGATAGTTCATTGAATCTTCTTTTTTTTTTTTTTTCAATTCAGTGTTATATTAATTTTGTGAGATAGAATATTTTTTAGCCACAAACCAAATTCTTTTGATTTCTATATATTATTTCAGGATCTTTGGTCTTTTATTGTAGCAGCTAATAGGTGTTGTGCAATTCTAATTGTAGCTTCAGCATATTTGAATTTTTTGTTGTTGTTGTTGCTTGTAAAATTTTCCCTTTGATCTGGGGGTTTTGAAATTTAGTAGTGATGTTCCTGTGTATTTTCCTTGTAAGATCTCTTTCAGGTGGACTGTTTTTTTTTTGTTTGTTTGTTTTGTTTTGTTTTGTTTTCTTTTCTATTTCTACTTTCCCCTTTTGTTTTATCACTTCAGGACAATTTTCTTTAATTATTTCTTGTATTATTGTATCACGGTTCTTTTTTTGGTCATAACTTTCAGATAGTACAATTATTCTTACGTTTTCTCTTCTTGTTCTGATCTCCAAATCTGTTATTTTTCTTATGAGATGTCTTGCATATCTTCTATTTTTTCTTTCTTTATATTTTGCTTTGTTATTTCTTGGTCTTTTATAACTTCACTGATTTCCTCTTGCCCAAATCTAATTTTCAAAAAGTAATTTTCTCCCTTGATATTCTCTCTGGATCTCCTTTTTTGGTTGGTTGACTTTCTTTTCATAATCTTGTTTTTCTTGGTTTGTTCTTATTTATTTATTTATTTATTTTGCTTCAATCTCTCTTACTTGGTTTTTAAAGTTTTTGTTTTTGTTTTTGTTTTTTTTTTTTTTTTTTTTTACATCTTCTGTGAATTCTTTTTGGGCAGATAACCATTTAACTGTACTCTTTGGAGTAGGAAAGGCTTTATAGTCATTCTTTCTCCTTTGCCTGCTTTTTCTTTTTTCTTTTTAATAAGAGTTTGTTAGTTTTGGGGTGAGGATGGTGCTGCTGGCTCTATTTCACTTCTTCCCTTTGGCTTGGAATTCAGAACTGAAAACTCTACCCTTTCCTAAGTGCCAGAAGCCAGCAGCTCCCCTACCCCACCATTTCAGTGCTTACTGAGTGTGTGTGTTGTTGGTTCCTTCTTTCCCAGGGCCATGTCTCAGTAGCTCAGTTGGGTCTGGTGTTCCTTATCAGTAGAGGTTTCCCTCAATCTTCCCAGACTCAGACTCCCAGCTACCTGCATTGTCCAGAAGGTGAAATTATGTGATTGGGTCTCAGGCTACTTCTAAATCTAGCTAAGCCCCAGGACTTGCAGCTTTGTGTTTCAGTGAAGTTAGTCTAGACTTCACACTAGTCAAACCTTCATCCTAAGCCAGACTTCAGTCCTGGATCATGATAATCACCAACCTGGAGTCTTTCTTTTGGGCTTCTTTGGTTGTCCCAGGAGGACCACTGTTTTGTCCCAACTTTTATTGTTTCTTTCTGGTCTATGTTCTTCTTGAGGCACAATTTTCTTTGGTTTGTGGGAGGATATATGGAGAACTTGGAATTTTCTGACCTACTCCATCATTTTCCCAGAATTTTCCTTCATTTTATAACATTTAAGGTACTATATAGTTAGAAATGTGAGGAGTTATAATTTCTTAGGCAGGCCAAGATTTTGTGATCCACAATATGACTAAATGAGAACGTAGAAATTTAGATCTGCTAGAAAATTACATTTTATATAGAACAAAAACAACAACAATAACAACAACAGCAGCAGCAACAAAAACTGGCTTGAATCTAAAACTTAAAATGTCATGTGAGTGAATTAATTAACTATGTTTGTGGGAATCTAGCATAGTTTAATAATTTTAGGCACAAAAGTTGAATTAAACTAAAAGATTAGGACTTATATATGGTTTGTTTCATAATCTGAAAAAAAACTACAATACAGAAAGAATGTACATAGAGTTGAATGGCATTTACAACTTTTAGCATAGATTTTTATGTTAGCTCTGTCAAAGCTGAAATAATAACTATGAACACATGGCTTTGACCTGCTTGGAGTTTTGCCTTGTGGTGCAGCTGTGTTTTTTGCAGTCAAAAAGAAAGTTCCTTTCCTGGAGGAAATCTATTGGAATAAAATGTATATGTAGGGGCTAAATGAATCTATATGTACCAATCTCATGTTAGTCATCAAGTTAATAATTTCCATGATGATATCACTTGGAATAATTATTTTGGTACTAGTCCTTAAATTTTCCAAATGGGTTTTTCAAAATAAAATTGTATTAATGTATTTTATTTCTATATCACTTAAAATTTTCAGTATAGGTGTCCTTTCTTCTCTTCCCAAAGAGCCATCCCCTATTATCATAGAAGAAAAAAAGTTTTGGGAAATCACTGGACACATTGAAAAAGCGTGAAATTATATGTAATGATTCACATCCATAATTCTTACCTTACAAAGAAGTAGAGGGGGAGAATATTTTTCAAGTTCTGTCTTTCAAGACAAACTTAGTCATTATTGTGTAGTAATTTTTCTGTTCTTTTATTGTTCTTTCCTTCTACATTGTTATAGTCCTATATAGTTTTCTTGCTTCTGCCTACTTCATTTTTTAACAGTTTATACCTTACTCTTATTATATGTATTTATCATATTAATTGCTTTTCACAGAACAGTAATACTCCATTACATTTATATTTCACAACATGTCAAACTGATCTTAACTGATTTTCAGAATAGTTTAAAGAAACTGCCATGTTTTGGAAGATACAAAAACTCTCATTGATGACAACTTAGTATGAAATGAAATTTTATTGGTCAAAAGAACTTTCTAGTACTTGCACATTTTAAATTATAGAAATTTGGTTTGGTATTATCTTTAGCACCATGTGTTGGATCAGGTGATTAGTAGTTTTCCATTTCAAACAATGCCAAGTATTTTAATAATAAACACTCTTGAGAAACTTTGTAAGTTGGTTAATTGTTACAAGGTATCTTATCAGGAGTTTAATAAAATTCTCACTGACTCTGCTAGGGCTGGTTGTGCTGCAGGCTGTTCCACTGTGCTAGGTGATCCTGGCCAAGTCCCCTTTTGATATGCTGGGTTCAGTGGCTCACAATTTGCCTTCTGTAGTTGTGTTGGTGGTCTCACAGCTGGTCTGCTGATGTACTAGCCTTTTGAATCAAGACAGAGTAGACAACGTTGCTCTATTTTGGCTAAGAGTTTCCTGCTAGATTCCCCACACTGGGTCTCCCTGCACTGTGCTGGGTCTTTCTGCACCACTTGTATGCTGTGCCCTATCCCCTCTGCCCAATTGAAGTCCTTCTAAGATATCTTAAGCTGAAAAATTATTATACTCTTAATATTTATAGGTTCTGTCACTCCAAAATCCATTTAGAGTCTTGATCTAGTGTTGATTTTGAGGGAACTTGGAAAAAGCTCAAGCAGTGTCCTATCTATTCTCCACCATCTTGGCTCCACCTCAGCTTATGATAAAATATAAACTTCTTTGTTTATAACTGAAAGTCCTTGATTCCAACCAGTTTTTGCAGATTTAAACGTATTTTTCCCCTTCACATACTTTATGTCCGAGCTAAACTAATCTTAGTACTGTTCGGCATATGATGTTTTATCTTCCCATTCTTGCATAGGCTGTTCTCTGTGCTTAGAATGCACTCTCTTATTACCCAAGGAAATTAGAACCTCTAGTTTCTTTCAAAACTCAATTTAAAGTTATGAGCCATTCCTGATTCTACCATCTAATGATAACTCTCCTTTCTCCAATCCCCAAAATTACCTTGTGCAAAATTATATCAATTTTATATCAGTTGCATATGTACTGTCAAAAAAATGTTATAATTATAAAAATTAATAAAAAAAAGGAAAAAAATTATATCAGTTATCATGGCATATTGGAGGAAGTCAAGGAGACCTGATTTCAAGTCTCACCTCTCCTACATACACTTGTGTGTGTCTGGACAATTGACTTAACTTCCATTAGACTGTGATCTTCTTGAGAACAAGCATTGTCTTTTATCTTTTTTTGTCTTCCCATCACTTAGCACAATGCCTAGTACATAGTAGATGCTTAATAAATGCTTACTGACTGACAACTTCTCAGTGCTCTAGGGAACTTTTTAGGAATATAAGTTGCGTAGAATACATTGATAAAGGAAGTTTCCTCACTGGAAAATTTCCCCTGCACCAATGAAATCAGAGGTTTGATTCCCCATTCCTATCTCTTATATGTACTGAAAACATCATGAGATGGATAATTAATTACTCTTCCTCTTTCCACAGCATTTGAAGATATGCTTGAAAACCCATTAAATAGCACCCAGTGGATGAATGACCCTGAGACAGGACCTGTCATGCTACAGATCTCCAGGATCTTTCAGACGCTGAACCGTACCTAGGGTGATGGATACCCCTCCACTCTGCTGCTCCCGCTGCCCACAGCTTCAGGTTCCTCAAGAGGAGAAGGAGCCGAGGATTTGGGGGGAGGGGAAGAAAAATAGCTTTTGGTATTTGGCTAGAGGCCCTCTTAGTTATACTTCTCAAACAAGAAAGAGTGTAGCTTATGGCCAGCTGGAAATGTAGTTGCCTTATGGATTTATTGGTAGTGGAAGAACGGTTTGCCTTCAGTTAGATTGAGTAAGAAATCCATATCTCGAAAAATACTCATGCAAACAGCTTACATGGGATTGTTTGAGACAATAATGACTGTTCTGGTTTTATACCTTATTGCTTTAAAAAAAAATCTGTGAGGGTAGTTTACAAGTCAGTATTTTTAGCATCTGACCGATGTTTACAAAAAGTGACTGACCACTTCAGTGAGGAATTAAATGATATACTCATCTCTTCAGAGTATTAAGTTATGATTATTAAAATGAAATGCTATTTGAATTGACCCTTAGAGTTTGATTTTAAAATCTAGATGTTTTTGAGAGAGCATGTTTCAATCCAAACTGTTAACATCAGACATACTAATTTAAGTAGATTAATTCATAGGTTAAATTTCTTTAATAAATAGTTTTCCTTTTTCCTATTTTCTGTGTTAGTGTTGTTCTAGTACCCAAAGAAAAAAATGTTACATTTCTTTAAGCAATTTACATCTCACTATATTAAAGATGCAGTATTTTTTCTCTGACTATTCATTTTGCTACACCAATATTTTTAATATCTACAGGGGTAGATTTTATTAATGTGTAGACATATTTTGATGGTAAAAAGACTGTTTTCTTTTAATTTAATGAGCTTAAAAATCAATAGAACACAATTTCCTCACATTCCCCCATAGTATATATTTTAAGGTAAAGCAGGTTCTGTTACAGGCATTAAACTGATAACTTTTTTGCCACTTTGCCCTTTTTTTAAATTAAAAAAAATTCTTTGTTCATTGTAATTGCCACAAGTAGTTGTCTTCAGAGGATGGTTTTGGTTACTAACATTCTCTTGAAGGCAGCCAAATAACATCGCCTTAATACACTAACATAGTTGCCTTGATTATTGGCACCTAACTATTATTGGCAACTAACTATCATTCTTCCATGACCATACAATAAGTATAGAAGTCTTGTAGCTGAGATTTTAGCTATATGACAGTTCTAATTAACCAGCCTGTAGAACAGTATTTTTATCTGACCAGGTATTTTCATGGTATTAGATTTAAAACTTTAGGTCAAAAATATCAAGAATGATTTTTTGCAGCTCTTTTAGGCATTTTCTGTTTCTTATTTTTGTTTGGAAAAAAAATAATCTATGTAAGACACTCCTGAACATATGTGTGAAGTGTTGCAATGTGCCTGTTCTTTAATAGTTTGTTCTTAAACACGACCAGTTGGGAGTCTAGGCTTTTTTTTTTTTTTTTTAAACTCAGAAAGTCCTTAATTCATTTATTTTTAACCTGAAAATCTGTGGAATAAATGATTTTCATTTTTTCCCTCTTCCTTGATAGAGAGTAATATTCCTCCTGGTATTTCTCCTACTCAAAAGAGTAAATTTACATGTCAGTATTTTTAGCATCTGACTATTATGCAGAGTGACTGACCACATAAGGGAGGAATTTAATGATATATTCATCTCTGAAGAAGAATCATTTTCCTTTCCCCCTTCAAGAAAAAAAAAAACCTAGGAGGTGGGGCTGGGTGGGAAATGCTATATTTCTAAAATGATTAGTGATTCATTAATTTACAAAGTACTAACCTATTACCTATTTGACTCTATATAATATGAAAGAGAAAAATATCTTAGATATAAAAAATCCATGTTACAATGTAAAGTTTGGCAATTAGTACAATAGGAATTTTTCTTTTGTACTACAGAATGAGTCTTACTTTGTATAAAATTTATCCAAATAGTACACAATAACCCTTATTAAAGTACCTCTTTTCCCAGGTTGTGAAAATTTCCTGAGTTCATTATTCCTTCTGTATGCAGATTTTCAAGAGCCCTATTTAAGAAAATTGACTTGATTCATAAGCCTAAACTAGATTCTAATTTGCTTATATAAACTGGAATTTCTATGAAAACAAATCTGTTTTATAGCCAAAGAAGTACTGCATCTTTAAAATATTGCAAAACCGAGCAAACATTTCTGGATGTGTGTGTGTGTGTGTGTGTGTGTTGTGTGTTTTCCTTGAACTTAATTCAAGTTGTTTAGAATGTTAATCTTTTAAATATTTTAGAGGGAAAAACTAAAAGGTGATTGAATATGTCTCTTCAAAAGGGCAAATTACTATTTGGGCTATATGGCTTCTGAAGATTATTACTTGCCTTGGTAGAGCTATCAGTTGCTGGGCAGTTAACAATGTTCTAAGATATATAGTCTTTTGCAGCAAGATTCAGTGTGAATAATGACTTCATGTAGATTCAAACTAAATTATCAGAGAATGCCATATAAGAAGGTAGTGAAATCAAACCATTAGTTTATATGTCTGTTTAGTATGCAGTTAGGGCCATAGATATGTCTATCAAGTGGCCAATTCAGCAGATTTTAGAGAAGAGACATGGAAATCATCATCTAAACATTGGTTATGTTTTATACTCTTTCCACTGTGTTTGGAATATTGATAATTCCAAATGTTACTGATATAAAACTTTTAAAATTCTTATACCAAATTTTGAGTTGGGATTTGATATATATAGGAAGAGGTTTCCAGTGGGAGAGGCAGGGAGAATATAGTTAAGTGCATTGTCAAAATTGATGTTCTCTATCCATGGCAAAGGATGGAATAATTGTTTACAACTTCCGATTTCAGTCTAGTATACATCACAATATTATTGTGCAGCTTACTGAATGAAAAATTAAAGTCACTGCAACTGCATGTCTGTGTGTCATTCAAGCCAGATAGGTAGGAATGTATACCATTTGATCTAAAAGAGAGGAGAAGATACAATAAAAGAAAGACTAAGAAGATAGCTAATGAATCTTCAATAGTATTGATTATGAATTATTTTCATACTTGTTCACCATCCCATTGGTTGACATAGACAATCATTACCTTTTGATACTTAAACATGTGATTATGGAAAGGTATTTATTTATTTAATATACATATATGTATATAAGTTATAATTTTGTCAGATCACAAAGCTTTGATATTTTAATAGAAATGTTCTATATGAAAATTTGTTCTCAGGGCTTCATATTTATATTAACTTTGTAGAGGATGCAATACAATTTGAAAAGCCAGTAATCATTTTACTACTGAAACATTGGTTACTTGGTATTAATTTATGAGACAACCTCAATAGAGGTAGGTCCAGTGAGAGTTCCTTTCTTGTTGATTGGTATCTTCTGAGGAAAGGGTCCACAGGATTTGATGTAAAAACTATGAATGTGAGCAAAAAATAAGATAACTTGTGACATGGGTCTAAATTTTAGAATTTATATGTACATAGAGAGAAATGTTTGTAGTCTTGATAAAGTCTGTACACCATTAGATGTGATCTTAGATGCTTGAGTTGGGGAGTATCTGGTAGTACAGTATACTGTATCCACCAAATTAAGGTACTAAAAACCAACAAGCAATGGATTTTTCTCATGTCCCACCTCTAGAGAACATGGCAAGAAGTATGTTTAAGGTTGTTGTTGTTTTGGGGTTTTTGCTTTTTGTTTTTTATTGTTTTTCAGTTATGTTCTCAGGCAATTCTAATTGTGATGTCTTGAAATTATTACTGGAGCAGTTAGAGAAGCACATACAGAACATGGCAGCATCCCAGTCCCACGCCCATGTCTAGTGCCTCTTGCTTTGTAGTAGTTATAGTCTTTTGGATTAAAATTTCTTCTCATTGACTTCCAAAGTTAAATGTGAAAAGATTAATTCCTTATCTTCTAAAGAATTGATTTACTTGCCTAAAAGAGATTGGGCCATTTCAATTCTATTTTAAAAAATAACCCTTTGGGAAATATTGATGGGATTAAAGACTCAGATGTCCTCTCTAACTGAATCATAGGCTTTTCCCAATAGTGTTTTTTACTGGAATAGCTGTCCTGCTCCAGTGACTCTTGGTTCTATTATTCTTGAGTGCTTACAAGATTGTGAAAACAAGTCTTAACAATCTGAAATTTTATTTCCCTCTCCCATCCCCCATTTTTAAAAAAATACACTCAAGCATGTGCTTGCTACACAAAATGGTAATAAAGTTGTTACCTATGAGGATTTTTCATCAGAGACTACTAATTTACTTTGAAAATGCAGATTATACAGTGTGCGTTTCCTTTGCCAAAACTTGTTCTATTAGTATCCCAGTCTTAACTAATAACAAAAAGTTATAGTTAATATTATATTTACCTCTTTAATAGTTTCCTAACTCCAAAGTCTAAGCACTTACAAATCAATGCCTGGCTGAACCTGAAGGAAGAACTTCTGATAAATGTAAATGCATTAAATTCCACTTGAATTTGGTTATTGTTTTTGTACCATTGTGGTGTTCGGAAGTTTGGGGGAGAACAATGTTTAGACATCTACCAAATGAAATGTTAACAGCTGCTGGTGATGCCTGTATATTATTTTTTTAAATGACTGAATATTTTGCTGGTTTAATAAAATATATCAGAATGTGAATTGCAGTGACTACAAGGTAGCTTTAGTGCTGCATTTTCATTTCACCTGGCTATAAAAATAATTGCATAGGTTTGGTGCCTCATTTTTTTAATATGAAAGTGCTATTGTGGCATGCACACTTGTTTTAAGTAAGATTTAATGTTACTCTGGAATAGCTTAAGTTGGTGGGTATAGCAAAAACTTTAGAATTCAGAGTTCATTCTACCGATAGGGTGGTAGAAGCATGATTTAATTATACAATCAGTATATCAGTGATAATGCTAAATATTTGAAATGATTTTTGGTGTGTGTGTAGCAATTTTTTTTTAATCCCAGTGGTCTCCAGAAGGGAAATATAATAATCCACTGAGCTGGGTTTTAATGAAATCAGATTTTAGCTATTTAAGGAATATTTCTAGGTAGCACAAGTTCATATGACTGATTGTTTCAACTTTGATGGTAATCATCAACTATGTTAACATAGTTTGCTTGGGGACTAGAATGATTACTGAATCTTAATTCCTCTATCTCCCTCTCCTCCCCAACCCTATCATACACACACTGATTGACATTGTGCTGATAGGTATACTGTAAATTTATAACATTAAAATAAAAGATTTTTTTATTATATAAGCTGCTAGTAATTTTTTTTTTTTGCCAAAGACATTACTTTTAAAGTCCCATATTTTAATAATCTTTGATCTCTCTTGACTAAAACATAGTATTTAGCTGTACAAATTAGATGCATTAAGTCAACATTTTCTGTTTATGCACATTGTGCTATTAAGGAAATGTAGAATAGGATATGGTCTGAGAATACTGAATCTTTTATAAACACTTAGGAAATGGAATGAAGAATCAAAAATTAATCTTTTTTTTTTTTAACCAGATAGTTCTCTCTTTCATGATACAACCTATTTTTATAGTAGGTGACTATTCCTTTTAAAACAAAAACTTCACCAGAGAATTATTACAGCCATTTTGAAGAATATCATAAGACATTTAGTGAAAAGTAACAAGGAGACACTGTGCTATTTATCCTGTAATGTACAAGTAAAACTAAGGCCTTATATACCTAGGAGATATAATACTGTTAAATACAAACTGATAGAAAGAAAATTACACAAAGTAACTTAATAAATTACATAAAAAGTTTGATTGCATTGAGATAATATTGGATGATAGGTGCAACTGGGTTAATCAAAAAACCTGCTTGGAAGCAGGATTTTGGAAACCTTTTTTGTATTGTTTTGTTTTTGATGAATCATGGAGGAGAGGTTATGAAAAGAGAGTTAATCCAGGTATAAGGGAATAGTGAAGGGTGGGTCTTAAGTGTAGTTTTGTTTATGCAGGATAAGGAGAAGATGAAAGCTGTAATGGGACCTGGTATTCACAAATACTAAATTTTAGCCCAATTAGTGGGGCAATAGGGAGTCACTGGAGTTATTTGGCATGGTTAATTGAGATATGGCTGTTTCACATGGATTGAATGAAATGAGTGAATCTGAAAGTAGTGAGGTTACAGCCTGGAAATGGTTCTGGTGTACACCCTTACTTGTCTTATCTTGCTTTTTAGAAGTTCTCTCTCTTAGGGTGAGGCTTCCATGTTTTGTGATGAGTAAACTGGGATTGCTAAAGGCGAAGTTGTAAAGCAGGCCAAGGTAGTTTTTGTGCCCTAATGCTGACCCAAGCCTACATTCCTGGAAAAATGCCCAGAGTTTCAATTTTCATCTACCCTTTTGAAAGTGGGACTATTAGTTGCCTTGAGAATTTTTCTGAGTGTTTTAAATTCACATAAGATAGTTTTAATGACAGATAAAAGCATATCCCTGGGAAAAATGCCTTACCAAAGAAAGAACATTCTAACGATAGAACTTCCAGAATTGGTGCGGAAAGATTTTGGAGCAAGGTTACTTCCTAATGCAGACTGCTTCCTCTACCCCAAAGTAAAAACAGCCCTAGGGATGAATGAACCTCAACCTTAAAACTAGCCCTAGGGATGAGTCTCAACTTGTGTATGTGACTACTGACCCAAGTTCTGTTGAAACGTGATTTAGATTGAAAATTCTGAGGGGTGTAGTCAGCTTAGCCAAAAAATTCCTAATGTGGTGGTGTGCTGCACTGGGCAGAGCAATGTATTAGCATGAATGAAAGGCTTCCCATACCCCACAGTCTATTTTGAAAGTCCTGGTATAATCAGTAGAAGGGGTTGGATGTTCATTGTATAGTAATGAGATTGAGTCTTTTTTTTTCAATCACAGTTTATGCTGAGATAATTCCCCTCCTTTTGTCTCCTGTCTAGTTGTCTCTAGAAGTGGGTTCTAGAGAGATGGATTAGATTTTTCACAGAACTGACTGACTCCACAGGAGATGGGACTTGGAAACAATTTAGTTACTTAGTCTTTTTCCTGCAATGAAAGAAGAGATGGTGAGTGGTGCTAACATAAATGAATGAAGTTTGAAATTTTGTGAATGTCATCTTTGGGAAATGATTTGAAGTTCAGTTGACTGTCTTTCTTCAGTCCATGTAGGTTTTTTAGGAATGGAAATTGTTCTTCAGGCTCTGTATAAGTTGCCACTTAGAAGAGTTCATTCCACAAACATTAAAAGCCTGTAGTAATGTAGAATGCCATACTAAGCCTTGGGGAGATGGAATCCTTGTATTTTTAGGATTTACAGTTTAATAGAATAAAACACAGGACAGGTATATCAAAAACTTACACTATAACTTATGGTGAGAAATTCAAGAAGGAGATCATTACTTTTTTTGTATTTTTAAAATTTTAATTTTTTCAATTAACAAAAATGTATTTTCCTACCTCCTCCTTTCCCACTGAAAAATAAAAACAAAATTCCTCTAACAAATAATATAAAGTCAAGCAAAACAAATTCCCATATCTAAAAATATATGTGTGTATATGTATGTAGTAAGAGAGAATTCTGTTACCTGAGCCTATCTCTTCTCTGTCAGGAAGTCAGTAGGATACCTCATCATTTCTTCCCTTCATCTTAAATACTTTTAAAACTTGAGTTTTGAATACACTTAACCTCTCTCTAAGATCTCATTTGTGAGAGAATTTAAGCATTGTATAATGGAGGACTGGGGTTTGAATCACAACAGTGAACTCTCTGGGGTTGTTTCATCTGTAAAAATGACCTAAATTTTAGACCATTGTAATCCAACACTTCAGCTCCTTCAGTTGTCTTTTTCCAGTGAATGAAAGGGCTGGACTGCCCTAATCATTTCTCTTATTCCCCTATTTGATTCTGTTGAGAGACATTGATAATACAAGTTCATCAAACATTCTTAACTATATGGCAGTATGAGGGGAAAGAGGGAGATTGATGGGCATATTGACAAAATCAAAGGGGCAATCCCCTTTAGAAAGTAGATATTACAGATAAAAGTTACAAAGGGGAAAAGTAAACAATAAAAAAAAAATTTATCCATTTCATAGAAATCACATCTCATACAGCCATCTGGTTGTCTGGAAACATCGGATGTAGTCAATTTCTTTCAGTTTTCCCTCAGAGAAGTTTAGGTGTGATCTGAGTAGTTTTCAACTGACTGACTTCTTTGGTTCAGGTCACATGTAGGAATTTTTTTTGCTAAAAATCAACAAAATTGATCTTAACATAATTTTAAGTTTACTTTGCCAATAACTAGGTCAAATAGTGAAAGTTAGCTCAAATCTTAATTTTCTCTCTACAATTAGGAAATCAAATTTGGAACTTTTTAGAGAGAATTTACCAGATAATTTACATTTTTAGGTTAGCCTATTGACATATTGATTGATCCAAGAAATGCAAATACAAAGCAAAAAATCAGAAAACTCCTAATCAAATTCTTTTCAATGTTTCAACATTTTTATTTTCCCCAGTTGCATGTAAAACAATTTTTTACATTTGTTTTTAAACTTGGAGTTATAGCTTTTCTCCTTTCTTCTCACCACCCATTCCCCATTGAGAAGGCACATGGGAAGAAATCATGTTGCAAAAGAAAACATAGATGTCTCCTCCTTTCCTCCCCAAAATCCTCAAGGAAAAAAATGTTAAAAAAAAAAATGCTTCAGTCTGTATCCAGGCACACAATCAGTTCTTTCTCTGGGTATGGATAGCATTTTTCAGAAAAAGCCCTTCAGAGCAGTCTTAGATCATTGCATTGCTGAGAATACCAGTTATTCACAACTAATCATCTGATAACTTTGCTATTATTATGTATATGGTAAATTTCACTTTGAGCTCATGGAGGACTTTCTAGGTTTTTCTGATAGCATCTTGCTCATCATTTCTTATATAATCACATACCACAATTTATTCAGTCATTCCTCAATTAATGGACATCCTTTCAATTTCCAATTCTTTGCCCTGATAAAAGGACTGTTATAAATATTTTTTTTGTATTATATATATATATATATATATATATATATATATATATATATATATAACCCAATTTTTATATTTGGAATTGTTAAACATATTCCTGTTAAACACAGTTCTGAATCCCTCTGCTTTATTTAACCAATATATCTCCGTATTGTCCAGAAGAATAGCATGAGTTGTTAAATGCTTTGCTGAAATCTAGGTAAACTTTGTCTATAGAGATACTCCTTTGACCTATCAGTTCATAATTCTATCAAAAAGGGAAATGAGGTTAGTCTGTCATGATTTGTTCTTAATAAGTCCATCAGAGTTCTTTGTGTTTTCCCTTACTAGAACCAAACCAAACCTTTAATAATACATACTTGACTTTTGCCAGAAATAAAATCATTTTCCCTAATTCAATGCTTGAAAAACCTATTAAATAGCACCCAGTGGATGAATGACCCTAAGATAGAACCTGTCGTGCTATAGATCTCCAAGATCTTTCAGACACTGTAGATGCCAATCTTACCTTTTTGAAAATCAGGCTATTTGCCTATCTCCAGCTTTTAATGACACCATTTTTTGTTCTCCATAATTTTTCAAAATCAAGTGGCAATAATGCAATAATCAGACCTCATTTATGTCTTGATAGAGAAATCATCACTCTATTTCTTTAATAAATATTTTCAATGATGACCAGCTAAGTAGTAAGATGCAATATAAAACATTCTGGATTAAAAATCATGAAACGTTGTCCTGCTCTTCACTTTGTCACTAGTTTTGTGGTGCTGGACCTCAATTTTCTCACCTATAAATTGACAAGATTAGATTAGATAATCTAAGGTACCTTCTAGCATTGACTCTAGGACTCAAAAATCTAACTTTATGGAGCATAAAGCTCATGAAGCATGTTTAAAACCCATGCTTTGTACATGCTACAAATAATTACCAAGTTGTAAAAAGTCTGATCATTAGCTATGAAAATGGATCAGCTGGTCAATCAACAAGCACTAAGTATTTATAGGGGCCAGGCAGTATTTAGCACTGAGAATACAAAGAAGAGCAAAAACAATCCCAGCTCTCAAAAAGCTCATATTTTAAAGATAGAGACAAACATCATAATAGGGTACAGACCACTCATATGTGTGTATATAGTTGCATTCCCAGACAAGAGAGATAAAAAGTTATCTGAGAGTGAAAGACACCAGCAGGCAGGAGGGATGTGTAACTATTAGGAAAGCTTTCCTGTAGAAGATGAATTCTGAGCTAAGTCTTGAAAGAAGCCAAGGAAACAGAGTAAGGCAAGGAGGGAGAACATTTAACCAGCACAGAGCTGGGATATGGGAGTGTCAAATGTGATGAATAGCAAGTAAACCAGTGTGGCTATTGCTGAGTTGAAAGAAAGCAAAATGTAAGAAGACTGGAAATATAGGACAGATATAGCTCAGATCAGATAAAGTGAAAGAAGTTTTTTTTGAGAATGGAGGCAGAAGGGGCATGGATATGTTTTTAGGCAGTAGGGAAGAATTAAAGAAAGCAGAGATGATATTTGGGACAATTTGCTGGAGAAGGAAGGAGGCAGGATTAAGGGTGCCAATATAAGAAATCTGTCTTGAGAATAGACTCTTTTTTCTGTCATGTATTTGGTGAGGTTCTGTTAACAGAAAGGAAGAGGGAAAGGTGTGCCAGGTGACTAGACAAGAAACAAGGTTTTGGAATAGCTTATCCAGAATGAGATAGCTAGTCAATTAGGTTGGAGTAAAATGATTTGCTTGCCGAAGTGAAGGTCCAGTTGAGATTAGATAATTTAGATTTGTAGTGAACCCAACCAGCTCTGTTCAACAGAACATGAATGAGAGCAAAGGAGGTGAATGGTCAAAGAATGGGAGTTTGGCCACACATGATCAGCAGTAGGGACAAGGGTGCAAGGGATTTGAGAATAGAAGTTAGTATAATGAACTGGATCTACAAGAATTAGGAAATTAGGAAAAATAAGAGTATAGCCAGTTCAAATGTGATGATATAGGAAAGAATTAAGTAGTGCAAGGAATGAAAGTCCTGGTGTGTACAAAGAAAAGTCATAAGGATCTTTAGGCAGAGTGACAGGTACAGTGGGTAGAATGCTGGGTCTGGAGTCAGAAAAACTTCTCTTACTGAATTCAAATCCTTCCTACTTTTCCAGTCTTTATTTCTTGTTATAATCCAGGTAAACTGGCCTGTTCATGATTCCTCAAGTCAGTTTCTCCTTTTGCACCAAGTACCTTCCCTTCTTGGAATCATCTGGCTCTTCATCTCTGCTTTTTGGTTTCCCAAGCTTTCTAAGAATTAGAGCAAATGAGGATTCTCAGCTCTGATAAAAGTATAAAAAAATATTCTTTGACTCAGTTGCTATCTAGCCTTAATCACTGAGTGGATGTGGCTTCAGTCAAACTGAAACTTTATGATGAAGACCTTAACTTAAAAAAAACACCTCCCACTGCATACAGAGCCATCTTCAATCATCCCAATCCATATTTGGTCACTAGACCTAGACAGCTGTGGAGGGGAGAGGCAGGTGACCTTACACAGCCCTCTCTCACTTAAATCCAGTTCACTTTCATGTCGGTTCCTTGATGTCATAGAACTCTTCAAGAATGAGGGACAAAACAACAATAGGACTGGTCAGAAAAATATTAAAAGTGTCCCTTTATTGGCACTGGGAACAATTTAGAATGAGGAGAAACACTACTAGTAGTAGTGGTGACAACAGAGAAGCAGAAACTCTTGTCACAGTTCTAAAGTGGAAAAGGGTGCAAATGATGAGTCACAGACCAGAGCATAGATAGGGCAGGACATCAGTGACCACACCTCTCCTTAGATCAAACCACTTTGGAAGCACCAAAAACTTATACACTGCCAAGAACTAGTTCTGAAAACTGCAGCATGAAAAATCTGAAATGTCCCCAGGAGCAGAGTCCAAATTAAATATAAAAATTAAGTCATTAAATGAGCTGGGAAAAAAAAAAAGAACAGACAATAAGTAAAATACCAGCTTGACCATAGAAAGTTGCTATGGTGAAAGGGCAAATCAAGATAAAACCCAGAAGAAGAAAGTAAAAGTAAAGTGTCTAATGCCTAAAGCCTCAGAGAAAAATCTGAATTAGTCATCAGTTCAAAAAGAATTCCTGGAAGAGCTCAAAAAGTATTTTAAAATAAAATAAGAGAGATAGAGGAAAAAGTTAAAAAAAGAAATGAGAATGATACAAGAAATCATGAAAAGAGAGTCAACAGCTTAGTAAAAGAGGCACAAAAATACATTGAAAAAAACTTTACAAATTGACAAGATGGAAAAAGGGTACACAAATTCACTGAAGAAAAGAATTCCTTAAAAAGTAGAATTGACCAAATGGAAGTTAATGACTCTGAGACATCAAGAAATAAGACCAAAAAAATGAAGAAAAAAAATTCATTAGAAAAACAAATGACCTAGAAAATGTGTAATGTTTGAGCTAGCTTTCTGGAGGGTCTTGGGACCAGCCTTGGTCTCAGCAAAACAATCATCATCAGCCTACTTTCTGCCATACTGGTTTCCAATTTTCCCAGCAGTTTTTGTCAAATAATGAATTCTTATACCAAAAGCTGGGGCCTTTGAATTTGTCAAATACTATATTGCTATAGTCTATTTTGTTCTGTGAACCTAACCTATTCCACTGATCAACTTCTCTATTTCTTAGCCAGTACCAAATGGTTTTGATGACTGGTACTTTATATTTTTAAATCTAGTACAGCTAGGCTACCTTCATTTGCTTTTCTCTTCATTGATTCCTTTGAAATTCTTGACCTTTTGTTCTGCCAGATGAATTTTTTTGTTATTTTTTTCTAAGTCAGTAAAATAGTTTCTTGGAAGTTTGGTTGGTATAGCACTAAATAAATAGATGAGTCTAGGTAGTATTGTCTTCTTTATTATATTTGCTCGACCTATCCACAAGCACTTGATATTTTTCCAATTGTTTAGATCTGACTTCATTTATGTGGAAAGTATTTTGTAGGTTTGCTTATATAATTCCTGACTTTCTTTTGGCAGATAGATTCCCAGATATTTTATACTATCAACAGTTATTTTAAATGGAATTTCTCTTTGCATCTCTTGCTGTTGGATTTTGTTAGTGATGTATAAGAATGCTGATGATTTATGTGGATTTATTTTGTATCCTGCAACTTTGCTGAAGTTGTGGATTGCTTCTAATAGTTTTTCGATTGATTCTCTAGGATTCTCTAAGTATACCATCATATCATATCTTGCAAAGTTTTCATTTCCTTTCCCCATTTTTCTTCTAGCTCTCTTTTAAGATCCTTTTAAATTAGTCTGAGGGTTGTAGGAGAAGGTCAGAAAGAAACATATGTCTTCTCTGCCATCTTGACTCCATCCCCGGCCATCTAGCATACTTAAAAAAAAAAAAAAAAAAACTTATTTTTCTTAGTGATGTTTTTTGGTGAATGTTTTCTTTTACCACATAGCTAATATGAAAATATGCCTTATGTGATTGTACATGTATAATCTATTTCTAATTGTTTGCCATCTCTGGGAAGGGAAAGGAGAAATAAAAAGGGAGTAGGAGGATCAGGAGGGAAGGAGAGAATTTAGAATTCAAATATTTTTAAAATGATAATTAAGAATTGCTTTCATATGTAATTTGAAAAAAATATATAAAATTTTCACATTAAAAAAAACAATTAGAGCAAATCTCACTCTCTGCAACAGCACCTTTGGTTAGTCAATCAATAAACATTTAAGTGCCTTCTATATGTCAGGCACCATGCTAAGAACTGGGAATACAAAGAAAGACAAAAAATAGTTCTGATCTCAAGGAATTTATAATCTAAAGGGGGAGACAAGCAAGCAAATGTGGTAAGGTTGGAACCAGTATTCTGGCCATTTTGCACAATTAAACTGAATTGAAGTTTGGCAAAACCAGATATAAGGGAATAAAAGTCAAAGCTTCCTGGTTGAGCTTCTTCTCTTTGAAACAAGTAGACCTGAGCACTGGGCACATCACCTGATCTTTCTGTATTCTAGTTTCCCAGTCTTTTTCAGTGAGTTGGCAGGTTGTTCCTCCTTTTGTTTGCAGAAGGTTGTCATTTATCAGCTCAGCTGATATTTAGAGACTTGTTCCATGAAAATCACCCAATAAACAGCTCTTGTGCTCAAGCCCTAATGTGGAGGGTGTCTGAGTTTTTAAATACGGCACAAGTGGGAACTTGTGAAGAGTTTTTGGAGGCACTCACACAGCATCTGTCAAGTACAGAAAGAACTAAGAATAGTTAATGGTGGCACCTGAACCTGGAAGTAATAGTGACACTGGGGCTCCAGTGCCATATGAAGCAAAGAAGGAATCATTGAAAATGAAAGGGAAGAAATGAGTTAAGTGTTACAGTATAAGACAGATCTAAACAAAATTTCATCTTTTTTTGGTTCCTATTTAGGGGCTAAGTGCTAACAGTGATAATACTTAGTAATTTATGTTTCACAAATATATGCTATGTTACAAATATATGTAACATATATTATCTCATTTGGAGTTCACAACAGCTTTGAAAGGTAGGTAGGATAGTTATTATTTTTTGATTAAAGCTTTTTATTTTTCAAAACATGTATGTGGACAATTCTTCAACATTAGCCCTTGCAAAATCTTGTATTACAATTTCCCCCTGCCTCCATGTCCTTCCCTGATGGCAAGTAGTCCAATATATGTTAAACATTGTAGAAATATATGATAAATCCAATATATGCATACATATTTATACAATTATTATGTCATACAAGAAAAATCAAATAAAACCAGCGTATAAAAAAAGAAGAAAAATAAAATACAAGTAAACAATTTATAAAAAGATGAAAATGCTATGTTGTAAATCACACTCAGTTCCCACAGTCCTCTCTCTGGGTGTAGATGGCTCTCTTCATCACTGAACAATTGGAACTGGTTTGAATTATCTCATTGTTGAAGCGATCCCCGTCCATCAGAATTGATTATTGTATAATCTTATTGTTGCCATGTATAATGATCTCCTGGTTCTGCTCATTTCATTTAACATCAGTTCATGTAAGTCTCTCCAGGACTTTCTGAAATCATTTTGTTGGTCATTTCTTACTTAACAATATTATTCCACAACATTCATATACCATAATTTATTCAGCCATTCTCCAATTGATGGGCATCCATTCATTTTCCAGTTTCTTGCCACTATAAAGAGGACTGCCACAAACATTTTTGCACATGTGGGTCCCTTTCCCTCCTTTAAGATCTCTTTGGGGGGCAGCTAGGTGGTTCAGTGGATAGAGCACCAGTCTTGAATTCAGGAGGATCCGAGTTCAAATCTGTCTCCGACACTTAATACTTCCTAGCTGTGTGACCCTGGGCAAGTCACTTAACCCTAGCCTCAGGAAAAAAAAAAAATCTCTTTGGGATATAAGCCCAAACATTTCTGGGTCAATGTGTATACACAGTTTGATAATTTTTTGAGCATAGTTCCAAATTGCTCTCCAAAATGATTGGATCCGTTCACAGTTCTATCCACAATGTATGAGTGTCCCAATCTTCCCACATCCTCTCCAACTTTCGTCATTATCTTTTCCTGTCATCTTAGCCAATCTGACAGGTGTAGTGTTATCTCAGAGTTGTCTTAATTTGTATTTCTGATCAATAGTGATTTAGAGCATCTTTTCATATGACTAGAAACAGTTTCAATTTCTTCATCTGAAAATTGTTCATATCCTTTGACCATTTATCAATTGGAGAATGGCTTGAATTCTTATAAATTTAAGTCAATTCTCTATATATTTTAGAAATGAGACTTTTATCAGAACCTTTGAATGTAAAAATGTTTTCCTAGTTTATTGCTTCCCCTCTAATCTTATTTGCATTAGTTTTGTTTGTACAAAAACTTTTTAAACTTAATATAATCAAAATTATCTATTCTGTGATCATTAATGATCTCCTGTTGTTATTTGGTCACAAAATTCCTTCCTCCTCCATAGATCTGAGAGGTAAACTATTCTATGTTTTTTCTAATTTGTTTATAATATCATTTTTTAATGTCTAGAGCATGAACCCATTTTGACCTTATCTTGGTATATAGTGTAAGATGTGGGTCAATGCTTAGTTTCTGCCACACTAGTTTCCAATTTTCCCAGCAGTTTTTATCAAATAGTGACTGTGAACCTAGCCTATTCCACTATCCACATTTGTTAAATGTGTCAAATAGTCTTAGGAAACTTGTTTCATGTTCTAAATGATTTTTAACAAACCATGAAACCAGATAATCAGATAACCTATAACCTCTTTCAATTTGACTTCTTCAGGTTGATTCATTGAAGATGAGCTTTACTCAGAATCACAAATGCTTGGGGATCAACATCCTCATATAATGAGCTTTCATTGGGCAAACCAGTGTCTCAGAGGGAGAGGACAATAGAGATAATCTAATCCAACACTCTCATAAGTTTACCATCTGATGCCCACCTAGAGAGGAAAGATCTGGTTTTAGATAATAATGATAGTTAATAGAGGTCTAGAGTTGAAGTCAGAAAAACCTCTGGTCAAACGTAGCCTTAGACACTCATGAGTTGTGTGATCTTTCTAAGCTTCTATTTCCTTTTCTCTCAGATGGGGATAATGATTTTACAGACTTGATTCAAGGGTCAAATGACAATGTAGGAAAAGCATTTGACAAACCTTAAAATACTATATAAATGTGAATTATTATTTTACTTTACAGAATTTAAAATCTATAGATATATAAACCAAAGCTGTTTAAACAGTGGGTCATGAGCCTATGTGGGGTGCATAACTGAATGTGGGGGGGTCATAAAAAATTTGGCAAGATCAAAAGGTATTAAAAATTCCACCAAAATTTAATTCTTAAAAGGTATTAAAAATTCCACCAAAATTTAATTCTTTATGTAAAAATAAATAATAGTCCATCTCATTAGTATACTAATTTGCTTTCATCTTTAATAAATGGCAAAATTATATGTAAATCAAATAATTATTTTAAAATAAATATCTTTATGATTTATTATCAATCAGTAAATGTTTTATTTATATGACTATTTTATATGCCTATATATCCAGGTTCACATAAAATTTCTTGGGTGAAAAGGGGTCATAAGTAGAAAAGTAGAAAAAGTGGGATAGCTAGATGGCACAATGGATAGAGCACCAACCCTGAAGTCAGGAGGATCTGAGATCAAATCTGGCCTCAGACACTTAACACTTCCTAGCTGTGTGACCCTGGACAAGTCACTTAACCCCAATAGCCTCAACAAAAAAAAAAAAAAAGAAAGAAAAAGTTTCAGTTTCAGTTTAAGAAGACCTTGAATACAGCAGAAATACTTCCCCTGTCCCTGTCCACTTCTCAGACATGTATAAAATTGTGCCACTTTGATTTTTCTATCAAATCTTATACAAGGTACAGCAAAGCATAAGAAGGCAGTGCTGGAGTTTCTATTTTGTTTCAATGATGTAACTTAATCAGGCAGGAAGTTTTGGATTACTTTGCTGCAACTTGACTTCAGATGTGAATGGTGATTACATCTCAGCCTGGGAAAAAAGTACTGGGAGTACCCAGAACAAGTTTGCCAGACAAGGAAATCTGCCTTTGGTGTTTTCTTTACAAAAGCAAATGCCTATGTTTTGGGAATTGGGCAGCCAGAGATGAGGGAGATATTAGAGCAAGTGGACACAATCTGATTTTTGGGGTTTCCCCTGGGAAGTTGTCAAGTAATTTCTCTGTGGTGAGCTTTTTTTGTTTTTATTTGTTTTTGCTTCTTTTGGGATTTCATTCTTCATCAATAAGAGGTTCTTGACTGAAAAATAGATCATGGAATTCTTTCTTAGAGCAGTTGTTACTGTTTTTTTCAGTGTCTAAAAAGATCGCAACTTCAGAATCTTCTGAACTTCTCTCATCAGCACCCACACATCTTGCATTTTTATGCTGAATTATTCACCAGCAAAGTTTCAGTGCTTGTGCTATTGCCAACTTAGTCTCTAAAATTAGAAGAATGATGAAAATCTGGCTCCTTTATGTCTTGTTGGGGATCTTGCATCCCTGGTGAAAGCCATGGGTGGGATGGGAAGGGAGAAGGAGGCGTCTGTCAGCAAGAATTGAAGTAATATTTATTTTCCCTGTTCCCTTTAGCCATATGGAAAATGCATAGCAGGTGAAGTAGTAGTTTTCAGCTCTAAATTATACTGGTAAGTATGGCAATTTCCACACCAAGAGTAAAACATAATTGTAGATGAATTTTTTTTTTTAGCTCAAAAAAGAATTTTTTTGTTAGAGAATTGCCCGAGAACTAAAGTTGTAGAGGGATCTTTGATCAAGATCAATATATATTGTTCTATAAGAAATGATTTTAGAGAGGCTTGGAGAGAGTTACATCCACTGATGCTAAGTGAAATGAGTAGAACCGGGATTTCATTGTACCTGCAACAGCAAGATAATATGATGATCAATTCTGATAGATGTGTCTCTTCTCAACAATGAGATGATTCAGGCCAGTTTCAATGATCTTGTGATGAGGAAACCCATCTACATCCAGACAGAAGACTGGGAACTAAATGTGGATCACAACATAACATTTTCACTTCTTTTGTTGTTGTTTGCTTGAATTTTATTTTCTTTCTCTTTTCTTTTTGAACTAATTCTTCTTGTGCAACAAAACCTTTGCATAAACACATGCCTATATTGGATTTACATATATTTTTACCATGTTTAATATATATTGGATTACTTGCCATCTGGAAGAGGAGGTGAGGGGAAGGGGGGGAAATTGGAACACAAAAGTTTGCAAGAATCAATGGTGAAAAAGTATCCTTGCATATGTTTTGAAAACAAAAAGTTTCAATAAAAAAAGACCTATATATGAATCCAGAATTCTCTTTTGAAACCCTTCCAGAGCTTTCCTTAAGATCCATAGATATCATTTGTATCCTTTCTCTCTTCTCTTACTCATATATCTTTGGTTAATATTACTTCAGAGGTCTTGAAAGTAGTCTTGCTGGCAATTCATTTAAACTCTGTGATCCTGATTCATTTAAAATCACTATAACTCTGTTAGAATGTTCTAATTTGGAATCAGATTTTTTTTCAACAAACATTTATTAAGGACCTACTATCTCTTTGGTACTATGGTTGATGATGGGGATCGGACAAAAACACAACTATCTGTGCTTTTCAAGAACTTCCATTCTCTTGAGGATTTGGATGGGAAAGATGGAACATTCATAGAAACACATACACAATATATACATATGCAATATATACAAAGTAATTTGTTAAGTAAAGTACTAACAACTGGGGAGTCAAGACAGATTTCATGTAGGTGATAAACCTAAAAGGAAATTGAGGATTCCAAAAAAAAGTGGGAAGAGAGCATTCTGAGAATGGGAAAGAAAGGAATGAAGACAGGTAATGGAATGTTATATTGTGGGGAATAGCAAATAGGTCAGTTAACAGAAGCAGAACACGGGAGAATAAAATGCAATTGGTCTAGAAAGATGCATTGGAAAATGTAGATTATGAAGGGCTTTAAATGCCAGAAAAATTTGGGTATGTATTCACAGCTATAATTAATAAAGAACTACTGAAACTCTTTGAGCAGGAGAGTGATGGGCTCATATGTGCATTTTAGCAATGATCAATTTGGCAGATATGCAAAGGGTGGATTAGAGAAGAGAGAAAACAAGCAGAACCTGTCATCAAGGTGAGAGATACTGATAGACTTATCTGAATAGTATCTCTCTAAATGTAGAGAAAGGGATCGATGTAAAAGAACTTATGGAGAAGAGTTGATAAGTCTTGAGAAATGATTAATGATGGGGTAGGGTGGGTGAGAGCATGAACAGCTCAAGATAATACCAATGATGCAAACTTGAATGATTGGAAGGATGGTGATACCCTTGACAAAAATTGAAAGTGGGGAGAGGAGGCATTGAGTTATGATGAAAATAGTTGTGTTTTAGACATTGTGACTTTGATATGCCATGTGGGGATATCTAATAGAAAGTTGGTGATTCAGGAGAGAATTGAAGATTAGAGATATAGATTTGAGCATTATCTGCATAAAAAATAAGCTCTGAAAGCTAATAGAATCACTGAGGGAGTAGAACTGAGATTCTTAACTTTTTTTGTATGTTGTAGACTCCTTTGGCAGCTGAGAGAAGCCTATGGACTACTTTGCAGAATGTTTTTAAATTCATAAAGTAAAATAAACAGTATTACAAAAATAGCCAATTATGTTGAAATACAGTTATCAAGATATTTTTTAAAAACAAGTCTTAGACCCCAGGTTAAGAACTCCTGTAGTGTAGAGAAAATGAAAGAAAATAAAATATCAGAATTATACCATGCTGGGGTATGCTTGTGCAAAGAATAGGAAAACAAATCATAGACATTGGAAACCATGCAAAAATATTATGAAATGATGGGATGGATAGTTGTGGACAAAGCTAGATTAGGAAGGAAGTCTGCCTGGAGAAGGTGTTTCTTTAAGACAAAAGGAGTGGGAACAGCAATAGGCAATGTGTTGGTGCAACTTATTAGATTTTTCTGCCAGCTTGTAAAACTTTCCTCCAAACCAAACTGTTAAAAACTTCATTTTTTTCCATCTGTGCAGAGAATGGCTTAATGGGCAGATGGCAGGTGGTGGCAGAGAGGAAGGTGTGAACCCTCCAACTGCTATTCAGCAGTGGCTGGCCACCCACTTTTGGAGAAAAGAGTTTTCTTTCCATCCAATTATTTATCTGTTGGATAATTTCCTAAACTACTTAGTCTATCCTGTATTCATCAGTTATGATAAAGGATAGGGAAGATCACAGTATTATAGGCCTCTAGCTGGAAGGGACCTCAGAAGCCTGGGAAAGGCTTTATTTATGCCTTTGGCTTCCCCTCCCACATTGCCTGCTGAGGTTTCTCATTTCTCTTGAAAAAAATATTCACCTTCTCCAGGAAGCCTTCCTTCCTAAACCAACTCCATTAGCCCTCCAACAAGAAACAAAATAAAATAAGTTTAGTTTTGAAAGCAAAAAAAGCCAAGAGGTGATCTCATGAATTGCTTAAAGAGGCAAGCACTCCAGGAGAGGAGACCAAGATGAACAGATTAAGAGCATATACTTCATATTCATTTCTTTTCCAACTTAGATCATTTGGGTCATTAGTTTGGAGTTGGGGAATTTAGTTTTCCTTTTTTGGAAATTATAAGGGCAAAAGATCATAAAACTTTAAGAGGTAAAATACTTTAAATATCTTATCTAGTCCGAGTTTCATAAGAGGAAACAGGGTGTCCACCTCAAGTCATACAGATAGAAAGTACGTTGCCCTTGGGAGCATCCAAGCAGAATGAAAGATCTGGGAAGAGCTCACTGTAGGGCTACATACATACACACACACACACACACACACACACACAACCCTCATATATATATTTACCACTCATACAAAACACACACCACACATGAACATACATATTACATATAACCCACGTGCATACCACACCACACAAAGAAAGCACACACACAAACACCACATCATCAGATGATGCAGCATAATTAAAGAAAAAAGAAAAAATAAATAAATAAATTTGGAATCCCAAGGCCTGAACTCTAACTCTGCTACTGTTAAGCCACATATTTCTTGTTTTGTCACTTATATTTCCAGGAAGGAAGACCTGATAGCTCCATTAATTAAGTCAATATGAAATTACATCGAGTTTCTTCTGACTTAACTAATTGAATTGTTTTGGTTTTTATATAACAGAAGACACTTTTAGGCATATTTCAAAACTTAATTTCAGTTCACCATAAAAAGAATCTCATTAATTTAGTTATCAGCATTCAAAATAAGACTTATTGAGGACTTATCTTTTTTATTTCTATTTATGATGGATTTGCTGAGAACTTTAGAATCATCACCAATATGAAACATTCTTATATATTCTATATAATTCTCCAAGGACCTCTGTGGATAATATTTAATTTTGTCCCAGTTACAGTAAAAATTTGGAGTGATAACATTTCCTTAACAATATTTAAAAATCCAGCAGTGCCAAATAGAATTAATAAATGAGACTTTCTTTGAGATTACCTAAATGACAGCATTTTGGTGAGACAGGAAGGAGTCTGTGAGGTTGACTCTATTCTTTGTCAACATTTTTTAACGTAAGAATTTTATATTTCCTTTTCCCCTTTTTATCTTTTAAATGAATCTTTTGTTTACATTGTTTACATTGAATTGTCTCTCTTCCTCCCCGCCTACTGTAGAGTAGAGAATACCACAATTTAATTCAGATATATATGTATGTGTGTATATGCATATTATATATATATGTATAAACTATACTATATATACTTCTATTTATAAATTCTTTCTCTGAAGTTGATGGCATTGTCCTTCATAGATCCTCTGTAGTTGATGTGTTTATAATATTCAGAATAACTTAGTCATTCACAATTATTCTTCAAACACTATTGCTATTATTGTATACAACTTTATCTTGTTTCTGTTCATTTCACTCTTCATTGTTTTATCCAAAACTTTCCATGTTTTTCTAAAATCAACTTGCTCACCATTTCTTATAGCACAGTAATATTTCATCACAGTCATATACCATGACATGTTTAGCCATTTTCCAATTGATGGGAATCCCTTTAATTTCTAGTTCTTTGTTGCCATTACAAAGAGAGTTTATTGAAATATTTTAGAATATATGAATTTTTTTCTTTTTCTCTAATCACCTTGGGAAACAGACTTAATAGTGGTATTTCTGAGTGAAAGGATGTACACGATTTTGTAACAACTTTTCAGATTGCTCTCAAAAAATGTATTAGTTTACAGTTCCACCAAAAGTATGTTAGTATTCCAAATTTTCCACATTCCTTCCAACACTTGTCAATTTGCCCTTTTATCATTTTAGCCAGTTTGATAGGCATGAAATAATATCTCAAAATTCTTTTAATTTGCATTTCTCTAATCAATTATGACAGCATTTTTTCAAATGATTAAAGTTAATTTTGATTTCTTCTTCTGGAAACTGCCTTTTATATTCTTTGACTATTTATTAATTAGGGAATGATTCATATTTTTATAAATTTGACAAAATTCTCTATATATTTGAGATATGAGATCTTTGTCTGAGAAACTGTCTATAAAATTTGCCCCTCCCCAATTTTCTGCCTTTTTCTGATCTTGGCTACATTGATTTTATTTATACAAAGACTTTTTAATTTAATGTTATCAAAATTTCCCATTTTACATCTCATAATTCTCTTATTTATTCATAAATATTTCTCCTATCCATGAGTCTGATAGGTATATGTTTCATTTTCTTCTAATTTACTTAGTATGTCTCCCTTTATGTCTAGATCATTTATTGATTTTGATCTTATCTTGATAAATAGTGTACGATATTGGTCTATACCTAATTTCTGCCACACGGCTTTCCAGTTTTCCCAACAATTTTTACCAAATAGTGAATATTTATCCACAATGCTTAGATCTTTATAATTGTCAAACACAAAGTTACTATAATCATTTACTACTTACTATACATGGTATAACTATTTTATTCCACTGATCTACTTTGTAATGGGAAGGGCCACATCTTTTTGTCAGTTCTGAAGAGATCTGTCTTAATTTGCTTACTAATTCACTATGATAGCCTACAAAGTTATATCAATGATTGAAGAAATGTAGGGAAGAGAATAACACGTTTGTGATTTTTCAAATCTGACTTTTTAGAGATAATTTAACTACAAATGATGCATTTGTTTTCATTAGTTAAAATCTGGAATTTTATTGTTCATTTGTATATTATATTAAAACTTCACATACATCTTATTTTTCCCTCTTCTTCACTTCTCTTTTACTGTTGAGGCTACTATCATTCATCCAGCTCACAACTAAGACTCACAACAATCTTTGATTCTTACATTCCCCTCCTCTCCATATAATCTGTTGCTGAGTTTTGAGATTCTACCTTCACAACTTCTCTCATTAATTGACCAACAATAGATCCCAGGCCAAGCCCCATTTGGTCATTGTTTAGACCTCTAATGGCTCAATCAAACTGAGACCTGTTAAAATTTTAGCTTAAAAAGGCCAAAGTCTCTCACTGCATACAGGGCTATCTCCAGTTGTCCTGATCTATATCAGGCCACCAGACCCAGATGTCTCTGGAGAATAAGGGGAGACTGGTAACTTTGCACATTCCTCTTTCACTTAAATCCAATTCACCTGCATGTCATGGCATCACCTCCCTGATGTCATGACCTTTTCTGAGAACAAAGGGCAAACAACAACAGCAATATTCCTACATCCCCTTCTCCTCTCTGACTACCACCACCATGCCCTCATCATCATCTCACTGCTGGATTATTACGATAGCTGGCTGGTCGATCTGTCTACCTCAAGCTTCTTTCCATCCCAATTTATCCTCCATTCAGTCACTAAAATGATTTTCCTAAAGCACAGGTTAGATAATGTCATCCATTTGATAACTATAACTCCAATAAAATCCAGTGGCTCCCTGACAACTCCAAGATCAAATATAAAACCCTCTATTAGGCATTCAAAGCCCTTTATAACCTAATCTATTCCTCCTTTTCCCATCTTCATGTACTTTTTGTTGTTAGATCATTTTGATCATGTCTGACTTTGCATGACCCCATTTGGGATCTTGTGGAAAAGATACTGGAGTGGTTTGTCAACTTGCTTCTCTAGCTCATTTTATAGGTGACAAAACTGAGGCAAATAGAGTTAAGTGATTCATCCAGTATCACATAGCTAGTCCTAGGCCAGATTTGAATTCAGGAAGAGAAGTTTTTATTGACATCAGGCTCAGCAGTGTAACCACTGCACAATTTAGTTGCCACTATGTACTTTGCTCTCCACCATTTGTGGTGGCCTTCTTATTCTTTTTGCACAAGATATTTAATTTTTGGGCTCCAGGAATTTTCACTGACTGTCCCCCAGTGCCTGCAGTTCTTCCTTCCTAATCTCCTCTTCCTTGCTTCCCTGGCTTTATTGAAATCCCAGATAAAATCCCATTTTCTGTAAGAAATCTTTCCCCAGTCCCCTTAATACTGGTACTTTCCCTCTGCTGATTATCTCCAGCCCAACATTCTGGTAAATTCCACTTCTCATGGATATATACATCATTATTGATTCCTTCTCCTTACTCAATCCCACTTTCCCATCCCCCAAACTTTATACCCCAACTTCACTCCTCACCCTTATCTTCCCATGCACACACCCATGGAGAAGACTCTTTAAGATTACTGGAAAGTCAATCTACTTCCTGACTTGCAGAGTTGCTATACCAGTTTCAGGAAGACCAAGGTCTGAATTTGCTCTTCCACATAAGAATTATTTTGTTGTATCTTGGCTTCTAACTGGCCTAGTACCTTTTTCTGAGCATCCTCCTCATCTACCACCAATTTCCTGGAGACACTGCATGATTATACAAGTCTTTATGTCTTTTTAGCTTGTTTGTGTCTGACTTCCCACAGGTCAAGCCCCAAGGGCATTGCTCCTGTCTATTTACACAGGCAGTTTTCTAAGACTATATCTTGCAAAAAAAAAAAAAAAAAAAGAAAGTCTTGATCTTCATAAGAAGAGGAAATTCCTCACCAGTAGCTCTCTGCAATGATGAAATCACAGGTCTGGAGGGAAATGGTATTAGCATATTTTAATAGATGCAATGTTACAAAACTCTATGTGGGAAACACTGATTTTATTTTATTTATTTTTAATTTTTTAATAGCTTTTTATTTACAAGATATATGCATGGGTAATTTTTCAGCATTGACAGCTGCAAAACCTTTTGTTCCAACTTTTCCTCTCCTTTCTCCTCCCTCCTCCCCCAGATGGCAGGTTGACCAATACATGTTAAATATGTTAAAAGTATAAGTTAAATACAATATATGTATACATGTCCATACAGTTATTTTGCTGTACAGAAAGAATTGGACTTTGAAATAATATAGAATTAGCCTGTGAAGGAAATAAAAAATGCAGGTAGACAAAAATAGAGGGATTGGGAATTCTATGTAGTGGTTCATAGTTATCTCCCAGACTTCTTTCACTGGGTGTAGTTGGTTCAATTCATTACTGCTCTATTGGAACTGATTTGGTTCATCTTATTGTTGAAGAGGGCCATGTCCATCAAAATCGATCATCATGCAGTATTGTTGTTGAAGTATCTAATGGTCTCCTGGTTCTGCTCATTTCACTCAGCATCAGTTCATGTAAGTCCCTCCTGGCCTTTCTGAAATCATCCTGCTGATCATTTCTTACAGAACAATAATATTCCATAATATTCATATATCACAATTTATTTAGCCATTCTCCAATTGATGGGCATCCACTTAGTTTCCAGTTTCTGGACACTACAAAGAGGGCTGCCACAAATATTCTTGTACATACAGGTCCCTTTCCCTTCTTTAAAATCTCTTTGGGATATAAGCCCAGTGGAAACACTGCTGGATCAAAGGGTATGTACAGTTTGATAACTTTTTGAGCATAGTTCCAAATTGCTCTCCAGATTGGCTGGATGTATTCACAATTCCACTAACAATGTATTAGTGTCCCAGTTTTCCCACATTCTCTCCAACAGGGAGAAGAACCTTAAAAAGTTCTTAAAAGGTTTTAAGGTCAGCTAATCCCTTCCCCTGTCTTCACTTTTACTGAAGAAACTAAGGATCAGGAAGAGAAAAGACTCACACAAGATCACATAACTAGTGAGTAGCATAAGTAGGACTAAAAGCATTTTGACTGTCCTTTTTTTCAAATAATATAATTACAGTTTTGTTTTTGGAAGAGTGTCTTGATGTTTCTATTTCTTCTCTCTACTATTGCCTGTCCTTGAGGATTAAAAGGTATGCCAGTGGTGTGTAAAATCTGATACTGTGCACAAAAGTGTGCAAAATGTTTAGAAGTATATGCAAGACTATTATCAGTTTTTATTGCTTATGGCACACCCATAATTGCAAAAGCTTGTGAAAGGAATTCAGTGACCACTCAGGCTGTCTCTTTTGCTGCTGATATTGCAAAAGTAAATACTGAAAAAGTGTCTATTACAACGTGCATAAAAGACAAACGATCAAAAGATTTATAATGGGTCACATCCATTTGCCAAATTTCATTGGGTCTCAAACCATGAAGGTTCTTCCCTGGAAGGATTACAGAAGTATGGAAAGAAAGATAAGCTATACAGGTTTTTACTATGCTCCTAGCTTCCTTTCTTGTTATCCCAAATTGCAAATGTAAAGTTCGAGCAGCCTAATGATATTTAGAAGGAGATTTTTGGGCTGCCTGAAATAAAGAAGTATTGGCTAACATAGTTAGAGGGTGATTTGCCTTTGAATTTCCACAAAAATTGGATCTGGAAGTCCACTATGAGAGTGGACATGCAAGATATAATACTTGGTCCTTATAATAGTTGGTCCTTTAAGAGGAACCTTAGAAGCCTTTTCTTCAAAAATCCATTGCCAATTATGTAATAGCCGGGTTATCTTTAAGGGAGACCTGTGTGTAAAATTTGGAGCTGTGGCCAATAAAATTTGCCACTCTGGGATGGTTTCACAGCATGCATTAATTTGTGCATTGGTATAAAAAGTGTATATTTTGTCAGGTCTTATCCCAGATAATTGTACTTTTTACTCGATTAATGGTCTTTAATAAGATTCTAGCCATAAGCACTGGGTCAGGAATAAGGCTTTGAAAGTCTGGTTGTGCTTGGAGGGTCACCCACTCAATTACACCGTTTCCTTGATGAAGGACTGCTGTGGGTGCCTCTTTTGTAGCAAAAAACTGATATTTCCAAGAGTTTTTTAAAAATAGCTTTTATGTACAAGATATATGCTTGGGTAATTTTTCAGCATTGACAATTCCAAACCTTTTGTTACAACTTTTCCCCTCCTTCCCCCCACTTCCCCTCTCCCAAATGAGAGGTTGACTAATACATGTTATATATGTTAAAGTATATGTTAAATACAATATTTTGCTGTACAAAAAGAATCACTTTGAAATAGTGTACAATTAACCTGTGAAGGAAATCAAAAATGTAGGTAGACAAAAATAGAGGGATTGGGAATTCTATGTAGTGGTTCACATTCATTTCTCAGAGTTCTTTCGCCGGGTGTTCCAAGGGTTTTTGAATGACTCTTTCTTTTATTTTTTTTTATTTTATAATTATAAATTTTTTTGGCAGTATATATGCATGAGTAATTTTTTTTTATAACATTATCCCTTGTATTCATTTTTCCAAATTTTCCCCTCCCTCCCTCTACTCCCTCCCCTAGATGACAGGCAATCCTATACATATTAAAATGTGTTACAGTATAACCTAGATACAATATATGTGTGTAAATCCAATTTTCTTGTTGCACGTTAAGTATTAGATTCCAAAGGTATAAGTAACCTGGGTAGATAGACAGTAGTGCTAACAATTTATATTCACTTCCCAGTGTTCCTTCTCTGGGTGTAGTTGTTTCTGTCCATCATTAATCAACTGGAAGTGAGTTGGATCTTCTTTATGTTGAAGATATCCACTTCCGTAAGAATACATCTTCATACAGCATTGTTGTTGAAGTGCACAGTGATCTTCTGGTTCTGCTCATTTCACTCAGCATCAGTTGATGTAAATCTCTCCAAACTTCTCTGTATTCGTCCTGCTGGTCATTTCTTACAGAGCAATAATATTCCATAATCTTCATATACCATAATTTACCCAACCATTTTTAGTGATTCTTTCAACTACATTGGATAAAGCCAGTTCAACTTCTCTCAAAGCTTCTTAAGCTTCTTTTGTAAGCTGGTGTGGTGAATTTAGAGCAGTGTCTCCCCTTAAAATGTCATATAATGATTGTAATTGATACGTAGTTAAGCCTAACACTGGACACATCCATTGGAGGCTCATTTTTTACTATCTGCCTCATTTTGGTTGAAAAATGAAAGTCACTAGTTTAGGCCTTACTGAATCTTCCCACTTATCTATTTTTATACTCACCCTATTTCTGCTCACGGGGATTTTTCTACTGAATTTGCTGATCATGTCACTCAAGCTGCTGAGTGTAGGACCTCACCTCTACGGCCCCACATTGGGCACCAAAAATTTAGTGTGCTTACTAGAGCCCCCAAATTGGAGTGCCAAAATATATTGTCTGGACTAGATCTCTGGAGTATCTTGGGACCAGCCTGAGTCCTTGATCTTGGTGGAGGAATGAAGGAGGCAGAGACTCATGAGGATGGTCAAAAATGGAGTCCCTTTATTTCAAGTCTCTTAGCCCTAAATATCTTAGTACAATTACATCATCATATCACACTCCCCAAGTACTAACTATAGTAGCTTTACATAACCATAGCACAATATGCAAGTGCTAACTACCAGCACCCTGTTATTGATATGTAAATACCTCTTTACCATAAGTATTCCTTGCTTCTAGTAGAACTAAGGTAGTCACACCCTCCTTGACTTCTCAGGAAGGGTGAGACTTACTAAATGGAGATGGGGAGCCAAACCAGACAATGGCAGCATGTTCCCTCTGGGCTGAAGGGATTTATGCTTTACCCAGAGTTCCCCCACTAGTTGCAGCCCTCTACACTTATCAATTCACTCAAAGAGCATATTCTGCTACAAACTATAACTCTTTGGTCTTTGACCTCAGATTATTTAAAATTTAAAATGCACAATTTAACAAAAATGTGATAGCTTAGTGTGGTTAAAAGGTTGAAGTTATGTTGGAAATTTTTTTTCCCCTGATTTGAAGGGACACGTTTGTTTTTTGACTTTCAGGTTTTCCTTACTGGTTAACTTCTATTTTTTTCTTTAAAGCCTACCTTTATTCTTGTTAACAGTTCAGATTCTACAAGATTCCATATGGACAGTGTAATGTATTGGGAAGAGCTTTAGTCCAATTTTGCTACTAGCTACCTGTTCTTGATTTATTCTTCACATTAAATTAAAAATCAATCCAACGCCCCTGAAAAGTCAATAGCTATGCCATTTTTCATCTTTGTAGTCCCAGTGGCTAGGATAGTGCCTTGGGCAGAATACTTGTTTAATAAATTGTTGCATTAAATTATCAAATTAAGCTGCAGTTGTAACTGTGGATGTCTTCTCTTTGTAGTGTCTCAGTTTCTTAATTTGTAAAATAGTAATAAAAAATGCTTTCATGACCTACCACACAAAAAGTTGTATAGAGAAAGCATTGTATAAATTGTAAGATGTTTGAGCACCAGCCCTGAAGCCTGGAGAAACTGAGTTCAAATCTGGCTTCAGACACTTAACACTCTCTAGCTGTGTGACCCTGGGCAAGTCACTTAACCCCAATTGCCTCAGCAAAAAAAAAAATTGTAAGGTGTTTGTTAGAAATACACTCAACACTGAAAATCAGATACCAAGGAAACTTTATTTAAAAAGAATCTTAAGGAATCATCTTAACATTTCTGGCCAGAAGTGAGCTCTCCACTTCTTTTCAGGAAGAAGGAGCCCCCGAGCATAGAACTAGAACAACCCTTACAGTTGCTAGTTTGGCGTATTTTCTCCCTTCAAAGAATGTTCCAGGTTACAATTTTTCTGATACACCCAGTACATATTTCCCTTAGATATGTATAAACATGTTTCCCCTCCCTCATCATATATCCTGTTAAAAAATATTAGAAAACTCCTCCTACGAGGTGTGTTGTTTAATATTCAATTTGCTATTAAGCAGGCACAATAGTGATTTGGTCAAGTCAGGTCATTGACCCCAATTAGTTTGAATTGGATCAGTTATTATCTTAAATGTAGGGTTTTCTCAAAACCACAAGACTCCTTCTGATTGGCTGAATCCACCTGTGGCTTCCTAGCTCCCCCATTCCTTGTTTGCTCAAGGCTTCTATTGATCATTTAATTGTTTTGTGGAATCTTACACCTTCCTCAACCTCTCACATTCTGAAAACCTCTTGGTCAATGGTACCTACTATTCCACAATACCTCCAAGCTTGCAACACTGTGAAAACCAGTTTTTCAGCATTTCTTACATGTTTGAAAATATGAGATGTTATATTCATTTGTTCTTATTCCATACAATGTAGTGCAATGGAGGTAAGAGAACAGCTTTTGATTACCTTACAAAGAAACAGCCCAGTATGGAATGGATACAAGGGCCATCTCAATCAAAAACCTTGGTGGAGGTCCTACTTCCTCAATATATTGACTGGGTGACCCTGAGCAAATTTTTAACCTCCCAATGTCCTAGGCAACTTCTAAG
Source organism: Sminthopsis crassicaudata (assembly GCF_048593235.1). Taxonomy (NCBI): domain Eukaryota; kingdom Metazoa; phylum Chordata; class Mammalia; order Dasyuromorphia; family Dasyuridae; genus Sminthopsis; species Sminthopsis crassicaudata. Next base: position 509,875,645 of record NC_133618.1, read on the forward strand.
ACTTAAGTTGCAAAATCACTGCAATATGAGAGGCTCCTACAAATGAAATCTCAAGCTGGGACATTTCACAGACAGAAGGAAAATCTTCATGTCTGGGACTAAGTACCATATAGATTCCTGGAAGATAGCAATATGCATGTAATTAGTCTAAATGTTCTACCCTACAGGAAATATTTGGTATATCTGCTTCAGAGGCTAAGTATATGTACTTATGTTCCAGTAGAGCTTCTTATTTTAAGCATTTGGTTGTAGCCATTGCCTTCTACTCAACAAGCATTTATTTAAATGTCTTCTGTGTCTGCCCTTGGAGACACAAAGACATAAATGAAATAGTCCCTGACCTCAAGAATCTTACATTACCCTGATGGAAGCGAATTATACACAAAGTACATTTTAAAATTGACTTAAACAAATAAAAACAATATTATTCTATAAGAAACTATCAGCAGGATGATTTCAGAAAGGCCTGGAGAGACTAAGTGAAATGAGTAGAACCAAAAGAACATTGTACACAGCAACAAGATTATGTGATGATCAACAATGAGGTAATTCAGGCCAATTCCAATAGATCTGTGCTGGAGAGAACCATCTGCATTCAGAAAGAGTATGATGGGAACTGAATGTGAATCTTTTGTTGTTGTTTACTTGCCTGTATTTTTTTTTCCTTTTTTGATTTTTTTTATTAAAGCTTTTTTATTTTCAAAATATATACATTGATAATTTTCAACATTTACCTTTGTGAAACCTTGTGTTCCAAATTTTTCCTTCCTTCTCCCTAACCCCTCGTCTAGATGGTAAGTAATCCAATATACGCTAAAACTCTATACATATTTCCACAAATATCATCCTGCACAAGAAAAATCAGATCAAAAAGGAAAAAATGAGAAAGAAAACAAAATACAAGCAAAGAACAACAAAAAGAGTGAAAATACTATGTTGTGATTCACACTCAAGTTTTCCATAGTCTTTTCTCTGGGTGCAGATGGCTTTCTTCATCACAAGACCGTTGGAACTTCTCTGAATCGTCTTTGTTGAGAAAAGCCATATCCATCAGATTTGATTGTCATATAATCTATATATTGATCTCCATATATAATGTATAATGATCTCCTGGTTCTGCTCATTTCACTTAGCATCAGTTCATGTAAGTTTCTTCAAGCCTCTCCAAAATCATCCTTCTATTGATCTGATTTTTCTTGTGCCTCATGATAAATATAGAAAGATGGTTTTTTAAATTGCACATATCTAACCTATATTAAATTATTTGCTGTGTAGGGGAAGGGGGGAAGAAGAGAGGGAGAAAGATTTGGAATACAAGATTTTGCAAGGGTAAATGTTGAAAACTATCTTTGTATGTATTGAAAAATAAAAAAGCTATTATTAAAAAAATAACTATGCAGTTGCCAATAAAACCCCAAAACAAAAAAAGAAATATAAAACCCCTAGGTTGCCCAGAAGGAGCTTACATTTTTACATGCTATTTGGGCATAGTAATTTTAAGAGAGTTAGAGTACTAACAGTTGAGAAATCAGGAAAAATCTTTGCCTACAATAGAGTTTATGATGGGAAACAGAATAATAGACCACCACACCTGATTGGGGTCTTAGAGATCAAGCCCCCCTCACTTTACAGACAAAGAAAATGAGTTCAGGAAAGAGGTCAAACAGTGTGCCAGTGACAAACCTAAGATTGATCTAAATTTCCTGCCAAAATGCCCAGGTTTCTTTCCACTAGCCTGTGCTGGTATGCCAGCAGCATCTCATTTGCACCCTGATGCACTACTCTCATGTGGGAACTTAGTGAAAGAGGACTCTCTTCTCTGGACAGGGTATTGGGCAAGTCTGGCAGCATCCCTTGATACTAGTACCTTTGGAGAGACTGTTGGCTACATTTTTCCCATTAAGCTTTCTTGTGCTCTGTTTGCTTCAGGTTCAGCAGTGGCAGTGAAGAAGTTTGTAAGATAGAGATTTCCTGGACTCCAGGATTAAGTTCATCTCTGGAAGTCATATTAGGGATTTTTTTTTTGCTTTTCCAAGGAACATACTATTGATGAACTCTCCCTCCTGCTTGGAGCCAGTGATTGAACCCAGGAACTCTCAAACAAAAACCTTGAAAAGTAACAAATTACGTAGCTCCTTAAGGTTTACAAAGTACTCTCCTCGTAATTCAACAAGCATTTTTAAGCACCAGAGCTAAATGCTGAGGATTCAAAAACAGAATAAATATAAGTTGCCCAGGAGGAGTTTATATTTTATATAATACTCCAAGCAGCCTATGAAGTATGAAATTAAAAAAGGAATCAGGCCTCTCAGGTATCTTCCAACTCTGAGATTCTCTCCCATGGATTTGGTATAATACAGATATAGCTCTTGTCTCTTTATTTTGGGAACACAATATGAAACTTTGCTTTACGTCTGGTAGACCTTCTCTTCTTATGAGAGGATGATGGTGATTCAAGGACATTGAGAGGTAGTTGCTGTTCTCTGACCTCTCTCACTGAGAGGCCATTGCATTGTCTGACTTCTGTCCTCTTCCCTCTGCCTCCAATTTATTTCATTCCCAGTCCACACCACCTGTGTCAGCAAAGGCTGCTTTGCAGCTCCTTCTAGTGTCCCCATCCATAGCTGTGGAGGCGCTCCGGGAGAATTGACCTGCCCCTTACATCTTTATATCAATGTTTTAAAAATATGAACATCTCTGTTAATATCTTCCACTGATAGAGATGTGGAGAGGGTGAACCAGAATTCTCAGGAGAAATGTCTAGAGCAACTCAAGTTCTGTCAGGTCCTACCAAAATGCAAAGTCTTTGAATAGGGGACTAGCAGTGAATTGGATTACATGTGTTTTGTATAAGGAAAAACCTAGGTACGCATGTTAACAGTTTGTCTGCAGAGAGATGGTATGCAGTGATGATAGACCTATATTTATCTAGTCCTTTTTTGTGTCATGAATAACTTTGTGTTTTTTGTTTTTTTTAATTGATTAATTAATTTTATTAAGGCTTTTTATTTTCAAAACATATGCATGGATAATTTTTCAACATCAACCCTTACAAAACCTTGTGTTCCAAATTTTCTCCTCTTGCCTCCACCCCCTCCTTTAGATGGCAAGTAATCCAATATATGTTAAACATGTTAAAATATGTCAAATCCAACATATGTATATTTATATGTATACATATAAATATGTGTATATTTATATGTATACATACTTAATCTTAGTGCACAAGATCAAAAAGGGGGAAAAATGAGAAAGAAACAAAATACAAGCAAACAATAACAAAAAGAGTGAAATGCTATGTTTTGATCCCTTTTCAGTTACCACAGTCCTCTCTCTGATTGTAGATGGCTCTCTTTATCACAAGATCATTGGAGCTGGCCTCATTGTTGGAAAGAGCCACATCCATCAGAATTGATCATCACATAAAGGCCTCATCTCCAAAATATACAGAGAATTGACTTTAATTTATAAGAAATCAAGCCATTCTCCAATTGATAAATGGTCAAAGGATATGAACAGACAATTTTCAGATGATGAAATTAAAACTATTTCCACTCATATGAAAGAGTGTTCCAAATCACTGTTGATCAGAGAAATGCAAATTAAGACAACTCTGAGGTATCATTACACACCTGTCAGATTGGCTAAGATGACAGGAACAAATAACGATGAATGTTGGAGGGGCTGTGGGAAAACTGGGACACTGATGCATTGTTGGTGGAGTTGTGAAAGAATCCAACCATTCTGGAGAGCAATCTGGAATTATGCCCAAAAAGTTATCAAAATGTGCATACCCTTTGACCCAGCCATACTACTACTGGGCTTATACCCCAAGGAACTACTAGAGAAGGGAAAGGGTCCTGTATGTGCCAAAATGTTTGTGGCAGCCCTTTTCATAGTGGCTAGAAGCTGGAAGATGAATGGATGTCCATCAATTGGAGAATGGTTGGGTAAACTATGGTATATGAAGGTTATGGAATATTATTGTTCTATAAGAAATGACCAACAGGAGAAATACAGAGAGGCTTGGAGAGACTTACATCAACTGATGCTGAGTGAAACGAGCAGAACCAGAAGATCATTATACACTTCAACAATGATACTGTACGAGGATGTATGCTGATGGAAGTGGATTTCTTCAACATAGAGAAGAGCTAATCCAATTCCAATTGATTAATGATGGACAGAACCAGCTACATCCAGAAAAGGAACACTGGGAAATGAATGTAAACTGTTATTTTTACCTTCTGAATCCAATTCTTCCTGTGCAACAAAAAAAAATTCGGTTCTACACACACATATTGTATCTACATTATACTGTAATATATTTAACATATATAAGACTGCTTGCCATCTGGGGGAGGGGGTTGGGGGAGGAAGGGAAAAAATCTGAATAGAAGTAAGTGCAAGGGATAATGTTGTAAAAAATTACCCATGCATATGTACTGTCAAAAAATGTTATAATTATAAAATAAAATAAAAAATTAAAAAAAAAAAAAAAGAATTGATCATCACATAATCTTGCTGTTCCTGTATATAATGATCTCCTAGTTCTACTCACTTCACTTAGCACTAGTTCATGTAAGTCTCTCTAGACCTCTCTGAAATCATCCTACTGATCATTTCTTATACAATAATAATATTCTAAAACATTCATATACCATAACTTGTTCAGCCATTCTGCAACTGATAGGCATCCATTCAGTTTCCAGTTTCTAGCCACTACAGAAAGAGCTGCCACAAACATTTTTGCACATGTGGGTCCCTTTCCCTCCTTTAATGGGGTATTTGGGATATAAGCCCAGTAGTAACACTGCTGGGTCAAAGGGTATGCACAGTTTGATATCTTTTTGACCATAGTTCCAAACTGCTCTTCAGAATGGTTAGATCCATTCACAATTCCACCAACAATGCATCAGTGTCCCAGTTTTCCCACATCCCCTCCAACATTTGTCATTATCTTTTCCTGTCATTTTAGCCAATCTGAGAGGTGTGTGGTGGTATCTCAGAGTTGTCTTAATTTGCATTTTTCTGATCAATAGTGATTTAGAGCACCTTTCATGAACACCTTTAGAAGCTCAGTGAAGCCTATGGATCTCTTCTCAGAATGTTTTTAAGTATAAAAAATAAGATCCATAGATCACAAAGGAAACCAATCATGCTAAAATAAAGATGGATTTTATTCTCATCCAAGTTCATGGTCCTAAAAATCTATCCATAGACTACAAATAAAGCAAAGAATCCCACTGATATAGCCTGATGTCAAGATTAGTAGCTACCTGGGGATTAAAAGTAATGAGCTGAGATTTTTCCAAACTCTAGAATAGGTAGAGTTTGAAAAGAGTGCATTGAAAAGTTGGGCAATGAAATAAAAATATAGTATCACAAAGTGTACGTAAGAAAAAATTTCAAAGTATATGCTCACCACAATATCCCATCATTCCACATTGTTATCTTTTATTGTTTTTTTTAATTGATAAAACATATGCATGGGTAATTTTACATTGACTCTTGCAAAAACTTCTGTTCCAACTTTTCCCCTCCTTCCCTCCACTCCCTCCTCTAGATGGCAAGTAGTCCCATATATGTTAAATATGTTAAAGTCATATTGTTATCTTAATCAGGTCAACCTGACACTGTACTGAACCTCTAGCTCCATGGGTGCCTTGTCCTATTACCACTCATGGATCTCCCTTTTCTGCTTTTATTTCTAAAAAGGGGTGGAGGAGGTTACGTAACCCTGACACAAATATATGTTCTCTGATCCTAATTGGGTCCTCATCATTGCATTATAACAATCCTGATACATCCTTTATACAACAAGTGATCTTCCTAAAACACAAGTTTGACCATGTCACTTCCCTGCTAAGTATTGTCTGGTGGTCCCTTACTATCTCTAGAAGCAAATAAAAGTGTCATTGTTGGGTACTTAATACCCTTTACAATCTGAATCCAACCTACTTTCCAAGCTTATCACACATGATTCCCCTTTGTACACTTTATTCTAGTTAAAATAGACTTTTTTTATGTCTTACACACTTTTATTCCTTACACACACTACTAACTCTGAGTTTGCATAGGCTACCTCCATTTTTTATATTCTATAACTTCCTTTCAAAAATGGTTTTATTATCTATATGAATAAGCAGTAGGTGGTGACAGTGAGCTAGGCAAGCTGGGTTGTCAGTCATCCGCTGAATCTGTGGATCCTGAGCATGTTCCTGAAACTCATTCCTTTCTTCCTTTTTTTGAGAGTGATGGTGGTGGTGAAGTAGGAGGCACAGCTTTCTTTTAGCACCTTCTTCCCACATGCACAGAATTTTCCCTTTTCAAATCTCCTATTGCTAAGGATGAGGGTCAGCATTTTGAACATGAAAATATGCTTACCCATCCTTTGCTTGCTTGCATCCTGAGCTCTTTCTTTCTATCATCTAAGGAGAAATATGAGTGGAGTATTTTAAAGTGTCTATTATGTACCAAGCACCATGTTAAGCAACAGAGATACAAATAGAAAAGTGAGACAGTCCCTGTCCTCAAAAGGCTCTCATTCTAACGGGTAGAGAAGATACACAGAAAGTTTCACCTGACAAGTCAGATGGAAAGGTCCCGTCATTGTTAGGTGCATTAGTAAAGAGATGGTAACACTTTTGAATGCTATTCTCACTGAGAAAATAAAAAACTTTTGATCTTGAACTATATATGACAGTGCCAAGGGCTTTGGTGACAAGAATTTCTTTTTGAGTGCTCAATAGATGTGGCTAAAGTACCCGTGGGAGCAGTTTCCAGGCTACTTCTCCATAGGAGTTGCTTCCCAGAGTGATGGCTATGAAAACTGGACTGGAAAAATTGTTATTCCTGAGGCTCTTGGTTTCAGAATCCTCAGCTTTCTCCGTCAGGATCTGGGGAGAGATGGAAGTCAAGATGGTGGTGATTTGACTTGACAGCTCATTGTCTCTCCTTCAGGGTGCCTCACTTCAGCCAGGCTGGCTTATCTGCCTTGTGAGTGGCAGTTGGTTGGCAGTAGGTGGATAATGCTGAACCCTTTTCCATAGGAACTGCCTTTTTGAGAGATTGTAAGGGCTGGGCTGAAAGGAGCTGCCACTCCCAGGTTCTAGTGCCTATCTTCCTCTTGGTAGCAGTTGGTCAGCAGTTGTTGCCGGTGGCGATAAGGAAGGCTGGTTCCTTCTCCAACATTAATGGCTTCAGGGACTGGGTTGGAATCAGGTATAATGGTTTGAGGAAGGCTGCTGTTCCCAAGGCTCTTGGGCTCATAGTCCTGGACTGTTAACGTTAAGATCCAGGGGGAGTTGGTGATCATAGTGGTGGATGGTTTGGCTTGCTTTACTTATGTTGCCTCCTATCTCAATTACTTATTCTCTTTCTCCCTCTAATGCACGATATGTTTAACTAAGTTTGTGGCTTTAACCCCCAGTCAGTTTGCACTGACAAAATCTAAATTGCTTTTTAATAACTTAAATACTTTAAATCTTTTCTATTCCCAGGTGGTTTCTGCATTCCCAGTTTCACTGCTATAATTCAAGTGAGCAGAATTGGCCCAAATTTGAATGGACATTCAGAATTTGGGACATCATCACATACAAACTGAGAACCACTTAATACTGTTTACAGAAACAGCAACTTAAAAAAAAAGGAACATTGCCTATTGTCACAAAAAGTGTAGAGGAGGAGAGATAGGAGCAATATAATTATCTTCTCCTCTGTTCAGTTTTCTTTTAGGAAATAGAGAAAGCAAGTGAATAATGGACCATATGACATGAAGGTGGATCCGAGTATACAAGGAAAGCATGAGGGAAGTCTGCAAGGTGGTCTCACAACAGCCCCATTCCTGCATGATCACTGACCAGTTCTGAAATTCTTTCCTTGGGAACCCAGGGTTTGCTTTGTCACTGGGGAGATAGCCAATGATGGTAGTTATCTTAAACCATAATGGCAGAGTTCAGCATATAGACTTACTGAGATGACTTCAACCTCAGCCATTCTCTGTAATTTGCCAAAGTCAAAGCCTTTCACTGTTTGCTCACTGGTTTGGCTTCGCTTTTACCTCTCCTATCCACACACTCCTTTTAAGGTCAGGGTCTCCTCAAGATCAGAGTACAAGGCATTCTGGGAAATTTGACCCTAGGAAAAGCCAAGAATCTTCCCGAAACCTAGAGAAAACTTTATCTCTGTCTCTCTTAGCAAAGTGTGCAGCATATCCTGGGCACTTAATAAATGCTTGATTATATTTAATTGAAAGTAAAATAACCAGCTGTTGTCTTGGGCTGGGAAGGATAGAGGATGCAAAATTACCGTGAGCTTCCTTGGATGACCTTTAAAAGAAAAATCCAACCACTCTGCAAAGCTGTCCCATTGGCCTATGGAAGAGGTTTTCCTAAGAAATATCCTCTGCTTTTGGGGGGATGAGCCTTTGCCCAAGTTTGCTTGTGAATCTATGAGTTTATTCATGTGTGCTTTTAAAATCTGTTTTTGGCACAGACAGTACCCACAGCCTCCTCCTCCTTGAGAATGTTTTCAGCTTTTTTTTTCCCTTCCTGTGATGTCATGTCATAAAACAGCTATGATTCATCTAGCTGTTGCTATGGGAATAGGAGCTATGCTTGTCTGTGCTGTGCATGGTCCACGCTGTGCATGGGCAGCAGGTTTTCTGGGACTGGTTTGCAGAAGAATGTGGGCTAAAGGCCAAGGTCTGTGCCAACAGAGCAGCTGCATGGAACAGCCTGGACAATAGCTGTATTGGCTACAGCAGGGAGATTTTTGGCTCTCAGCTCATTAAGACGCCTGTGTTTGCTTTCCCTGGCACTGGTTCAGCCCAAAGAGGTCGAGAGGGCATTGATGACCACCAGTAAGTGACAGTGTCCTTCTGTCCGAGGAAGGGGGAAGGATGTGGAGAGCACATGCACAGCCAGGACAACCCTTCAGTTAGCCTCGGGATTTGGCCTCTGCCCGGGTAGCTTTCAATTGTAAGCATCCTCTGCTAAAGTTCATGCTTCATTGTGACACAGAATGATCCTGGGCTGCTAAGGCCCTGCCAGTGAAGGACAAGTTCTTGCAGCTCTTCCAAGGTGTTGAGTCTAGGTCTGATTGAAGCGCTGTGTGTCCCATTATCCAAGTACCAGCTTTGATGTGTGAAGAGGCAAAAACTAAAAGGCCAGCCACAAGGTGCTGAGTGTCTTTGACATGAAGGTCTACTAAAGCACGAAGGGGTTGCAATCTGTATTTCCTGAGTAGAGAACTACACTAATGAATTAGAAATATTTTATGAAATAAATAAACTTGGTTCCTTTTACTGCATAGAACAATGCTATAGAATCTGAGGAAGGTTGCTGGTCTCAAGGAATAGTAGTCAAAATTTGAATCAGCACCAACAAGAGATTGATTTTTAAATACTCTTAGGACCACTCTATTCCTTAAAGGGATTAAGGGAGCATTGGACTGGGTATCAGGTGATCTAGGACTTGGATAGTAGTCCTGTCTCTGCTCTTTAGAGAGACAGGATGGCAGTGAATAGAATACTGAACTTGGAATCAATAAGACTTAACTTTGAATTCAGGATCACACTTTTCATCTGTGTGATCCTGGCAAGTCATGGAAACTCTCTCAGACTTAGTTTTCTCCTATGTAAAATGATAATAATAATACTGGAAATACTTCCCTCACTGGGTAGTTGTGAGAAGCAAATGTATTAATGTATGCAAAGCTCTTTGTCACTCTAAAGCACTATATCAGTATCAGTTCTTCATATTATTTTCATAGCTAACTCAGTCTGTCACCTTGAGAAAATTAGTTTATTTTCTAAAGAAACATTAGTATTTTTATATGTAAAAAGGAAGGTTTGAATAAGCTATTGAGGATACTCCCAGGTCTAAAAAGCTAAGACTTGTCATGATTAGTAACTTGGATAATTGTATGAATACTTTATAATTGTAAAGATGTAGCATAGCTAGTAGAAAGGGTATTGGACCAGGAATCAGGAGACTTGAGCCTTGATCCAGGCTCTGTCCCTAGTTATTTGTGTCATTTAGGATCAATCACTTCCTTTCAAGAAAGCTCAGTTCCCATATCTATGAAATGAACCAGATGGACTTTAAGAGACCTTTTAATTCTGACATCCTATAAAACTGTAGCATCAATTGAAATAACAATCTCTGAAAAGCAGATATGATTATCCCCATTTTACAGATGAGAAACTGAGCTCCAGAGAAGGAAAGGGACTTGTCCGCAGACCACATACAGAACAAGTTAGCAGCAGCATCAGGACTGAAACAAAGCCTTTTCAATTCCCAATCCAAAGTTCCTTATTGATTTACCTGATTTTAACCCATTACGGCACGATGGAGATTAGACAAGCATGTTGTCATGCATTGCAGAGATTTCTATCTTTCTGGATCTGTGACAAGTATTCAGATGTCTTGCCTTCTGATTTAAGATGATAACAGTATGAATTATTAGTCTTTTGAGATCTTTTTCTTTTTTTAATAAATATTTTATTTTTTCCCAATTGCATGTAAGAACAGTTTTTAACATTTGTGGTTTTTTTTTAAACTTTCAGTTCCAAGTTCTTTCTCTCTTTTCCTCCCTTTTACTTGAAATTTGATAGGTTATACATGTGCAATCATGCAAAATATATTCCTTATTATTTAGGTTGTGAAAGAAAACAGACAAAAGGCAGAGAAAGAAAGATTAAAAAAAAAAAACTATGCTTCCATCTACATTCAGACTCCATAAATCTTTCAGAATATCTTAGAATATTGTATTGCTGAAAACAGCTTATGTCATTCCCAGTTGATCTTTATATAATATCGTTATTACCATGTATAATGTTCTTCTGGTTCTGCTCACTTTACATTATGTCAATTCATGTAAGTTTTTCCAGGTTTTTCTGAAATCCATCTGCTCATCATTTCTTACAACACAATAGTATTCTACTACAATCATATGCCACAACTTATTCAGTCATTCTCCAATTGATGGGCATTTGCCTCAATTTCCAATTCTTTGTCACAACAAAAAGAGCTGCTATAAATATTTTTGTACCAATAGGTCCTTAAAAAAAAAAAACTGAGATGTTTAGCAAATGTATGTAGAACCATTCCAGATACTCAGTTTTAAGCTCTGCCTACTTAATTACTTTACCAGAACCATCTGACTCTCTGCATTATTATTATTATTAGCAGTAATAATAATAAACTTCTTTATATTAAGCTGGTTATTATATTCTAAGGCAACCTAGGGAATAGTAATAGTCAAATCAACTACCATTATATTTACTATCAATTTTCCATGCTACTCATGATACATAATGGAGTCATCTGAATCATATTTGTTTGACTTAGTTATATGCCTTTGAATACTGTTGATGCTCAGGTAACTCACAACATTTTAAAATGAACATTGAAATTCTCCTGGGATTGACCATATTAATAATCAAATTAATAAAAACCATATGATCATCTCAATAGATGCAGAAAAGGCATTTGATAAAATCCAACATCCATTCCTACTAAAAACGCTTGAAAGTATAGGAATAAATGGAGTATTCCTTAAAATAATAAGGAGCATATATTTAAAACCTTCAGTAAACATCATATGTAATGGTGATAAACTAGAACCTTTCCCTGTAAGATCAGGAGTGAAACAAGGTTGCCCACTATCACCATTACTATTCAATATAGTACTAGAAACTCTAGCCTTGGCAATAAGAGCCGAGAAAGAGATCCAAGGAATTAGAGTAGGAAATGAAGAAATCAAATTGTCACTTTTCGCAGATGACATGATGGTATACTTAGAGAACCCCAAAGACTCTGCTAAAAAGCTATTAGAAATAATTCAGAATTTTAGCAAAGTCGCAGGATACAAAATAAATCCACATAAATCCTCAGGATTTTTATACATTACCAACACAATCCAACAGCAAGAGATACAAAGAGAAATTCCATTCAAAATAACAGTCGATAGTATCAAATATTTGGGAATATATCTACCAAAGGAGAGTCAGGAATTATATGAGCAAAATTACAAAACACTTGCCACAAAAATAAAGTCAGATTTAAATAATTGGAAAGACATTCAATGTTCTTGGATAGGCCGAGCGAATATAATAAAGATGACAATACTCCCCAAACTAATCTATTTATTTAGTGCTATACCAATCAGACTCCCAAGAAACTATCTTAATGACCTAGAAAAAATAACAACAAAATTCATATGGAAGAATAAAAGGTCGAGAATTGCAAGGGAACTAATGAAAAAAAAGTCAGAGGAAGGTGGTCTAAGTGTACCTGATTTAAAGCTATATTATAAAGCAACAGTCACCAAAACCATTTGGTATTGGCTAAGAAATAGACTAGTTGATCAGTGGCATAGGTTAGGTTCACAGGACAAGATAGTGAATAAAAATAGCAATCTAATCTTTGACAAACCCAAAGATCCCAAATTTTGGGATAAGAATTCATTATTTGACAAAAACTGCTGGGAAAACTGGAAATTAGTATGGCAGAAACTAGGCCTGGACCCACATTTAACACCACATACTAAGATTAGATCAAAATGGGTCCAAGATTTAGGCATAAAGAACGAAATCATAAATAAATTGGAGGAACATGGGATGGTTTACCTCTCAGACTTGTGGAGGAGGAAGGAGTTTGTGTCCAAGGGAGAACTAGAGACCATTATTGATCACAAAATAGAACATTTTGATTACACCAAATTAAAAAGTTTCTGCACAAACAAAACTAATGCAAACAAGATTAGAAGGGAAGTAACAAATTGGGAAAACATTTTTACAGTTAAAGGTTCTGATAAAGGCCTCATCTCCAAAATATACAGAGAATTGACTTTAATTTATAAGAAATCAAGCCATTCTCCAATTGATAAATGGTCAAAGGATATGAACAGACAATTTTCAAATGATGAAATTAAAACTATTTCCACTCATATGAAAGAGTGTTCCAAATCACTATTGATCAGAGATATGCAAATTAAGACAACTCTGAGGTATCATTACACACCTGTCAGATTGGCTAAGATGACAGGAACAAATAACGATGAATGTTGGAGGGGCTGTGGGAAAACTGGGACACTGATGCATTGTTGGTGGAGTTGTGAAAGAATCCAACCATTCTGGAGAGCAATCTGGAATTATGCCCAAAAAGTTATCAAAATGTGCATACCCTTTGACCCAGCCATACTACTACTGGGCTTATACCCCAAGGAACTACTAGAGAAGGGAAAGGGTCCTGTATGTGCCAAAATGTTTGTGGCAGCCCTTTTCATAGTGGCTAGAAGCTGGAAGATGAATGGATGTCCATCAATTGGAGAATGGTTGGGTAAACTATGGTATATGAAGGTTATGGAATATTATTGTTCTATAAGAAATGACCAACAGGAGAAATACAGAGAGGCTTGGAGAGACTTACATCAACTGATGCTGAGTGAAACGAGCAGAACCAGAAGATCATTATACACTTCAACAATGATACTGTACGAGGATGTATGCTGATGGAAGTGGATTTCTTCAACATAGAGAAGAGCTAATCCAATTCCAATTGATTAATGATGGACAGAACCAGCTACATCCAGAAAAGGAACACTGGGAAATGAGTGTAAACTGTTATTTTTACCTTCTGAATCCAATTCTTCCTGTGCAACAAAAAAAAATTCGGTTCTACACACACATATTGTATCTACATTATACTGTAATATATTTAACATATATAAGACTGCTTGCCATCTGGGGGAGGGGGTTGGGGGAGGAAGGGAAAAAATCTGAATAGAAGTAAGTGCAAGGGATAATGTTGTAAAAAATTACCCATACATATGTACTGTCAAAAAATGTTATAATTATAAAATAAAATAAAAAATTAAAAAAAAAAAAAAAAAAAAAAAGAAATTCTCCTGGGAAGATCTGACCCAAAGAGGGCTTGAATATGCCCTTGCTCAGATCCCTTCCTATAATCTGAATTGGAAGCAGAATCTCCCAGACTAATGTAAAGCATCAGCCTAAACCACACAGCCTTCATTTGACTATAGAATGTATTTTCACATCTTTCTTTGTATTGCATAGGGACTGAGAAAATGGGACTGGCAGGATAAACTCATGATAGATTATTTTCTAGCAGATGAATAAAGTTGGCTCAATGTTTTATGTACTTTTATTGTCCTTCATAATAATAGTAAGTGTAATAACTAACATTCATATATGGAAAAATGTACTGGGCCAGGAGTCAGGAGAACTGGTTTCTCATATCCTTTGTGAATATAAGACTTGAAGAATATTTTGCAAATAACACAAATAAAGATAATTTGCCACTAAGGAGATATGGCACTAAATTATGATGGAGGGAGAAATTAAGGAAGATTTATTGGAGAGAACGATTTTTAAGCCAAATTTTGAAGAAAAGTAGAATGATGGGGAAGAAAGGGAAAGATTGATTAATTTTTTAAGTTTACAAGTATGAATGAATCAGTTATGCTTATGGACACAAGAAATTTAAGGATAGGAGTATACTTTTGTGAACATGAAATTATCTCTGAAGACTAAGAATTTGGTCTATTTTTGTCGTTCAGTCATTTTCAATTATGTCTGACTGTGACCCCATCTGGGATTTTCTTGGCAAAGAATGGAGTCGTTTGCCATTTCCTTCTTCAACTCATTTTACAATTCTTCAACTCATTTTACAGATGAGATAACTAAGATTAAGTGACTTGACTAAGGCCACAGAGCTAGGAAGTATTTCAGGTCACATTTGAACTCAGGCCAGATTTGAACAAATTTGGCTTCCTGACTCCAGGCCAGGCGCTCTATCTCCTTTCCCCATAGATCCTCTTGCTAGATTAAAGAAGTGTAGCTGAGCTAAAGGATAAAGAAGTCACAAAGCTGGCAGAGCCTGGATTCAGAATGTGGTAATAAATAGGAAAACATAATTGCAGGCTGGAAGATCACTACATGGTACAACAGATGTCCATAGAGAGGAAACATCTTCACCCTATACTTTGAGGAAAAAGCCCCAAAGTGTCTCATGGTAGTTAGGGTTCTGGGTAGGAGAAAAAACAATTTTCCATTTAATATGTAATGCTGGAGAAACTGAGCAAGATAGAGATTAGAAAATATTTAATAATTTATTAAATGGAGAGATATACTGGGATCAAAGTGGATCCATTTTTTAGTCCCAGGGCTGAATAATTCTCTTGTCTCTTAAGAATCCAGCAAACAATGTGAGTTCTCAATGACATATATACATGTGGCTCAGACTCAGGGGGTAGACTGAGGCAGGGGCAGAGTCAGGGCACTAAGAGTGGAAACAGAACTCTGACAGGGTGGGGTGAGCCACCGAGATGGGATGACATAAGGGGGAGGCACCTGAGATGGGGAGAGGCATCTTGATAAGAAGGTATCTGACATTTGGTAACTTGGGATGGGGAGAGGCATTCTGATATTCTAAAACATAAGATCTTTTATCCTTATCAAATATTCTGATTAAGTGGGAAGGGAGGTTTTGCAGAACTGAGAAGCAGGGAAATCAAGGCAGGACCGAGTCAGGATAATTAGGGAAACTGAGTCAGGACAATAAAAGAGAACTGTGGTATAAAAAATAAAATGCATTGCTGAAGAGACTTGCAGAGAAAAATCACCAGATATTACATATTCAATCACTTCTTTGAGTCATACATTTTGTCTCTGAGTCATACATTATATAAGTTTGATTGTCTGTATAGTGAGTTGCTGTGCAATGAAACATTACCATGTTGGTCTTTTTTTGAATTAAGATTGTTGATCTTTCTACAGAAAACACTTGGCTGTCCTGGGTCTGTCTTCGGGGTTTATTAGGTAGTTGATGTATTTGGGGGTATATTAGAGTTCTATGTAGAAAAATTGGGAGTGGGTCATTTCATGACCCATTCAGAGACAGGAATTGGCCCATTTGGAAATCAATTTTCATGCTGTTCCCCACGAGCAAAAAGTTGGGAAGCTTGTTTCTGGAAGAGTAATGATGACGGGCCATGAAAGGGAAGGGAAGAGAATTTCTGGACAGACTCTGGAACATGCTTAGACATTCTGCAACTGGTTCTATCTGGTCTAGGAGAGGTCGTTTGATTGGCTGTGTAGCCAGAATTGGAGATATCTTCAAAAATGCCTGAGGCAGGTTCAGATCTAATCTATTTGGCCATTTTCTTTTCATCTGATCTTCTGGACTCCTTAAATCACTGATAAGAGGCAATACTCTAAGACACTAGCATAAGCCAAGTTCTTGTTACATTATTATATTTTTCTACTTCAATGATGAAAGTAATATATTTAAGTTTGAAGCACTTGTCAAGATATATTGATTATCAGCCAACCAATTAATAAGCATTTATTAAGTCGGGAAGAGGGCAGAGATTCAAAAACAAAAGTAAAAGTATTCTTACCTCTGAGGCACTTATATTAGATTGAAAAACTAATACACACACATATAAATAAATAGAAAATCTATACAGAATAAATATAAGATAATGCTGGCCAGAGTGCAGGGTAATGCTTTTCTCTGGGGGAAGAGGGATCAAGAAAGACTTCATGTAGTGGTGGCATTTGAGTTGACTGTTGAAAAAAGTTAGAATTTCTAAAAGGTGGAATTAAGGGGAGAGTGAATGTCAGGCATGGAAAGTAGCCTTGGGCAAAGCTATGGAGATGGCAAATGGGAGGTGGTCAGTTTGCCTAACTGCAGAAAACTAATGCATAATAAACTTAGAAAGGTAGCCCAGAGCTAAATTGTAAAGATTTTCAAAATTGGAATAGGCTATGTCAATCAGTTTTTTTTTTTTCTGTTTTATTCAATCTAAATGACCATTTATTAAGCATCTATTATATGCAGGGCATAAGGAATATACATTAGGCTTTAGGAATCCAAAACTACTGACATAAAACACACTTTGAAGACATTTTTAATCTACTGGAAGATGTATACAATGATTATGATACAAATTGTAATGTATAAAGGAAAGGTCTTGGCAAAATGCTACAAGAAATTTGAGAAGGAAGGGAATTGGCAAAGCAGGAGGTCATAGGATCATTTTATTGTTGAGTCATGTTGCAGTCGTGTCTGACTCTTCATGACCCCATTTGGGGTTTTCTTGGCAGGGAGATAGGAGGGGTTTACTGTTTCCTTTTCCAGGCATTCTATTTATTGGATCATATATTTAGAGCAGGAGAGACCTTTGAAGTTCTCTAATTCAACCCCCCAATTTTACAGAAGATTTTGCTGAGGTTTGAAGGTAAGAAATGACTTACCTAAGATCATATAGATAGTAAATGGCAGATTTAGGATTTGAATCCAGGTCCTCTGACTCTAAGTTCTTTCTGATCCCTGAATACTTAAAGAAAAGATAAATATATATATATATATGTATATATACATATATATATATTTTTTAAATTGAAACATATTTTTATTCCCTTTCTTTTTCTTTTCTTTTCTTTTTTTTTGGAGGGAAACATGGCTAATGAAGAAAAAATAAATATACAATTTTTTATCTGTTTATGAGTAATTTTTTCTTCCTTTTCATATTTTTTTTAATTAAAGCTTTTTATTTTCAGAACATATGCATGAATAATTTTCAACATTCATCCTTATGAAACCTTGTGTTCTAAATTTTTTCCTTTCTTTTCCCTAGATGGCAATCCAATATATGTTAAACATGTGCAATTCTTATATACATATTTCTACAATTACCATGCTACACAAGAAAAATCAGATCAAAAAGGGAAAAAATGAGAAAGAAAACAAAATGCAAGCAAACAACAGAAAGAATGAAAGTGCTATGTTGTGAACCACATCCAGTTCCCATGGTTTTCTCTCTGGGAGTAGATGGCTTCCTTCATCACTAAACAATTGGAACTGGTTTGAATCATCTCATTTTTGAAAAGCACCGTATCTATCAGAATTGATCATTGTATAATCTTATTGTTGCCGGGTACAATGATCTCCTGGTTCTGCTCATTTCACTTAGCCTCAGTTCATATAAGTTTCTCCAGGTTTCTCTGAAATCATTTTGTTGATCATTTCTTAAGAACATTAATATTCCCTAACATTCATGTACCAAAATTTATTCAGCCATTCTCCAGTTGATGGGCATCCACTCAGTTTCCAGTTTCTTGCCACTACAAAAAAGGCTACCACAAACATTTTTGCACATGTGAGTCAAAGGGAGAAAGTAGGGAACTTATGTGTGCCATCTACACAGGATGACTTGAGCAGAAGCTGTGAGGTAGGAGAGAAAAGGGCAGGCATGGCAGATAGTTTAAGCTGGAGTAGAATGAATGAAGGGATAGCAGATGATGCATTTAATATAGTCAAAGATTATAAAGCTAGGAGCTGGGAAACCTGGGGTCTAATTCCAACTTTTATTAATGATTCCAAGAACGAATTTCAGTAAATGAATCCCCTTGGTGGCTTAAGTTTCTTTGCGTAAAATGTGGAGAGGGAAGATTGACTTGTTTAGAGGTGTCAAATATAGCCCATAACAATTCAGACTATGGCCAAACTGGATGAAAATGTAATTGGGAAATATTTAATAAAATAAATAAAAATTTAATAAAAATATATGAAACAGAGACAATATCATATTTTTAAACTAAATCAATATGAAGCTTGGAGGAACCTGTTTCTAATTGTTTGACATCATTCAGCTAGATAATCTCTTAAGTTCCTTCCACTCAAAAATGCCATGTTTTCTGACTAATTTAGGTTCTGAGTTATTAAAGAACTTGTGTACTGAAGCCTAGTAATTTAAAAATGCACAATAAAAGGAAAATGAGTGATTCATGTACAATTCATTAAGAGGTATTCAATTATCAAAGAAAGTGCAATCTTTCAGACAGTGCACCATACCATGACCATCATTAAAACTTAATATTATAACTCTGCTCCAATTCAGAGTAGGTGGCTTATGTGTACAGTAGTCTTTAAATATCTTTTGTATGTGTATATCTCACAAAGATTCTGAAATCAGGTGTAAGATTTGATGCTTCTTATATTAAAAGGCCAACTGGATAGATGCCTCCAAAAACAAAAAAAAATTAATTTTGTTTTTCATTTGACCACTTTCTATGTATCATACATAGTCATTATTACAGCCCTAGGTAACATGTATATAGCACTTTGGGTTTGCAAAAATGCCCGTCTCATTTCATCCTTGCAACAACGCAATGGGGGACATACTATTATTATTCTCATTTTGTAGATGAGAAAACTAGGTCTGATTATATTTTACTTATGTATAAGTGAAATATGAAGCCATATCTTCTGATTCATCTAACATCCTATCCATTCTGCCATATTGTCCAGGAAATGCCATTGTTTGGTCAAAGTCATCATTTTAAACATAAAGACTGAAAACTATTTGGACAGAAATTAGAAATAGATGATGTGTGATCAGGGAAAATTGTCCTTAAATTTTGAAGAATAATTGGAAAAGGAATCATCTTGATTCCTGAATGAGTTTGAATCAATTAAAACCTTTATTGTGTGCTCATATATAGTAGCTTCCTTACTCAGGAGACTTCAATGACAATATTTTCTGCCTGCTAATTTAGGAGGGTGGAAAACAAGAATGGCAAGAGGTAAAAAAGCTACTTTCTATCAAGAAAAGGGCATGTCTAAGAGAAGCAGGCAAGTTTTCCAATCACTTCATCCAAGAATTACCAAATACTGTGTGTATTAATATTGTGGGAGTGGAAAGAGAATGGTGTGTGGAGAAGAGCAGCACTGAGAGAATTTGTTTCTTTTTAGGAGATGGAAGAATAAATGTCACTCCTTTGGTATTTATGCTAATTCTAAACTACTTGATGGGCTTACATACTAGGAAGCAAGTATTATACATAAGAAAATGAAAATCCATTGTGTCCACTGCAACTATGTACACACTGGCCTGAACCATAAAAGCAGAAGGGTTTGAATCCAAACTTTTTTTTTTTTTTTAATCCCATTATCTATATCAGGCCATTTTTACTTTTTGTGTGTGTTCTGGACCCCTTCACACTCTGGGAAAGCCTATGGGCCCCTTCTCAGAATGATGTTTTTATATACAGAAAGTAAAATACAAAAGGATTACCAAGAAAGGCAAAGGTTGGTTAAAATAAATATGCAATTTTATTCCCATCTAATTTCATGGATCCTCTGAAATCTATCTACAAACTTTGTGGGGATATGCAAACCTCTCATCAAGAATCCCTGGCCTTTTTAAGCAATTTTTTCCCCCTGAGGCAATTGGGATTAAGTGACTTGCTTAGGGTCACACTGCTAATTAGTGTAAAGTGTCAGAGGCCACATTTGAACTCAGGTCCTCCTGACTTCAGGGCTGGTGCTCTATCCACTGCGCCACCTAGCTGCTGCTCCCTGGCCTCTTTAAACACTGCCTCCTTCTATTCCCATAGACTTTTCATAAAGAAAAGTCATGATATTTTGTGCGTTAAAGTCTAATTCAATTTCAATTCAATACACATTAAGTACTAACAACATGCAAAGAACTATGCTAAGCACTAAGAATACAAAAGCAAAAATAGTCCCAACCCTCAAAGAAAAATTTTTGGGAGGAACGGAAGCAAAACATGTGCATAAATAAATACCAGAACGATAAAAGGCAAAATAATTTCAAGAAGGAGAGAACATTAACAACTAAGGCAATGAAGGGGCCAAAGGGATCAGAAGGCTGCTAAGGGAGATAGCTCTTCAACTGTGCTTGGAAGAGAACTACTAGCTTAAAATAAACTAGTGCCTTGCATAGATTAGCCGGGAAAAATGTTTGTTGAATGGAATCAGGAGTATCATATTTAATTCTGAGTCTTTATATGCCTTCAGTGTTTGGCAGCCATGACAAAAGCATAAATTCTGGGTCCTTAAACAAAAATGTCACCTTTTACTAATTATATATAAAAAACAAACAAAAAACCAACTCACCAATGGAGAGGAAGCCCTGAGCAGAATTAACCTGAATGTGTGTGCTAAAGAAAAGTGCTTCAGTTAACTGTTGTCTCAACATGCTATTATTACAATAGCATGTTATAAAATTAGCTTCAGACAGGGTGACCTTCTCCAGGTTCCTAAAAGAGCTCACTTCTGTTCTTAAGTTCATTTATTTATTAAAAATAGTGTTTGGTAAAGAGTCTTCTTTATTTGCAGCCTTTTCTTTGCTGTAAGGCATTGCTTATATATCCAGGTTCTCGTTACCCTGACTTTGGGCTCCAGGACATCATAACTCTGGATGCAATATGAGAAGGGGAAAAGGGTGGCTGCAGAATTTTGACCTTTCCCTCTCCCAGGCAGAAAAGACAAGTAAAAAAACAAACTTAGCTGAATGTTTTGGACCTTTTGTATGGTTTGGCTCTTATTTTCTTCTAAAAATGGCCCTTGGTGTGGGCCAATGGAAGGATTTGCATTCTATCTCATTCCCTTACCCCAAATTAGAACTTGTTTGTTTTTCCAAGATTTCTTGGGAACCTCCCTTTTTACCACATTGAGAACATCTGGTTGATTGGTTCAGTATTTAGGGGGCTCTTAAAAATTCTTTGAGGACCTTTAACAAAGATTTATTTAAGTTCTTGCCCTGTTATACAAGGCAAGAGTCAGGAAGGCATAGTAGATAGAAGATCTGGGATCAAATTTTCCTCTACTACATATTGGTGGTGTGGCCCTAGGCAAGTCACTTAAATTCTCAATAACAACTTTTTAAGATTATAAACTTCAGAACAGCTGCAAATCTATATTGGAAGAGGGAGTTTCCTCAGTGTGAGTTCCCCACATTGATGAAATAACAGGTCAAAAGAAAAATATACAAGGAATTATACTAAAATGCTAAGGATGCAAATATGAACAGTAATACTTTACTACTTTCCTAAAGAAACTATAGTCTTGTTGGTTGGTTCAGTATTAACACAGACAAATATGAAGCAGGATACAGACAGGGCGACAATCAAAATCAGGGGAGCAGATGAGATCACCAAGAAAGAGAGGGTAGAAAAGGGAGACTCAGGGTCCTAGAATGGTGCCTCCTGAAGTCCTGGCGTGAGGTAGGAGAAGAGGAAGAGGGAATGGCAAGTAAGATTAAGGAGCTAGTGAACAGTGAGAGAGGAGGTGAGAGAAGTAAGAGGAGAGAGTTGGTGAGAGTGATCTCCCAGAGCAGACCAGTCAGGATGGGGTCAAGGCTATTCTTGTTAGGGAGGACTAGTGTCTGGACTAGTGGACAAATAAAAGTTTCTGTTGTGTGGAGGAGGGTGGAAGAAGGAGCTCTCAGCAGCCTGAATGAAACTTCTTTGTAAAGTAGGAGGCAAGGTCATTTGTGGAGAAAAGGGGCGTGGGTGTGGAGATGGAGATAGAAACTTTAAGAAATGGAAGCTCTCCAGTGAAGCAGGAGAGCGGGAGTTAATCCAAGGTGATAAAAGGGTTGTGGAGCTGGAGCAAGATCAGATCCTTGCTGTCTGTACTCCAACCGTACTCCTCAACCTCCTTATTCCTCTCCCATCTGAACCCTGAACTCTCCCTCTGGGACCATCCCAGGCTCCGATTAAGTGAGTGGTTGTCTCATCGTGTTGGGAACTTTCTGCCAAACTATGCAGCCTTCTTATTCCCCTACAAACTCCCTTATAGGGTATATTTCCCCATTAGAATGCAAACTTTTAGGGGACAGAAGTTTTTCTATCTTCCTATTCCCTTGGGCTTCTCATAGGACCTAGTAAGCACTTCACATGTTCATCATTCACTTAGTGAGGGATTTTTAGCGGCCCCAATCAGCATTTTCTTACTCATTTAGCAACATGTAGAAGCTTGGAATTAGAAGAATGAAAGGCAGGCAATATTATAGGAATGAGGGCAAAAAAGTTGTGTCAAGAGTTGGGAGTGGGGAGGAGGGAAACACATCCAAAGATCAACTGTATATACAGTGGAAGATTTAGGAGACAATAGATTTAAAGGTGAAGAAGGACTTAACCTTGTAGACTTAGTTGTAGAATCTATATTGGAAAGAGGCAAGGGAGACTAGAAAAGGGAGAATAGGGAGGAGGTTAAGGATGTTTATGGGTCCTTACAGAGGAAAAGATCATCATGAGGATAGGGAAGTTCAGAGTTCAAACTGAAGGTCGGACAGTTGCAGTTGATAATGAGATCTACGATGTGATCATCGGGTGGTAGGGAGCCTCAGAAAAGAGTCAGGTTTCAGTTGATACAAGGAAATAGAGGAAAGTAAGGAGAAAGGATTGAAGATAAAGAAGAATTGCTGCTGTTGTTTTTAACAATATAGAGATTTAAGAAGCCATAATGGAAAGGGCATACAGAGTAGTGTAGGGAATCAAAGAGGGATAAGCTTGAATTGAATAATGGTAATATTAATATATATGTAGTGCTTTAAAGTTGGCAAAGTACTCAAAATATATTACTTCATTGTGTGAAGTATATCAGTGATGAGAGTGCGGAATTGATGAGGTAACCAAAATGATAAGGTTTAGATTTGAGGTACCCAAATGAAATTAAGATTTCTAGTAGAGAGTTAAATGAGGCCTAGTGGCAGGTTCGGGGTTCAGGGAGTCAAATGGAGCTCCCCTACAACCCCTTAGAATTCGGCGCGAGGGTAGGGAGTTAAATGAAGTCTAGTTGTGGCACAAGAGTCCCCTGTAAAGGAATTTAAACACTAGAAAACCTAGATTGATAAAAGAGGTTTATTATGGGGTTTTATTAATTTATTAATATTTATATTATTATAATATGATAAATATATAATACATAATAAATATTATTATAAAATATAAATATAATAAATAACATAAAACAATTATTATTATTTATATTATTATAATATTTATTAATATTATTTTATTAATATATGGGGTATTTATTAAAGTTAAAGGAAATAGATGAAGATAGAAATTAGAGGGTACCAGAAACAGTATTCCAGTGGGTAGAGACCCTTGGCATGCCAGATGTAGGGCTGGCATGTTTGGACCCTCTGCAAAGAGAAGGCTTGGTTCTTTTTATAATGAGAGATTTAGCTAAAGGGACCTGTGGGTGAAGTCCCAAGTTGGGTCAGGTCTGGTGGGGGCTGGGACAAGCCCGGATCTTCTATTGGAATTCAAAGGGGGGCTTTTGACCAGGATTTGTGAATCAAAGGTCCTAGCTTCTAGAATTGATAATGCATCAGTAGGAGGGGCTGGGAATTAGAAAGGAATAAATCCATCTGAAAGGATTAGTTTCTTAAAGGGAGCACAATCTGCTTCATTATCAGAATAACTAGAGAGGGGCAGCTAGATAGAGGATCAGTGGATAGAGCACTGCCCCTGGAGGATCTGAGTTCAATGTGACCTCAGACATTAATACTTACTAGCTATATGAATTGGGCAAGTCATTTAACCCCAATTACTTCAGAGAGAAAGAGAGAGACAGAGACAGAGAGACAGAGACAGAGAGACAGAAAGTAATCTCTAAAGTGTGTGGAGACAGATATGGAGAGGAAGAATTCTGCTAGGAACAAAGACATCTATTTTAGTTTTGATCCTGTCACTAATTCATTATGTGATCGTTAGCAAGTCCCTTTCACTTTGGGGAGTTTCTTATATAAAATAAGAGGAAAAAGTTAATTTTTTTATGGAACCATTTGGTAATTTAAAGTCCATAGACCTCTTCTCAGAATAAAAAAATTAAATACATAAAATAAGATAAATCTGATTACAAAGGAACCCAATTATATTGAAATATAAGTACCAAAATATTGAAAAAAAAAGAAAAAAAAAAACTGAGAGGTTCCAAGATACCAATTTAAGTTTCCTGATCTCTAAGAACTCTTCCAGCTCTAAAATACTAGGTTCTGTGCTTTATTCTCTCTTTTTACATGCTGCAGTCTTCATCATATTTTCAGAGGAGTCAAAAGTGAAGTAAAATTTATTCTAGCAGTTTGATCCTCCGTCATTTGTTCCTTGCATGCAATCATTTTGATAATCAGCTAATCTCTTTGGGTTAATAACTGCCTTGGAGTCTTTTCCAAAGGCAGCAAAGTGGCTCAGTAGATAGATACTGGGCATGGAGTCAGAAGATCTGAGTTTAAATTTGATCTCAGACAATTACTAGTTGTGTTACCCTGGGCAAGTCATTTAATTCTGTTTGTCTCAATTTCTAATCTATAAAATGAGCTGGGGAAAGTAATGGAAAACTTCCTCCAGTATTTTTGCCAAGTGTATTCCAAATGGGGTCATGAAGAATCAGACATAACTGAAAATGACTGAACAATAACAAGGGTCTCCTAGACCATTTATTTTTTTTAATTAAAAAATAATATTTAATAAAAAATAATATTTAACAATAGGGACTGATACTGTAATAATGAAATAGCAAGTGATTACTGAAATTTTTCCATGCAGGTATGGAAATGAATAAGTTAACATATATACACAATCATTTGGGTAAATGTTGAAAATTGGGATGGAAAAATCTAAAGCTTCAATTGGGCTAAGTTTTGTAGGATCTCAGAATTATAAGGATAGCTTCTGTTTCAAGTTTTGTAAAGGGTTTAAGAGTCTTTAAAGATTCCCTGTTGTCTCTACAACCTAGCAAAAACTACTTAGTCTGACATTTAGAGTCACATATTTACTAGTCAGTTTGTTCAGGCTGCCGTATGTGTTCCTAAAATTTCTGTGAAGACAGGTGATGATATAAATTATAAACATCTTCAAGAAAAATGCACCAATGTCATACTATGTATAGGGATTCTGTTAGGCTCTAGTGGTCCTAGGAAATAAATGTAAGATACTGTTTTTTTTAGTCAAATTTTGTTAGTGGACAAGGCATGGATAGTCTAATAGCATCTGGTAAGGACCTAAGGAACAAAAAACCCTACCAGAATTTACTCATGGCATGATTATCCCATCAGAAGGGCTTTATGGATGTGATGAAACATGAGTTTAGCCTTGAAGCCTTATATAGGACAAAAGAAGTGAGGAAATCATTCTAGATAGGGGAAATAGTATGAATGAATGTTCAGATAGGAATGTACATTAATATATTCATAGGAAAATAGGAACAGATTAAATAATGAGACATAATTTTTAAGAGGTGAGAAGAGTCCAAAAGGTCATATTAAGTCAAATGGTGAGGAGACTTTTCAACAAGAGGGTGACTTACATATTATCTACTTGAGCTAAGATACTATTTCAATTGTCCAAGTATAATGTGAGAAGAGTCTAGATCGCAGAAGTAACAAAAGAAATGGAGAGAATGGATGAATAACAGATATTATACTGGAAGAACTTCCATGTCTTGGTGACTGACAACATTTGGAGAGGAAAGAGAGCAGTCAAAGGATATTCCAAAATTTCTAGTCCAATATTTCATATATAGATACTTTATAAGATGCTTACCTCTTGGCTTTGTCCACAGTCTTATGTGGACCAAGCAACTTCTCTTTGTAGTTAATATGTAATCAATCAACTGATCAATTTGCAATTACTTGTTAAGCCTTATAATATGTTAGGCATGATGATAGGCACTAGGGAGACAAACGTAAAATAAACAAATAAATAAATAAATCTCTGATCTCTCTTTCTCCAATTCTATTAGAGAGAACCATACACAAGTAAATACATAAAGTAAGTTGCAGGGAGTGACACCAGCAGCAAGGGTAGTGGTGCTTGTGACAGTAGTCATAAAAGTCCTCATGTAAAGTATTGTACTTCAGTGGAATATTGAACTAGGTATTTTTTTCCTTTCATTATTTTTTAAAATAATAGCCTTTTATTTTCAAAACATATGCAAAGATGGTTTTTAACATTCACCCTTACAAAACCCTGTGTTCCACACAGTCTTTTTCCCTTTTTCATCCATCCCTTCCCTAGAAAGCAAGTAATCCAACATATGTTAACATGTACAATTCTTCTATACATATTTCCACAGTTATGTCGCACAAGAAAAATCAGATCAAAAAGGGAAAAAATGAGAAAGAAAACAAACAATGACCAAAAAAAAGGTGAAAATATTATGTTGTGATCCATATTCAGCCCCCACAGTCCTCTCTCTGGGTACAGATGATTCTCTCCATCACAAGTCTATTGGAACTGACCTGAATCATTTCATTGTTGAAAAGAGCCACATTCATCAGAATTGATCATCACATAATCGTCTTGTTGCTGTACAATGATCTCCTGGTTCTGCTCATTTCACTCAGCATCAGTTCATGTAAGTCTCTCCAGGCCTTTCTGAAATCATCCTGTTGGTCATTTCTTACATAAAAATAATATTCCATAACATTCATACCACAATTTATTCAGCCATTCTCCAATTTATGGGCATGCATTCAGTTTCCAGTTTCCAGCCACTATAAAGAGGGCTGCTACAAACATTTTTGCACATATGGGTCCCTTTTCCTCCTTTAAGGTCCTTTTAGGATACAGGCTCAGTAAAGACACTGCTGGGTACGCTCAGTTTGAGAGCACTTTGGGCATATAAACTAGGTACCTTACAAGGCAGAGAAGATAAGAATGCATTCCAGGTAAATAGCCTGTGTAAATGCATGGAGATGTGTAAATGTTATGTGTAAGGAACTGAAGTAGCATAATTTGACTGAAATGTAGAGTGTATAAAGAGTAGTATTCCAAATTACTTATATTCCATAGTTCTTGAATGGGGTATGTACATAATAAATATCTTATTCAAAATTTGGTACTGAAACACTGCTACAACTAATAAAACCAGCTTAATAACTATTTACATTTAAATGAATTATCATAACATAAAGTATCACAACACATTTTCAGTAGTTCTTTCAAAATCCCAATCAGAATTCTTTGTTTTGTCGATTTGTTCTTGTTCACTTAGTTAAAATCATACAAAGTAGAATGAAGTCAACATGGAAACCAGTGATAAAATAGGCAAATGGACTACTTCCCTACAGGTCAAGATGTTCTAGGAAAGGTTGTATATGTTGGCCATTTCATGACACTGGTAAATTCCATGACTATTAAGTACAACAAGAAGGGGAATAATTATTTCTTTTATAAAGACTTGAACTGTTTCAATTTTAAACCTCCAACTCTTTAGAGGAATAGAATCCCAGCTCCCCTGTGCTATAAAGCAATTTAGCAAGGAAACATTTCTACATGATATTAGTAGGAAAGTAGCTTTCCTTCTTAAGGACTGTGTGTTTGCACAGTTAGATCATTGTTGTTAGGGAAAGCTTAATAGAATGAGTCAATGTAGAACATCTTTTGTGTTGTTTAATTACACATGAAATATGAGGACCCCTAGGCAGTGCCCCTACTGTTTCTGTACAGATGGGGCTACTTAGAATGTGAATGTGACTCCTCCTCCTCTTTGTTGCCATGAATTCTCTTTTCTCTTAGCCCCCCAAGAAAATTATTCTTCTACCAAAAACAGGAGAGAGGAAGGCAAGCCCAGCAAGTTAGATTTTTAATTATTCATTTTTTCTATCCATTAATTATTCATTGCATTCTGACAATATTTTTAAAATATAAGAAAAATTTGCATTTTTCTTCTATTCAGGTTTAATTTACTGGCAATTTACTATTCTACAGAAACAGAGATTTCTCTAATTGTATTTTTCAATAAGTTAAAGATGCCTAGGGAGAAGTAATTCTGAACTAAATCAGGAATTTTTAAGCCAAAATACTTGTCTTAATTCTACTAGATTAGATAATTTGGGAAGTTTATTCTCTTCGACTTATGGATATCTATTTTTTAGTAAGTATTCTGATCCTTGAAAAATTAAAAAACAAACAAACAAACAAACAAAAAAAAAAACTTCAGACTTTCCTGGCTGTTTATAGTAGAATTGCCTCTAAGTGTTCTTTGTGAATTTGCTTAATTTTCCTTTGGAACTCCAAATTTACTCTCTAATGTTGTATTTATTTCCAAGTTTTATCAAGGATTAGGCCAGAAGGTAAAATAATAAACTTTGTAACATTTTAAAAGACTATTTTACTTGCCACAAAAGTCCTAACTTAAAGTTTAAGACTCCTTTTCAAAAAGGCACTATTAGTGGTTTGAAAGTTAAGGAATTCTTTAATTCAATAATGTAATAAATACTAAAATTTCAACCCTTATTTATATTTAAAATCTTTTGAACCTCCCAATATCAGGTATTTAAGGAACATTCTTTGTCATCTGGCTTAAATATACACAGTTTCCAACATAATGTCAAAATTTTATTCAGAAAGAATCTAACACAAAAGAATATACTTCATTGTAAAAAGGAAATGTATCGATCTAAATAGGATTTAGACTTAAAGTTATCCAAAGGGTAGATGGTACAAATATTAAGAAGTGGGTTATGTTCAATGGGGCATCCTGATTTCCCCAGATACTTCTTTCTCCCTAAGGTTACTTTAAATCAGTTTTGTATGTATTTTTAAAATTTAAATTAATTTAACTTTTTTTTTCACTTAATAGTATTTTATCTTTTTTGATTGCATGTAAAAATAGTTTTCAACATTCAACATTTTGTAATATTTCAAGTTCCACAATTTTTTTCTTCCTTTCATAATCTCCTTTCCCCAAGATAGCAAGCAATCTGATATGTTATGCATGTATAATCATTTTTAAAAGTTTTGTATGCATTTTATATATACCTATATATGTGCGTGCAAGTGTAGGGTGATTGATTTATTTCAACTTTCAACCTTTTCACCTCTCTACCTCCTTCCTTAAAATAAAAAATAAAATACCCAATTAGTCCAATTAGTCTTATAGGCCTTAGTTGTTATTATTTTTCAGTTTCAGTTTCATGACCCTTTTTGGGATTTTCTTAGCAAAGACTTCTCCAGCTCATTTTACACTCGAGGAAACTGAGGCAAACAGGGTTAAGTGACTTGCCGAGGGTCACACAACTAATAATTGTCTATGGTTAGAACTGAACTCAGGTCTTCCTGACTCCAGGCCAAGTGCTCTATCCAATGCACCATCTAATCTTTCATAGTTCTTAGACTGTGTGCATTGAACAGACAGGTAGAGGAAACTTGACTGTGCTCCAAGGATCATCTACAAAGTTTCAAGAGTATTGAGAAGGGAAAGATTTGAGAGTGACATTCCAGTATACTCTTAGGAACAAAAATAGGACTGATTTATGGTAGAGAAAGGAAACATCAAAGACAGTTATCTGACTCTCCTGGCATGTAAGAGCAATACATCCAAACTCAGAAAAGTTCCAAGAAAAAGGAAGTCTCTTTCCTCAACTTCTCCTCCTGGTGCCTGCATACCTACAGATGCTGTCATAATCTGTTATTGTATTACCTAGATGTTTCTAATAAATTGAATTTTACCTCAATTACAAAAAGGCCAAGAGTTAGCTAGAAATAGGAATCTCACATGGGGAATAACATCAGAATACAGGCTCTTGATTGATATCAACATTCAATTTCATTGTTGTTATCCCTTTTTTACTTCTATTGCAAATATTCCCTATAAGCAAGTGGTTTTAATTAATTAACTCATTAAATTCAGAATTATGTGATTTTCCCTGACTTAAAAATAAGATCATTGAAATTTCAGTAGTTTGTGATAAATCATTCAATGTAAAAATTAAAGTGCAAAAGTCTTTTCTCATTTTCCCAGGGATTTATAAATTTCTATAATATGAGCCAGCATTCTTTTCCCTTCATTTTCATAACCTTTATTGAGAGAAATGGAGTAATGGATAATAATGAGGGAGATGTAAATAAGCAACTGAGGAAACAGATCCATGTTCCACCTGTAAAAAAAAGCATGGCTTTGGCCCTTTGAGACTATAGCATATGTCCTCTCAGTGGGAAATTCTACTTTCATGAGATTTTTGCCTGATCAAGCTAGGACAAATGTATTTGAAAAAATACTTATTTGAACTAGTTTCCACTACAATTGGTGATGTGGTAAAAATATTTGAGACCCTAAGCAAAAGTGTTAGAAAAGTCCTTATTTTTTTCTACATAATTTATATCATATTAGAGTTAATTATTCTTTGATAGAATTCATGTTAATTTATCTAGATTTTTTATTTTCCATTTATATTTTCAATGTATATTTTCTGAGAGAAGATTGTACAAACTCTCTAACGCTCCATTAATTTGAGTATTTTATATTTTTTGTAAGTATTTAAATATTTCATTTAAGATATGACTTGTATTATTATGTAACTGGGGAAAGTAATTTCTAAAAATTGTCTTGATTTCTCGTTCATCTGTTTTGCTGTCTCCTTTTATTTTTTTGTTTTGATAATTTGGCTTCCTTTAAAAAAAATCAAATGAGCTATTCCTTTATTTTATTAATCTTATTTGTTTTCTTTTAGTTTTGTTTATCTTTTCTTTGATTTTTGGAATTTCAGTTTTTAAAAATGTGTTGCTTTTATGGATTTTTTTTAGTTGTATTATCAATTCATTGATCTTTTATTTCTCTCCTCTATTGAATAAAGTGTTTACTTTTTTACTGTCTTAAATTAAAGAAGTAGAAAACCATATTCATGCCCCACATTTGTCTTTCTTTTCCAACCCCTTTGATCCCTAAAGACAGTGCAATTCTTAAGGGAAAATGGTCTATTCACTTTCTACTAAGATGTAAGCACTTAATAATTATTTAATATTCTTCAGATAGCAAAAATGTAATTTACCTTTCTAGGTTTTTCTTTATATTTATTTATTTCACACTTTAATTTGTATTTATTTTTTCACATTTTAATTCAGGTACAACTTTTTACTCACAGAAATGCTGTAAAATCCTCTATCCTATTAAAATACATTTTTTTCCCTTTTAGGATTATTCTCATTTAAAACTCAAGGATATGCTATCTTTTAATTATAAACCATTATATTTTGCCTATTACTATAACATATTTCAAAATTTTCTACCTCATAGAGTTAATTTCTGCCTAGTCTTGTGTGATCTGTCTCTAATTCTTTGATATTTGATACTCTTCTTTTTGGATGCTTTTAATTTTTTTTTTTTTTTAAGCCTTGATTTTTGACCATTGAAATCTTTTTTAGGAGGAGACTGGAGGATTTTTTATATTTTTACTATGACTTCTTGTTTTAATAGTTCCAGATACTTTTGAGAGTTTTTAGACTATGGCAATAATAATGATAATAGCTTGCATTTATGTAGCACTTTAAAGTTTACAAAGCACTTTATATAGTTTATCCACCTTTGATCTTCACAACAATCCTCTGCTATAGGTATTGTTATTAGCTCCATTTTACAGATAAGGAAGCAGAGGCACAAGTAGGTTATTTGACCAGAATCACATAGCTAATAAGTATCTAAGCCATGATTTGACCTGAAGTTTTCCTGACTTCCAAGTCCTGTGCTCTACCTACCACACCATTCACCTGGTATCCAGGTTTTTGTTTGGTCATAATTTTCAGGGAGTATAATGATTCTTAAGCTGTATCTCCTAGTTTGATTATTAAATCCATTATTTTTGATAGAAGATGTATCACTTGTTATAATTTTTCAATTTTCTAATGTTCTAATTTTTTACTTAGTTTTAATATTTCTTGCTGCTTCATTGAATCATAGAATTCTGTTTGCTTCATTCTGTTTGTCAGGATGTCCATTATTTGGGTAAGGTATTAATTATTTCTCAAGTTTTCCAATTTCATTCTGTATCTCTTATTTTAGTTTTCTTTTAATTTCTTTCATTTACTAGTGAAGTTCTTGTTTTCAACCCATTCTTTTTTCTGAGATTCCATTTTCAGATTTTTAGTTATTTCTTTCTTTGGGTATTTATATTGAAATTCTTTAAACTCATATTTCTTTTTTATATTAGAGATTTTCTTCTGTTTGTTTATGGCTTCTAGGTGATACAGTAGCTAGGTGGCTGAACCTGGAGTCGGTAAAACTCATCTTCACTTCAATCTGACCTCTGATTAACTGTAGGACCGTGGGCAACTCACTGCACCTTGTTTGCCTCAGTTTCCTTATCTTTAACATGAAAAAGAGAAGAAATAGCTAAATCACTCTAGTAACTTTGCCAAAAAACCCTTTAAAATGGGTCTTGATAAGTTGGACATGACTAAAAAACACCTCAACCAAAAAAAAAATTGGTTTTTTATATCTTGAGTATATTGATTGGAATCATATGACTAGGCCAGGTTCTCTCATACTCAGGTAAGGTGACCACATCAAGATTTTGTCCCTTGCTGGCATAATGTTGCATTACAGCCAGGCCTTGGTCGTCCTCCCTCCTTCCCTTCCTTCCTTCCTTTCTTGATTTTGATTTGTCATTGTGTTTATATATGTGTGTGTATATATATATGTATATATATAATACATACATATATATGTATGCATGTATTATGATATCTATTTCTTTATCTATATGCATATATTTACACATATACACAAATACTTATATATTTATTTTGTTTTAATCAACCAGGATCTGTCTTCTTACTGTCATACCCCATTCCAATTGAAAAAAAATAATAAGAAAAAAATTACACACATGTATAATCAATTAAAATAATTTCTACACTATGTCCTATTTTTTTTTCTTTCGTTTTGCATTGTGAGTCCTTTACCTTTATCAAAAGATAGGTAGCATGTTTCATTTTCTGTTAAACGTTTTATTTAAGTCCTCTGGAATTCTTGTTATTCATTATGCTAAGAATTCAGCATAATAGTGTTCTATCACATTTATATATCATAACTTATTCATCTGTTCCCAAATTAAAGCACCAGCCCTGAAGTCAATTCCCATTTTTTGCTACTGCAAAATATTTACAAACATTTTGTACATCTTTAGAATTTATTTTCTTAGTATTAATTCCTCCCTTAATCTATCCCTTCCCTAATTCTACCTCTCCCTTTTTCTGCTCTCCCAAGTTACCTGTTAAACAAAATATATTTCTATACTCTATGTGTTTGTACATATTCTTCCTTCTATTTACCAGACTTCAGGTGTCAGATGTTCCCTACCTTCTAACTTCCCTCTTTGTTTATTTGGATATTTGCCTGTGCATCCTCACTATAAGATAATTTGCCCTAAATTTCCTTTGTCTTCCTCCCTGTACATTCGTCATTTGAATACTTTCCATTCTTTTTTTGAGATTATTAAAGCATAGCAGAACTACTCCAGGCCTTGTCTGATGAAGTCCCTCTATTATCCCTCATGATGATAGGGATCAGAGTGAGCATAGATGTATCATCTCCTTATAGCTGGATGGAAACAGTTTCTTCCTGTTTTGTCCTTTAACAATATTCATTCATGCTTACCTTTTTGTTTCTCTTCTTTCATGTATTTGTACTTCAAAGTTTCTATATTTCTTCTGTCCTTTGTACCTGAACACTCCAAATACAATAGGTATCTCCATTTTCTTTCCTCCTACTTCTGGCCTTATCATTCCCTCCTCCCCACCCCCAAACGGCGTTCTCCAATTTCTCATTGCCAATCCAAAAACCTTTCCTTAATTCACCCTCTCCTTGACTCTGGAGCATTTGACACCATTGATGACTCTTCTCTCTAGTTTTGTGGCACACTACTCTCTGCTATTAATCAAGTTTTTCTCCTTTTTTTTTTCCCTCCTGAGACAATCAGGGTTAAGTGACTTGCCCAGGGTCATTCAGCTAGGAAGTGTTAAGTGAATGAGGCCACATTTGAACTCAGGTTTTCCTGACTTCAGGGCTGGTGCTCTATCCACTGCGCCACTTAGATGGCCCTAATTAAGTCTCTTTTGCTGGATCAGGTTATGCTCTTTAACCTTAGGTGTCTCTTGGGGCTCTGTTCTAGACCCTCTTCTCCTTCTTCCTCTACTTTACTTAGTAGTCTCATCAGTTCCCATAGATTTAATTATCATCACTATAATTCCCATATCTACCAATCTTTCCCTCAATTCTCTGCTGACCTCCAGTCTCACAGCTCTATTTTTCAGACATCTTAAATTGGATGTCCAGTAGATATCTTAAACTCAATATGTCCCCAAAAGACATCATTATCTTTCCCCAAACCTTGCTCCTCCCATGTCTCATGACTGTAGAGGTCACTACCATCCTTTCAGTCCCACGGTTCAAAGCCTAAATGTCATACTTGACTCCTTCCTCTTTTTAGCTCCCTGTCCCCTATATCCAATCTGTTGCCAAGAACTGTCAATTTCACATTTGTAACATCTCTGAGATAGGGTCTTTTATCAATCAATACCAGTTCTCTAGTGCAGCCCTTTATCCCCTGACAACCTGATTCTTGTAATAGGCTGCTGCTGGGTTATGCTGCCCCAAACCTCTCTCCATTCCATTCCATTCTCCATTCAGCCACCAAAGTGCTTTTCCTAAATCACAGCTCCAACCATGTCTTGCCCCTAATTCAATAAGATCCCTCTTTCTTGAGGAAAGAATACAAGATGCTCTGTTTAGTATTCACAGCCCTTCATTAACTAGTTGCTTTTTACCTTTCTAGTCTTTTTGCGTCTTTTTCCTCTACCAAGATACTGACCTCTTGGCAGTTCCATGAATAAGATGCTCCTGTGTTTCAGCTTAGGAAATTTTCTTTTCTTCTCCCCCATGTCAGGATGTTTTCCCTCAACTCACCCTACTAACCTCCCTAGTCTAACTAAAAATCTCATCCAACTTTTAAAAATCATAGTTTCTTTATTTTTTCCACTTTATCAAGTATTTTGCTTGCTTTGCTTAATTTGTTTTCATGATCCCCATTCGCCTCCTCTGTAAGCTTCTTGAGGGCAGGGACTATTTTTTGCCTTTTTTTGGTATCCCCAGTACGGTACCTGACATACAGTAGATGTTTAAAAAATGTTTATTGATTGATCTTAATAGCTTAGACATCCAGTGTTTTAAAGTATTTTTTGCACCCATCTTTTCACCTTCCCTAATGCCAATCATTCCCTTATTTTGTTAGTTCAGTCTGGCATATGTCAATGGTAAAAGACACAAGTATTCCGGGATGCTTAGAAGGAGTTTGCAGATTTAGAGTGAATTTCTTTCCCCACGTGACTCTCTTATCTATTCTACTGAGTTCTCTACTAACTTCTCTCTATATGTGAATATTATAACAAAATCACTATTAATAGGGTCATAGATTATAGGACTGAAAGGAACGTCATTGATCAAGTCCAACTTTTGTTTAACAAAGAGAGAAACTGAGGCTTATTTTGGCTAAATGGTTTATCTGAGATCACATAAGACCTAGATTCTTTGACTACAAATCTAGGACTCTTTTTTGTTACAATCCCCATTAATAACAAAATTGAAGAGGCTTTTAATATCAAAAAAAGTTTT
Organism: Sminthopsis crassicaudata; assembly: GCF_048593235.1. Lineage (NCBI taxonomy): Eukaryota > Metazoa > Chordata > Mammalia > Dasyuromorphia > Dasyuridae > Sminthopsis > Sminthopsis crassicaudata. The sequence continues at coordinate 509,911,884 of NC_133618.1, forward strand.
GTGCCTATCTTCATGTTCAATTTCAGTATATGGAATGTTATTAGTTGTGTAATTGTAGTGGTGATATTTATATAAAAACCGATGCTACCATCATAACCTCTTATAGCAAGAAAGGATCTTATGATTTCAGATGAGTAAGAAGATAGAAATGTTGGATCAATGTTTGAAAGGAAATTACTCTAAAAGCTAATGGGTAGGCATGGTTAATGCTAATGTAATACTCTATCAAGCAAATAGCCACAGAAAAAACTAATGTCCTTATTTTGGCAGCACTGTCAATAGATATTGCTAAGTGCATTCAGCAGTACCTCGGATAACTTGCCTAACCACCCTCATGCTCCCCTGACATTGCTTTGTCCTCTCCCTCTTTCTTCTATGCTGTCATTGTTTTCCAGGGATGGTGTGAATTGCACCATGAAGCCTCCCTGTACACTAATGCCTTGTGATGGATTGACTCAGGTGGGTGATGAGTCTTTCAAAGAAACAAAGCTTGGTGCTCAGTGAAAGTCCTGATTGGATGATTAAGAGGTGTATCAAGCACTTCTACACCACATAATACCCTCATAATGCTGACATAGCCAAAATTTTCACAAGGGGTGCAAACCCTGTACTTAAATTGGGAGGTGTACCTTTAACTTGCTATACTTGTTTGCACTTTGAGAATGTTAGCCAGTGTTTTACAGATTGCACTAGCTACAACTAGCCATAGTCTTATTATTTCTTTCCAATACTTATAATAGTGTCTGCAAATTATCCTTCATCATTTGCAGCACTATTACACATTTGATTTGAGAATTTATTTCTAGGAACTGGTAATTTATGCCTCTTTTATGTGAACTAATCTTCCATAGGAATGGTTTCCTTATTTTCACCACTGTTTATCATTGTGGGCTTTTTGTATGAAAATCCCCCTTCATTCTCCCCACCCCTCAATACTGTGCAATGGTTTAAGACTCAGTCTCCTTGGAATATTAGCTTTTTGATAATCATTATCTGGAACTGTCAGTTAAGCTTCAATTGGTTCATTTCCTTGTGAGATAGTTTGATGTTTGTTTAATATCTTTCACTCATTTGGAGTTCAAAATGAATAGGAAAAGTTATTAGAGAAATAGTTTATTGGGAATATGTTGAACCAGGGATGTGCTTTTTACTTTTCAAACCCAGAGCTGGCTATATAGTAAACAGTAAATGCCAAATAAATATTTATTGTCTTGAGAAATTGATTTCTTAGAGATTTCCCCCCCTTTTTTTTGAGGGGGGAGGTAGTGTTGTTTTTAAAAACAGCTTTTGAGTATGACCCTTTTTCTTCATTCAGCCTAAGGCTCATCACTTCTTGCCTGTTTACTGGAATAACCTTCTAATTTGTCTCTTTGCTGCAAATCTCCCATTCCCATATAGTCTCCATTTAGCTGCCAAAGTGATTTTTCTTAAAGCACTGGTTTGACCATGCTTTTCCCCTTCAAAAAACTCCAGTGGCTCACTATGATAAGGTCAGCACCAAATGGTAGGGTTTGGTAAAAATTCCTAGTTCAAATACGAAATACAAGGCACAAAGCACATGTGAAGAATTCACAATGGTGATCTCTCTGGCAAAAGGTGCTTTCTTTATGAGAAGAAATTACAGACAAAATGAAGAGATAAAATAGACATCAGAAGTGATAAATATGAAACGGATTTGAGAAAGCACATAGTAAGGAAAGGGGTTTTCACATTTAACAAGGGAAAAGACAGGTTCCCTTGTGGAATGTATCATTAACGGGGAGAAAGGGAGTATGCCATGAGGTGGAAGTATGCCATTAACTAGCAGGTTAAATCCGTGGGGGAGTTTAGCATCCTAAAAGAGTTGGTTAGCTATAACAAGGAGAAAGATAGATAGTGTGAGGCATGAGGGAGGGATGAAAAGGACATCACAAGGCAAAGTGAGCTAACCTAAAAGAGATTCAGCAAAGATGGCACAGGCTATGGACAGATTTATAGGAAAATTTAACCTTGAGGTTCTGACATTGTAACTTGGTTTTCTGATTAGATATAGCAAAGTGGGGTTTCCTAAGACTTCCACGGGGATAGGACTGTAAGACTGAACTGATCCCCATTAGTGCCCTTTCCTGCTTGCTTCAGGAAATGTGATCTCATCAGTATTTCAGGCTTTTTCTGTCAACCCCACTTAATTACCCAGGAACTGATCAACCATTACCCCCAGGATCAAATATAAAGTCCTCTGTTTGGCAGTTAAATCTCTTCATATTCTAGTACCTTCCTACCCTTCTAAAATTATTATAGATTACTCTTTTCCATGTACTTTATAGTCTAGTTGTACTGACTCACCTAGTGTTTCTTATACAGGGTACTCAATGTATTCAATACATTTGAAATGCCTATTCCTCTGTGTCTGGAGTGCTTTCCCAAATCCTTATCTCCACCTTTGAGCTTACTAGGGTTATTTCAAAACAACTCAAAATCCTATCTTCTATAGAAGGTCTTTCCCATCTCCCTTTCCATAAATTAGTACTTTATAAGATTATATTTCATCTACTCAGTATATATTTTATATTTATTTAGTTATTTACATGCTGTTTTTACCCTTGTTTGTATTCCTTAATATATAATGTCTTGTAATACACATAATAAATGCTTAATTAATACTTGTTGACTATTAATATAGATATATATATATATATACACAATTAAACAAATAAAATCATAAATAAAACTAGTCAACCTGAACTATAGGGTGTTTTGATAAAAGAAAATACATAGATTTTAAAAATAAGTTATTTACTATCTGTCCCTTTTTGATCTTTTCAACCTGTGGACTTATAATGTTTTGTTGACATTCATACACATGTATATGTTATATATGTAGACTGTTTTTCCAAACCATTTGAATAAATGTCTTTCCTAAGACATAATTGAATCTACTAACTGCTTATTATTAGAAAAAAATACCATTGGGGACTTGTGTATTATAATTTTAAAAGGGCAGGACCACAGATTGAACTTGAGGTACCTTCTAGGGACCCAAACTAGGTATGTGAATGTACCTATCAGGACTATTCCCAAAGAGATGGTAGTTGATGCAAGATATATTTGAATCCCCAATGAATATGTAGGACCCTACTGGAAAGATTCTACATCTAGAATTCTCTATATTGGATAACCTGACAAATATCCAGTAAAGAATATTAGCATTTTTATTATGTTTAATACACTTTAATTGGAGAATTAGTTTTCTGATGTGTTTCCTTTAAAAATTTATCCAGTTCTTTTAGACAACTTCTGTATGGTTGAATGCTTAAGTACTAATACCTAGTATATTATTGTAACTATTACAAGTATGGAAACTAATATAAACAGAAAGCATTTTTCATCTTCATAGTACTAGTGCCTAACAATTTGCCTAGAGCATACTGTGGAAGCTCATTCATATTCTCCCATTTTTTATTTTTAATCAGACCTAAATTATTTGCCTTATTGTGACATGAGTCAAGATAGACTACCTAAAATCCTTGTAAACTGCAGGTGCATGGGATAAGTTTTTCTTATTGTCTTAGAAACCTTGAATAATAATTCCCAAGTGTTTAGCACTATTTTGGGGAGTCTCAGACTCTTTAGGACACTTTCTAAGTTAATTTCTCTTTTTAAGTTAACGCCAGCCTATTTTTCCTAGTGAGGGATATGTTTGGACTTAAGATGTATTTTTTATCTGCTTTGGAGATTTCTAAAAAAATCTTGGATGCCATACATATGGCATCAGGAACCTGGAGAAATGTTACCCCTGGTTCTGGGCATGTGGGTGTAGAGCAAAGGAAAAAGGACAAATACCCCAGTCCTACCTGGATGGAAGACCAGTTTATTATTGTGCTTGTTACCCGCTTAAGCCTTGAACAAAAGAGTCCCTCAGAAGAAGAGAAAGGGTCAAAACACCCTATGCCTCCTGGTACTGTGGGGTCTGTATCGTTATATAATCACCAAAACACATACTTTGGTTTTTCACCTGGTTTAGGGGATGATTTTTAGTCAATTCCAGGTCCTTAATCCTGGTGGGTAAATTCCATGCATTCTGGGAGCTCTTTAGGGACCAACATTTCCCTCTGAGGAAGGAGATGTGATTTTATTTCCTTTTTTTTTTCCTTCAATGTCTTTGTGTTGAGAAAGGTCTTTTCAAATTAAGGAAAGTGGTAATCTATGAGTTTTGTAAAATGATGTTTGTTTGTTAATTATGTCATCATGTATTTGTGAATGTAAAACCTAAGCTCTCTAGTTATGGTAGACCTGTATTCTTATAGAAGAAAGTGAATTTATGAGTTATTTGTGAATTGTATCTCATGGACATTGAAGAGATTTTTTTTTCTAACATAAAGCATTTGAAAGGACAATGCCTGAACCTTTTTAAGTGATTAGAGAACTAACCAGAATTTGTGACTATGGATTTTGCTTGATTTACTAGAAATGGCAAATATTTAACTGTGGTAAGAGTGTAGGAGAGCAGGGATGTATCTCAGTTGATATAATTACAGAAAGTTCATAATATATGAAGGAATATAAAAGATTTGCTATAGAGTTTTATTCCCATCTCACAAAAATATGGAAAACAGATTTTTAAATCAACTTGAAAGGATTGCTTTGTTCATTAGATGAATGCAACTGATATCACCCAAGAAAGGCTAATTATTGACTGAGTTACACACACACACACACACACACACATACACACATTACTTATATGTACATATGCATATGCACAAAACATATATCTGGATTGATGTCAGTTCCAATGATCTTGTGATGGACAGATCCGTCTACACCCAGAGAGAGGACTGTGGGAATTGAATGTGGATCACAACATAGCATTTTTGTGCTCTTTTTGTGTTTGTTCTCTTGCATTTTGTTTTCTTATTTACTTTCTTTTTTTGATCTGATTTCTCTTGTGCAGCAAGAGAATTGTATAAATGTGCTTATACATACTGGATTTAACATATATTTTAACATATTTAATATATATTCAATTGCTTGCCATCTAGGGAAGGGGGTAGAGGGAAGGAGGAGAAAATCTGAAACACAAAGCTATACAAGGGTCAATGTTGTCAAATTATCTGTACATATGTTTTGAAAATAAAAAACTTTATAAAAACAAACAAACAAAAATACATGTATCTGTAGGTGTGTGTGTGTGTGGTGTATGTGTATTTCATCCAGCATGTTAGAGACTTTTCTCTAGTTCTTTATAATAGCCAGAAGTATTAATGAAACATTATACTGTCCAGCTGCTTATCCCTCATTCTTGCTATATAACCAGATGGCTCACCTCCTTTTCTGGTCATATGTGCCCTTGAAGATGTCTTTAATGCTTTAAGTCATAATTGATAATCCTCTATAGTCTACTTGCATCTATCATATGTTTTTTCACTGTATTTTGGTTCACATGAAATTATGCTTCCTGCTGCAAAATCAGTATGCTATATGGCTATAAACCAAGTGGGAAGAGAGACTGGTCAATAAAAGTACAGTCCTGGAAGAATTATTTATATATGATGAGAAAAAATTTTTGATTGACTTCTGAGCCATAACTGTGCTTATATGCAAAACATCACAAAGGCAACTTGAATTCTTTCATCACTGGCTTTGTTTGACTCCATCTCCTTCTCCTATAGCTGCCTTGAAAATAATGAGCCATATAGGCTCTTGGAAAAGTCTGTATCTTGCATGGGGTCTGCTTGTTTATATCTTTATTCTTTTGCACTAGAAAGGAAGGCAAGCCAAAAACATTACAAAGACATGTTCCAACTCTCAGGAGTCCCTTAGAATCCTAAGAGGGAAAAGTACCTGGCCAGTTCTCTGTGGGCCTTAAACGTTAGTGTGAGTATGATTTGGGATAAGGATCTCCAGAATAAATGAAGGCTTCACAAGAAACACCATAAACTGATGAATCATTCATTCATTCATTCATTTGATAAGAATTTATTAAAGAACTCTTACATGTGGATCAGTATTGAGGTATAATAGAGAATACAAAAATATGTAAGATATAGTCCTCTTCTATGGAGTGTTTATAGTTTAGAAAGAAATTGGGATAGAAATCTACACAAAACACTATTAGTCTATAAAATGATGAATGTATTTGTTTTAGGCCTAGCACAGTAAACACTTAATTCAATATTCCTTTCAATAGAAGTGCTTATATACATAAAAAGAAAAACTTCAAACTTGACAAAATATGATCTAAAAAATATGACATTTCTTCTACTTGTTCAGACTGTCAAGAGAAACACATATAAACTATGGTATGCCAATGCATTTTCTACTTTTCCCTTGAAAGGATCCATACTACACTGTAAACATTTAACTTATGGCCACAAATATTTATGTATTACAGATATATTGAGGGACTTATTGCTTATGAAGATATATATTTGTCTACAACTTGGTCTAATTTGTCCAGCTCTAATTTGGGGAACCATTTGCAGCTATTCAAAACCATTTGGGTTGACTTAAGACTTCAAGCAAGCAGAGCATCCTGGAAAAACCTATTTCTAGTCCCTCTCTTCTCTTTTAACTCAAAGTCAAGCAAATTTCACAATGACCTTCTAATAAAGTTATATTGTTATTGTTTTTGTTTCTGACTGAGCTAGTCAATTAAGTTCATTGTTACATCACCAATAGAGCTCTTTGGAAGAGTTTTGACAATTCAGTCAGGCCTGAATGGCTAATCAGTTTGTTGAGGAGAAACATAATTATGTACAAATGAGATTATAATATATGCATTGCAGATTAAGCAGTGTATCCAACCTCAGTGAATGAATATAATTTTGCTATTTTCAAGAGATGTTGGATTACTATATTTTTTATATAATGGTCAGTAAGAATTCATGACAATTTCAGGAAGTAGAAAAGCACAACTTTGGCATGTTTTGTGAAATGGGAACTAAAAATATGAAGTAATCATTATCTCTTAAATTGTTCATTTTATGCTAAGAGAGTACATGAGTTGTTTTTTTTTTTTTAAAGCAAAATCTTGCATTTTTGTGTGAATTAAATTTTTTCAGAACTTTAGGGAAACAATCACAACTTTCACTTTTAATTTCTGGCAATCACCATTTCCTGTTTAAAAATTCTTTTCGACTTTGTTTTTCTTATTTATAATCTATGTTCTCTTATTTAAAAATTCTAAAGGGATTATATAGAGTTAACATATCAAAAGACATTCAGAATCAATATGAATAAGTAAACAAATTTATGTAATATGCTACATAGGTTACTTTTTTTTTTTTTTTTTTCTGAGGCAATTGGAGTTAAGTGATTTGTCCAGGATCACACAGTCAGGAAATGTTAAGTGTCTGAGGTCAAATTTGAACTCAGGCCCTCCCAATTTCTGCCTGGTGGTCTATTCACTACACTAATCAGCTGCCCCATAAGTTACTTTTTTTAAAAAAGTAATAATTCATAGAGCAAGTGTGGCTCACAATTTGTCAGAATGAATGTATATCAAATAGCCTGATTCTGAGGCTCTGAAATTACTGGATTTTCATTTATTATTATTTCTTTTATAATTTAATAATCCAAGACAAAGACTTTATTTTATTACTGAATACTGGCTGGAAGATGAAACAATATTTCCATAGCTACTTTGATTGTATGCCTATTTCAAAGTGGGCAAAAACTCTTTTTAAGTGTCCTCTCTGATATTCCACAATCCCATTTTTTGCTTTATTTCTTCATTAAGCTACTTATTCTCTGCTTACCATGTGTAGTAGGTATTGGAGGAGCTATAAATATAATAAATGGTCCTTGCCCTCAAAATATAGACAGCTGAGTGGGCAAACAAGACATGCACATACAAATGCCAGGCACATTAGAATTTGAAAAGTACACAAGATTATTGTAGAGTGCTATGAAATCGAATGAGGAAGAAATGACTTTCCTTTCTCTCTTCCCTTTCAGATTCTTCCTCTTTTTATTTTTTTCCTTCCCTCAAAGCCCAGAGTGGTCAACAGGCAGGGAGGAAAGAATCTTCAAATTTTCTTATTAATTTATTCCACTCTTAAACAATTTTTCTTATCCTTTCCAAAGCTCCAAAAAATAAGCATTTACTTTTAAATACTAGCTTTTAAAAAGTCAGTCAGTAAATATTTATTATGTGCCTGATGTGATCTCTGTCACCAAATGATGGCAGGAAGCAAAAATTAGGGATGGTCATGTGAAGAATTTACAATGGCCATTCTCTCTCTCTCTCTGTCTCTCTCTCTCTCCCTCTCTCCCTCTCTCTCTCTGTCTCTCTCTCCTCTCTCTCTGTCTCTCTGTCTCTGTCTCTCTCTCTCTCTCTCTCTGTCTCTCTCTCTCTCTCTCTCTCTCTCTCTCTCTCTCTCTCTCTCTCTCTCTCTCTCTCTCTAAGTGTCAGCCCACCACAGCATTCTGCCTTGTGATGTCTTTCTCCTGATTGTCTCTCTCCTCCCATACCACATGGTATCTGCCCTAACTTCACTATGCTTCTCAACCCCACTTCTCCTCCTTACAGCTAACTAGCTCTTTTTGGGTGCTAAGTCCCATTCAGGATTTAGCCAGCCCCAGTCTCAAGGGGCGCTCCCTTTCTACTTGGTAATTGTGAGTTCCACTGAGGAACTTGTCTTTCATGTGCTCTCTCACTCTATTTCATATCAACCATTCCCAAGATCTATTGAATCCCTTCATTTTGTCTGTAATCTATTCCCCTAAATAAACCTATCTTTTACCAAAGAGAATGGCAGGGGTAGCTAAAGCATCAGCCCTGAAATCAGGAGGACCAGAGTTCAAATCAGAATGCTGTCGTGGGCTGACACAAAAGAAGACAGCAGCCATAGAATGGCTCACAAGTAGGTTTTATAGGAAAAAGTTAACCTCAGGGACATGACTGGGAGTTCTACAGAGGGTAGGTCTCAGGAATTTGACATAACTTGAATTTCAGACTGGACTACCTCCCCAAAGGGTGGGATCATGAAACTAAACTGATCTCTAATAGCAGAGTCTTCTTCGTGCTTGTCTAAGGGATTAATTTTTATCAATTCCTTTGCTAACCACACCTAACATTGAAGATCTCATTGTACCTTCTACCATACCAGGATCTGAATTAAGCACTAGGGTTACAAAAAAGAAGCACAGTTCCTCCCCCAAGGAGCTCACAATTGAATAGGGGAGAAACAATGTAAAATACTAGGTAGAGAATAAATAGTAAATAATTAAAAGAAGGAAGGAACTACATTTCCAATGATGTTATGATGAAGGGGGCCATCTAGACCCAGAAAAAGGTTTGTGGTAACTGAGGTCACAACATAACATTTTTGTTGGTGTTTACTTGCATTGAATTTTGTATTCGATCCTGGTAGAGATCTGGAGTCTTTGGAATTGATTGAATAGGGAGGGCAGAGGTGTGGCCAGACTTGTGCTTTAGGAAAATCATTCTGATGGTTGAATGATAGATTAGAGCAGGGTGAGATTTGAAGTAGACAGCTGCACTAGCAGACTGTTGTAATTGTCCAGGGCTGGGTGATGAGGACCTGTACCAGGTGAATGCTGATGTCAAGAGGAGAGAAGTGAGTATATTCAATGGTGAAATTGAAAGGCCTGGCAATAGGTTGGATATGGGGAGTGAAAGAGTGAGAAGTCAAAAATGATGTCCAAGTTTTGAGCTTGGGGTACTGGGAAGGATAGTGGTGCCCTTGAAAATAATTTTTAAAAAATTAGGAGTGGGGGCAGGGATTAGTGGAAAAGATAATAAATTCCACTTGCAAGTATTTGCCTCAGTTTTAAACTAAACTTCTAACTCCTAATTCTTCTATTCTCTCACTAACCTTTTTTTTTTCTTTTTGTTTTTTTCTTTTTGGCTCTGGCTATCCACAGGTTAGAGACCAGTTCTGGTTTGAATGACAAGATATATTGAGTTTAAAATGTCTTCTAAACATTTAACTGATGATGTCTAAAAGGTAGTTAAAGATGCTAGGTTACTGAAGACCAGTGGAGAGATGAGGGAAGGGTAGCTAGACTTCAGAATCATCAGCACAGAGACAGTAATTAAGCCTAGGGGGCTTATGTACTTTTTTAAGATCACCAAGTGAAGAAGGCCCAGGAGAGAGCTCTATAAGACACTTACAAATAGAAGTTGCAACCTAGATGAGGATCCAACAAAGAATACTGAAAAGGAGATATTTGGTAAGTAGAAGGGGAACCAGGAGAGAGTAGTATCCTGAAAATCTAGAAAGAAAAAATTATCAAGGAGGAAAGAATGATCAATAGTGTCAAAGGCTTCATAGAGGTCAAGAACTATGAGGTTTGAGAAAAAGCCATAGCATTTAGCAATTAAAAGATTATTAACTTTAGAGAAAAGAGTTTCAGAGAAATGATGAGGTCCAAAGCTAGATTATAAGTGGTTAAAATGAGTGACAAGAGGGGGCAGCTAGGTGGCGCAGTGGATAGAGCACCAGCCTTGAATTCAGGAGGACCAGAGATCAAATCTGGTCTCAGACACTTAGCACTTCCTAGCTGTGTGACCCTGGGCAAGTCACTTAACTCCAGCTTCAGGGGGGGTGGGGAAATGAGTGACAAGAGAGAAAGTAATCAAGGAAGATTCAGATGAGATCAAAAATTGTATGTCCTCAAGTTAAAACAAAGAAAAGCAGTAGGAAGCTATGGTTTTGATATAAAGATGTATTTTATTCTGTATAACTATAGTGTGCTGTGGGATAGAGAGAGGAATCATGTGAAGAAAACATGCTTTCTGAAATACTAGTTATTTTTTAAGAGAGATCAATTCAGTGGTTTGGTGGTATCAGGAGAAAATAAATTATAATAGCAGGAATAATAATGCTTCTTGTTTTTATGGTATCTTCCATCTCCTGACCCAAGACATATCCTTATATGGTAATAACAATAGTTCATACTTTATATAGGAGGTTATATCCTTTGGCTTTTACCTTTGTAGTATATTTGTGAAAAGATAGGTAGGTGGCTAGCGCAGTGGGTAAAATGCTGAACCTCAGACCTGAGAGAGAGTCAGGACTTCAGACACCTACTAGCTGTGTAGTCCTGGGCAACTTACTTCTCCCTGTTTGTCTTAGTTTCCTCACCTATACCAAATGAGCTGGAGGGAGAAATGGCAAACCATTCCAGTATCTTTGCTAAGAAAACCCTAGATGGGATCACAAAGAGTCTAAAATGACTGAGCAACATCTTTCTGAAATAAGGGGCATGTAGCAATCTCTTTTACTGATGAAAGAACAGGTACAAAGAAATAACATTATTTTCTTCATTTTCTTGAAGTACCAGGCCACTGTTTGTTGAATATTCTGTTTCTAAGATAACTATAGTTTTCTTTTTCTCCAAAGAGGCTGTATGTAGTAAAAGGTTAGTCATTTGTTCTTTTCATGACTTCCATAAGTTGGAATCATCTCTCATTTGGCTTTGAGGATAAGCACCATAGAAATTCAAGGCATTTTGACTGTTAGTTCCAATTATGTCCCCTTGAGGATGATTTCATTCACATAAGTCTCTTGCTGCTTCCTACAGATTTTTATTTCAGGGCAAATCTCTAGTTTTCTCCCTTGAAATCCATGCAACACTGGCAAGTTGATTTTTCAAATTGACATTACTTTTTTATGTCATCAGATCCTCTCAAAAACCTCCATGACTTCACATTGCCTTAAAGACAATGTGCAGAGCTCTTTAGCCTTTTGTGGCCTACCATTCAATGCAGGTTTCTTTGACTTAGATGTGATTATGAGTCATATTATTTCTTTGATCCTCAAAATCCTCTTTAAATGGGAAGATAGCATTGTTGAAAACATACAGCCAGATTGTATCCATTATATATTTCTTCATTATAATTTACATACCCTCAATATTGATTCTTTGGAAATTGTGATTTCTTTTTAAGATTTACAATGCCAAAGTATCTCTGAGCAGCTAATTGGTACACTGGATAGAGTGCAGGCCTGAAGTCAGGAAGACTCATTTAATTTCAGAACTGATCTCAAGACACTTGCTAGCTATGTGATTCTGAGCAAGTCATTTAACCCCATTTGCCTCAATTTCCCTATCTATAAAATGAGCTAGAGAAATGGCAAAATATTGTAATGGGCCAGAATTCTGGAGAAATGTACTTGAAACAAAGATTCTTACAACAAGGTGTTAACTCAGTGGAATTGATAAGACAATGGTTATCTAGTTTAGTATGGTGATTACTAATTCTCTAGTTCAGTATGATTGAATTAATCTTACAATAAATAATGATTCCCTGGTGATATAATGATTGGCTTATACTCAGTATGATGAATGGATTTAATTGTAATAGCGTATTTAAGAAGTCAGAGTCAGACCTAGAGACAGACTCAGAGAAGACAGAGGACTGGAGGCTGGAGCTCAAGCTCTGAGATTGAGACAGAATTCAAGATAGAGACTGTGGTGATGGCTCTCCTGCTTCCTCCACAGAAACCAAGATACATTCCAGAGGGCCCCCAGAAAGCTAGGCGAGCCCCAGGTGAAGGAGACAGACTGTGAAGGAGATATAGAGAATTTGGACTTTAACATTGGCTATTCTCATGGTGATTACTCTGCTAAAACGAAGGTTGGTCCCAAGACCTCCAGAAAGCTAACCAGAACATTACATTTTGGTCCCCAATGTGGGGCTAAGGAATTACACTCAGTGGTCCAGACTGATACGATCCTGAGTTCAGTGGAAAAGTATCCATGACCAAGAAATTAGGATAAGTACAAAAATAAACAAGAAGGAAACTTTGTTAAGGTCTAAACTAGTGTTTCAACTGAAACGAGACAAATGTTTAGAAAACAACCTTCTCCACCCCAAGGAAAGTGTGTAGAAAGTATAGTTAGACTAATAAAAAAAAAACAAGATTTGATTGTAACTTGGAAGCAGATCATTGAACTCTTCAAAACGTTGAAATACACATCTCCTTGGTTCTCTAAGAAAGAAGAATTAGAGCCAGACAAGTGGAAACTAGTAGGTGAGCAAATAATTGAATACTACAATGATAATGGTCTTGATTCAATTCCTAAAGAAACATTCTATATATATATAACTTAATACAATTGGTTTTAAGGAATTACATAAGTATTAGAATAAGGAAAAAGAAGAAAGAGCAGGAGGAAAAGAGTACTGATAAAACAATTGAAAAGCATAAAGAATTAGACAAGAAAGGAGTTAAATACAATGCTGATGAAATTTAGGAGTGTGGTGCTTCACAGCAGGAGCCATTAGGGCATTCCCCATCCCCTGACCTACCCTCCTCAATTAACCCTTCATAAGTGGAGGGAGAAGGAGGAGGGGGAGGGGCAGTAATACCAGCAGCACCATCCATGTAGGAGCTTTGTCCACCCCCTATGACAAGGTTACAGTAAAAGGCACTAAAGTTAAAAAAGGACAGGATATATCTGACTTAAGAATAGAAGCATACCTTGTGATTCAAGAATTTGACTCTTCAGGTCAAGAAAGGAGAAGATAACTCCTTTTGATCTGGAAATTATCAAAGATCTGAAAAAGGGTTACACTCTTTATAGGGCTACATCATTTTATATTAGGATGATATAAGAGAATTTGGCTTGTGAAATTTTAACTCCTAGTGATTGGAAATCCTCAGCAAGGACATGTTTAGAAGCTGGACAAAACTTGTTGTGGCTTTTGGATATAGTGAACTCTGTAGAATACAAGCCCAATGAAATAGGCAAACTAGAATTAATATACAAATCACCTTTGACTAACTAGCAGGTAAAGGTCAGTATGCAGACACTTCAGTATAGATTAATTACCCTTTGATAGCATATGAGCAAATTGCAGCTCATATGGGCTCCCTCCCAGGAAGGCATGATAGAGGGGAAGCCTTCATGAAAATAGAGCAAGGTCCAAATGAACCCTTTGCTGATTTTGTGGGACATCTGCAAACAGCTGTTATATGAATGATTGGAGAAAATCGTTCTCCAATAAAACAACTTGCTAGAGAAAATGCTAATGAGGTTTGTAGAAGAATTAATGCTAGGACTACACAAGGATGTTCCTTTAGAGGAGATCATAAAATGCTATGCCACAGTGGGCACAAATGCTATGGTGCAGAACATGGGAAGACAGGGTCCTTCTCAGCAAGGGACTTCTAGAGAGACTCAATGCTTTCAGTGTGGTAAAGTAGGGCATCTGAAAGCTCAATATTGGCAGAAAAACAGAGTGAGAAAACAGGGTAGGCGAACAAGACCCAAAACCTTATGCCCAAAATGCAACAGAGGTTTCCATTGGGCCTCAGAATGTAGATTGACTCAGGGAAACGGGAAGTGGAGCCCAGTTCCAGGGTTGTAGTGGACATCAGAAGATAGATTGACTCAGGGAAATGAGAGGCAGGGCCCAGCTCCAGGGCCTCAGGCAAAAAACAGGTGAGGCATGATGGCAGTCAAGGTTATACCCAGAGAGTCTTTAGAAGTTCCAATACTCTAATATGATCAATGAGCAGTTGGGGAGAAAACAGGTTTTATAACCAATATAATTGTCAGGTGATGAGGAGAAATCCTGAAAGTGGTGAATGGAAGGTCAGTGGTCCTCAAACTTTTTAAATAGGGGGCCAGTTCACTGTCCCTCAGACTGTTGCAGGGCCGGACTATAGTAAAAACAAAATCTCACGCTCTGTCTCCGCCCCTCAGCCCATTTGCCATAACCTGGCAGGCTGCATAAACTTCCTCAGAAGACCGCATCTGGCCCGAAGGCTGTAGTTTGAGAACCTCTGAGATAGGTTAACTGCTTGGGGTTAACTACAGATGGAGAAGGAATCAGATGGGTGCAAATGAGCCATATTTGTCTTGTCCATTGAAGAGAGACAGAAAAAGGGAAAAAAAACCCTCAAAACAAAGGAGAAGATCTAAGAAACATCTGACACTGAAAAATCATGGCTGATAATGAGACTGTTACAGAACTTCAAAACCCGCAGGAATCATTGTATTCCCTGAGACACATGATAAGACTGACACAGGACTTCAAAAGCAGCAGGAATCATTGGATTCCCTGAGAGGAAAAATTATTGATAAGACTGTTGAAGAACTTCAAAACCAGCAGGAATCATTGTATTCCCTGAGACATGATAAGACTGATGCAGGACTGACACATGATAAAACTATTGTAGGACTTCAAAACTTGCAGGAATCAGTTTTGAGATTGGAGCCAGTACTTGGGGGAGGGGAGGAGCTTTACCTGTACACTGACTTAAGACCAGTTCAAATAAAAGTGCACACATTAAAGAAAAAAAAAAAAAAAACAACTTGCAGGAATCATTGGACATATGAAGTAATGGATAAGAAATCGTTTTTGGACTATTTCTAGGACTTATGGACATGTATAATTCCTCATATTGATTCATGTTGTTTGTTAATCACTACTAGCCTATGTTATATTGCTATGTGCTTGTATAATACCTTCCATGTTGATGGATTTATGTATACATGTTTCAAATGAGACCCTTCAGAAATCTGCTAATCTGGTTTGACGTCCCATTTCCCTTTGGTATTTTCCCTTCATTTCCTGAGATGTCAGGGAAGGTGTGATCACCTCCTTCTTGGTGTTTTTACCCCCCTTTCTGAGAAGTCAGGGAGGGCATGATCACCTCCTTTTTGGGGTTCTTACCTCTCTGAGAAGTCAGGGAGGGTGTAACCACCTATGTTCTAAAACAAAAGAAAGCAAGAGAGAAATGTAATGTTCTGGTTAGCTTTCTGGAGGTCTTGGGACTAGCCTTTGTTTTAACAGAGTAATCATTATGAGAATAGCCAATGATAAAGTCCAAATTCTCTATTATCTCTTTCACAGTCTGTCTCCTTCACCTGGCACTCAGCTAGCTTTCTGGAGGCCCTCTGGAATGTATCTTGGTTTCTGTGGAGGAAGCAGGTGAGCCACCACCACAGTCTCTATCTTGAATTCTGTCTCAATCTCAGAGCTTGAGCTCCAGCCTCCAGTCCTCTGTCTTCTCTGAGTCTCTCTCCAAGTCTGTGTCTGATCACTTAAATACTCTATTACAATTAAATCCATTCATTATACTGAGTATAAGGCAATCATTATATCACTAGGGATTCATTATTTGTTGTAAGAGTAATTCAATCATACTGAATTAGAGAATTAGTCATCACCATGCTAAACTAGATAACCATTGTCTTATCAATTCTACTGAGTTAACACCTTGTTGTAAGAATCCTTGTTTCAAGTACACTGCTCCAGAGTTCTAGCCCATTACAATACTCCAGTATTTTTGCCTAGAAAAACCCAAATAAGGTCATAAAAAGTTGGATATGATCAAAAATGACTGAAAAAAATGTCTCTGAAAGACTATTAAAAAGATGGGTTTTTCCTTTTGGGGAGATACCTGAGTCATTAAAAGGATTATTCTAAAGTATAGAACTGACCATGTTATTTCTCCCTACCCCTCAATGATCTCTAGCAGCTCCTTACAAATTGCTCCAGGATCAAATATTATATTCTCTTGACACTTAAAATCCTTCACAATCTGGCCCCTTCCTATTTTTTCCAATTTTCATATACTTTATTTTCCTCTATACACTTTATGATCCAGCTACACTTGTGTACTTGTTATTCCTTATACATGACACTCTATTTTCCTACTTTGTACCTTTTCATTGTCTTTCAATTCTAGAATGCTCTCTCATTATATATGATACTCTTTATCAAGGTGTAGTTTCCTTCCTTATCTCTTTTAATTAGATCTATTTTGCTTTTGCTTGATCTGAGATCAGGATCACTACTTCTATTTTGCTTTTGCTTGATCTGAAATCAGGATCACAACTTCTTTTCTCTTCATAATATATTCTGTTCCAGTTATTTTATTTTTATTCCTTGTGTATCTCTTTACTTTAAATTTATTTATTTATTTATTTATTTTGGTAAACAGCATATGGTAGGGTTCCAATTTTTTATCCACTCTGCTATTTTGTTTCTGTTTTATGGAAGAGTTCATCCTATTTACATTCACAATAATGATTATTAATTCTATATTTCCCTTCAACCTATTTTCCCCCATTTATACTTTTCTCTCTCCTTTTACCCTTTCTCTCCTTATCAGTGGTTCTGACTCCTACTTCCCTCAATCTGCCCTCTCTTATGTCAGCTCCCCCTTTTCTTACCCATCTCCCCTTTCTTCTTTCTCTTCATACTTACCTATAAGGTGAGACAAATTTCTATACCAAAATCCTATGAGATTAAGGTTCAAATAATACTCATCCCCCTCCCTGCTTTCCCTCTACTGCAACAGGCTTTTTGTGCTTCTTCATGTGATGTAATTTACCCCATTTAACCTCCCTCCTTTTTCCACTCCTTAATTTTTTTATTTCATTACATTAAATTCAACTTTTATCCACACCCTCTATGTATATACCAGTTCTTAAGATTACAAGTATTATCTTCCTGTGTAGAGATGTAAACAGTTGAACCTTTAAATAACATTTCCCCCCACCCTCTTCCTTTGGCATTTTTATGCTTCTCTTGAATCTTGTATTTGAAGGTCAAATTTTCAGTTCTATCTTTTCATCAGAAATGATTAAAAATTCCTTATTTCATTGAAAGTCCTTTTTTTTTTTTTTTTTATCCTGAAAAATAATGCTCAATTTTGCTGGATAGTTGATTCTTGGTTGTAGTCCAAGCTCCTTTGCCTTTCAGAATATCATATCCTAGGCCTTTCAGTCCTTTAATATGGACATTGCTAGGTCTTGGATAATGCGGACTGTAGCTCCTCAATATTTAAATTTTTTTTCCCCTTGGCTACTTGCAGTATTTTCTCCTTGAGCTGATAATTCTGGAATTTAGCTATAATATTTGTTGGACTTTTTATTTTGAGGTCTTGTTCAGGAGACAATTGATGGGATTTTTTTCAATGACTAGTTTACCCTCTGATTCTATGATATCAGGGCAGTTTTCCTTGATCTCTTGAAAACTGTCCAGGCTCTTTTTAGTCAGTCCAATAATTCTTAAATTATCTCTCTTGTAGCTATTTTCCAGATTGGTTATTTTTCCAATGAGGTACTTAAATTTTTTTTTCATTAAAAAAATTTATTTGACTGAATCTTGATGTCTCATTGAGCCATTCACTTCCATTTGTCCAATTCTAATTTTTAATGAATTATTTTCTTTGGTTAACTTTTTTTTTAACCTCCTTTTCTATTTGGCCAATTGTACTTTTAAAGAAGCTGTTCTTTTCAGAGGATTTTTCCCCTCCGCCCCCATTTTTCCAGTTCTCCTTTTTAAGGAGTCGTTTTCTGCAGTACATTTTCTCCCATTTCACCAAATCTTTTTTTTTTTTTTAAAGAATTATTTTCTTCGGTCAATTTCTGTGCTTCCCTTTTCAAGCTATTGACCTTTTTTTTTTTTTTTTTCATAATTCTTTAACATAGCTCTCATTTCTTTTCCCAATTTTTCTTCTGTGTCTCTTACTTGATTTTTAAAATATTTTTTCATCTCTTCCAAGAGAAATTTTTGAGCTTTAAAGCAGTTTACATCCCCCCTTTGAGGCTTCACATGTAGGCATTTTGCCATTGCTGCCCTCTTCTGGATTTGTGTTCTGATCTTTCCTGTAACTTTTTATAGTCCACTGTAACTTTCTGTGGTCAGGGCTTTTTTTGCTTTTTTTCCTCATTTTTAAAAACTGAACTCTGCTCCTCTGGCACAGGGAAGACCGTCCCAAGCTTCTTTTTTCAGGAGGGATAGGAACCTCTCACTGGCTTTCTGTTCTGGGGCCATAATGTGGCTGGTTTTTCCCTTGTAGTGGGTTGGCCTCGTGTAGTCCCACCTGTTAAATTGGGGTTCTGGGGCTTGCAATTTGCCTTTTGTGATTAGGGTGGAGGTCTTGTAGTTGGTCTGCTGAGTCACTGGCCCTCTGAAACAGGATGGAGGGGCTCATACTTTTGGGTTTGGCCAAGAGCCTCCCACTAGATTCCCCATGAAGTGCCTGCACTGGGCTGAGTCCCCCTCTGCCAAAGTGAGACAGATCTTTTCTGAAGTCCTTCTAAGATATCTTAAGCTGGAAAATTGTTTCACTCTGTATGTCTGTGGGTTCTATCATTCCAAAATCCATTCAGTGACTTTATGTAGTGTTGATTCTGAGGGAAACTGGGGAGAGTTCAGTCAATGTCCTAGCTTCTTTCTTCTATCTTCTGGAATGCTCTCTAAATGATACCTTTTGGCTTTCCTGGCTTCCTTCCTCAGATCAAATCTCATCTTCATCAGAAAGCCTAACCCTGAGATTTCCCCCTCCTTCCATGCTAGTACATTCTCTTTGAGATTACTTCCCATTTATATCTCCCTGGAATCACTCTTCCAGGGTTAGACCTATTACCAGAAGTACCATGAGGGATTAGGCTTTCATGCCATCAGCTAGAGTTCCAACACATGTTTTATCCCTCTTCCCATAAGCCACATAAGAAAAACTAGCTTTTACAAAGGCATATTTACTCTGGAGATATATCAGGAACAAAAATATAAACATTTCCCCTTAACAACTTAGAGACATATTGCCTCCTATATCATTTCAGTTCCTGGGAAGAGGGGGTTCACTCTTGGCACAATTTCTTTATAGTCTTAACCCTACCAAATCAATTTTCAAATTTGGCATCACAGCTTAATGAATCCTACCACTAGGCTGGTTCCCTAAGGTCCTTACTCCCCAGAATATTGACACTGGACTGGCTGAAAAACCTAGTGATGTGGTTTGTGCTCCCTTTATGAAACTAATTCTTTCAAATTGATTTATTCCTTTCTGATTCCCAGCCCCTCCTAGCTGATGCATTATCAATTCAAGAAGTTAGGACCTTTGATTCACAAATCCTGTCAAAAGCACCCTTTTGAATTCCAATAGGAGATCAGGCTCTCACAACCCCCATCTGAGCCAACTTGGGACATCACCCACAGGCCCCTTTAGCTAAATCTCTCATAAAAGAGCCAACCTAGAGCTCTCTCTTTGCAAAGATTCCTAACATGGCAGCCTTATGCCTGGCATGCCAGGCATCCCCATTACAGGGGACTCTGTGCTGCCACTATACCTCATTTAACTCTGTATCCTTGTGCCAAATCCTAAGGGGTTGCAGGAGAGTTCTATTTGACTCCCTGTACCCCGAATCTGCCACTAGATCTCAATTAAACCTAGTTTCATTTAGGTACCCCTTATCTAGTTCTCATCGCTAGCATGGACTCCTAAATACTTTAGGGTTTTACTTACCTTACTTAAAAAATTCAGAAGGTTGAAGTCTCTGGTTTAATCTGTCAACTAGCATGAAAGAACAATGAATCAAATGACTAAAGTTAATTCTCTCTCTCTCTCTCTCTCTTTCTCTCTTTGGCTTTATAATATTTTTATTTTTAATAGCTTTTAATTTTCCCAAATACAGGCAAAAATAGTTTTCAGCATTCACCTTTGCATAACCTTGTGTTCCAAATTTTTCTTCCTCACTCTCCCCACCCCCTCCCATAGACAGCAAGCTATCTAATATATAGGTTGAACATGTGCTATTATTTTAAATATTTCCATATTCATCAAAATGTTAAAAAAAAAGGTCAAAAAGTGAAAGAAAAAAAATAAGCAAACAACTACCAAAAAAAGATGAAAATATTATTCCATATTCAGTGTCCATAGATTTTGCTCTAGATACAGATTGTCCTTTCCATCACAAGTCTATCGAATTATCTTGAATCACTTCATTTTTGAAAAGAGCCAAATCCATCACAGTTGATCATTGCATAATCTTGTTGTTACTGTATATAATGTTCTCTTGGTTTTTTTTACTTCACTTAACATCAATTCATGTAAGCTTTTTTCCATGCTTTTCTGAAATCAGTCTGCTCATCATTTCCTATAGAGCAATAATATTCCATTACATTCAAATGTAACTTATTTAGCCATCTTCCAACTGATGAGCATTTACTCAATTTCCAGCTCCTTGCCACTACAAAAAAGGACTTCTACAACTTTTCTTGATTCTACTTTAACAACACCACTTGCAGGCTTCCCCTTCCTTCCAACTCACATGAGCAGCTGCCCAATTTATCATCTCCCTTTGGCCCCTTCATCTGGAAGAAAGGGATGATTGAGTAGTTTGTAGCAGAGAGACTGGTTAAGAGGCTGAACTGTGTAGTCTCTCTGCCTCAAGACTTTCCCCTCTCCAGTCTATAGACTACATTGCTGTAATGTGGTGGTCTTGATTCATAGGTCAGACCTTATCTCTACTGTCCTTAACAAGCTCCAGAGTTCCTTGTTGTTTCCAGGATAAAATAGAATCTCTTGTGACAGTTAAAGACCTTTATAATTTGCCTCTAACTCTTCTCAGATGTTCTAAATCCCAGCCAATCTGGCTACCTTGCCATTCCTTGCTTACAGAATTTCCCATCCCCCACTTTTGGGTCCCTGCCTAGAATGTCCCCTCACTACCTCTAGAATCTGAATTGCCTATGATGTTCAGTCATATCAGACTTTTCTTGACCACATAAACTACAGCATATCCATAATCTCCATGAGGTTGGGAAAGTTGCAAAAATACTAGAGTGGTTGACCATTCCAAATTTGAATTTGGAAAGATGAGCCATTTCAGAGCTGATGCTCTATTCACTGCTCCTCCAAACTACCTACTTTCAAAGTTCAGCTTAGGCACAAACACCTGCATGCAGCTTTTTCCAATCCCCAAAGTTCTAGTGGCTTCTCATTTGCAAAATTTTGTATTTTATTTATATGTGGACATATTTTATGGCCTCCGTCCCTCCAATAGAATGAAGCTCTTGGGGTCCAGGGATTCTTTCTCTATTGGGTTTTCCCCACAGTAACTTAATAAAAGGACTGATTGGTTGGTTGAGAAATTAGATAGCTTTGCTGCTAGATTTTGTTTAACTGATTTTCTTTGTTCAAATAGGTTTCAATGTTTGTATGTGGAGGGGAAGGTAGAATGGGGGATTATCAAGAGACAACTATGATAAAAATAAAACTAAAAGGCTTCAATAAAACTTTTTAAAACCAAAATTTCCTTGAACATAGCCTTTTAAGAAAACCCAAGGCTTTTCTATCACTGTTTTTCACCAGATGCCATCAGGAAAGATGTCAATGGATGAGTAGTGATCCAACAAGAAAGAGCAAATAAAGGGAATGAATGGCCACAGCACTAGTAAGTTAGAGCTCTTTTAAATCATCCCCCACTACCAATTATGCAGGCAACTGAAGAAGCTACCATTTGCAAAATAGTCATAAGACCAGAAGTAGTTACAAAATGTCTACAGGTGCTTCAGAATCTCTCCAGGGAACTACTATTGGATGATATGATGCTCCAAAAAGTAGGATCCTCAGTGTCTGTTGTTGTACTGTGTTTGTATGTATCAAATTATCTGCATGTTATTTATCTATTTAGAATTCAATCTCCCTAAAAGAAGAGCTTTGATTTTTTCCTTTTTTTTAAATCTCAGACTTAACAAAAATCCTGGCACATGGTTATTGCTTTTTGACTGAATCTTATATAGTTTTAATATTTGTATGAGACTACTTCTTGGTGAAGAACCTCTAAAGCTCCATTTTTTTTTCCTGAGTCAAATAAAATTTTCCCTCTCATCCTGGATAATTTGAAGTGCTAATATTTCTGTCATTTTCCTCAGAGGTTGTTGTTAGGAAAACACTTTTTAAACCTTAAATAAGTGATGTATAAATGTGAACATTATTGGATGATCTCTGAGCGCAAGGGCTGTCTTTTTCTCCTATAGCTCCACAATGTTTAGTACCAGGTTGAATACATACTCAGCATCTATTACATCCTAGAAGCATCCACAGCTTACAGGCAAGAACATTGGATTTAGACTAAGAGGATCTGGGGTCACATTCAGCTTGCTTACCAGTGTGACCTTATACAAGTTACTTTAATTCTTTTAGCCTCAGTATCATCTGAAAAGTGAGGATAACAATTCAACTTAATAAATATTTATATTAAACACTAATATGTCCCAAATTCTGAGAATAAGAAGACAAATGTGATACAGAGATAGTCTAACAGAAGAAACTGAAAGGGAATGGTGAGACAAAAAAACAGTTTTGTCATTGAAACTAAGAGAAGATTCTCCAGGAGGAGGTGACGGGACAGTATCAAAAGTTAAAAATGTCAAGGGTTAAAAATTCAGAATGTAAATAGTGGTATGGAAAAGGGCAAGAGATTCAAGGATAGTGTATATTTAAATCGGCATGGGAGGCCACTTCTGGAAGAATAGAGAGGCAGAATTGGATGAATGAAAGGTGGTTTTAGTATAAATGTGCTCAGATCAGTTTCTACCTAGAGGTAGAGCAGAGACTAGCCTAAGGCAGAGTCATGACTCAAAAATGTTCCTTTACTGCAGAAACCACTGAGTGTCAGGAAAGCAGCAGATACCCTCCTGCTATGACTCATGTACTCACTCCTTTCCCAATCTCTGTGTTGATGAATCCTAGTTACTTAAGAATGAGCTACTCTTCTCCTAGCTTCCCTCCACACTCTCATTTCTCATTCTTTCATTCTCCATTTCAACTCTGCCCCTCCCATATTCCATTCCAGGCAAAGCAAGGTAAGAAGCATTTTTTAAAAATAACTTTTTGTTTTCAAAATATTTGTGAAGATAATTTGCAACATTTACTCTTGCAAAACCTTGTGTTCCAAAATTTTCTCTCTCCCTTCTCCCATCCTTCCTCTAGACAGCAAATAATCTAATATATGGTAAACATGTGCAATTCTTCTACACATGTTTCTCCAATTATCATGCTGCACAAGAAAAATCCGATCAAAGAGGGGAAAAAATGTGAATGAAAACAAAATGCAAGAAAACAACAAAAAGAGATAAAAATATCATTTTATGATTCACACTCAGTAGAATCCTCTTTCTGGATGCAGATGGCTCTTCCCATCACAAGTCTATTGGAACTGGCCTGAATCACCTCATTGTTGAAAAGAGCCACATCCATCAGAAATGATTGTATAATCTTGTTGTTGCCGTGTACAATGATCTCTTGATTCTACTCATTGTAAGAAGCATTTATTAAATTTTACTATGAGCCAGGCTATATGTAAGCTTTTTTTTTGTAAGTTCTGGGGATGTAAATAAGTACAAGCAGAAAGATAGTCCTTGTGCTCAAAGAGCTTACATTCTAATAGTAGAAGATATAAAACATATAGTGTTAAAGTGCAGAAAGTCTGAAGCAAAATTGGGAAGGGAATGAAGGATGTTTGGTCTGAGGCTCTTTCCAGTATGGGAGTGTAGGAGGAACTCAGCTTTGGGAAAAGACGTTGGCATACTCATGTTAGTTTGCTCCACTGGACCCTCTGGAACTCTTATTCCATAACCATCTTCCATATATTTCATACTTCTTCTCTACCTGCATCCAGATGATATATTCTAGTCCTTTTCTTTAGCACTAACTGAGCTTTTTATCATAATTAGTCATGGAAGAAGAAATGGAATTCTTGATTTTGACTTTCATTTCCAAACTCTTTGCTGATGTGATTCATAAACTTAACTTATTGATACTAGTCAGAATCCTAGAAGTTATGTTTTAACCTCTCCTCAATTCCATTCTTCTTCCTCCTCCTCCCCTCAGACATTTCCCTTTTCAAGAAATTCAATTCCTGGCTGATACTTTTGCCCTTGTACTAGAGAACTTCAACATTCATATTGGTGTTTTAAATAGTACTCTAAATTCCAAAGTCTTCAATCTCTTCCAACTATTACCAACATCTCTGTTCTACCCCAGCTCGACACAAGGATGATCACATTCTTAAATTTTCAAATATCCACAACTATTCAACTTCAATGATCAAAAATTATTTTATTAGATCACAGCCTCTTATTACTTCATTTTCCCTTATACCTTAATCCTCTCATAAACCAGTAGGTTTTTATCCTTTATCCCCACTAGGATCTATAATCTCTCCTCTCAGCACGCTTCCTTCTCTAACTTCATTTTCCTCTCTCCCCAATCATTTTTATTTTATTTTATTTTTTTATTTTTAAAAATAACTTTTAATTGACAGTACATATGAATGGGTAATTTTTTATGTCATTATCCCTTGCACTCACTTCTGTTCCGACTTTTCTCTTCCCTCCCTTCACCCCCCCCCCAGATGGCAGGTAGTCTTATACATGTTAATTATGTTATATATGTGCAGAACCTAACAGTTCTCTTGTTGCACAGGAAGAATTGGATTCAGAAGGTAAAAATAATCTGAGAAGAAAAACAAAAATGCAAACAGTTTACACTCATTTCCCAGTGTTCCTTCTCTGGGTGTAGCTGATTCTGTCCATCATTGATCAATTGGAATTGAATTAGATCTTCTCTTTGTCGAAGATATCCACTTCCATCAGAATACATCCTCATACAGTATCATTGTTGCTGTGTACAATGATCTCCTGGTTCTGCTCATTTCACTCAGCATCAATTCATGTAAGTCTTTCCAGGCCTCTCTGAATTCATCCTGTTGGTCATTTCTTACAGAACAATAATATTCCATAACATTCATATACTACAATTTACCCAATCATTCTCCAATTGATGGGCATCCATTAATTTTCTAGTTTTTAGCCACCACAAAAAGGGCTGTCACAAACATTTTGGCACATACAGGTCCCTTTCTCTTCTTTAGTATTTCTTTGGGATATAAGCCCAGTAGTAGCACTGCTGGATCAAAGGATATGCACAGTTTGATAACTTTTTGGGCATAATTCCAAATTGTTCTCCAGAAAGGTTGGATATGTTCACAACTCCACCAACAATGTATTAGTGTCCCAGTTTTCCCACATCCCCTCCAACATTCATCATTATTTTTTCCTGTCATCTTAGCCAATCTGACAGGTTTTAGTGGTTTCTCAGAGTTGTCTTAATTTGCATTTCTCTGATCAATAGCGATTTGGAACACTTTCATATGAGTAGAAATAGTTTCAATTTCATCATCTGAAAATTGTCTGTTCATATCCTTTGACCATTTATCAATTGGAGAATGGCTTGATTTCTTATAAATTAGAGTCAATTCTCTATATATTTTGGAAATGAGGCCTTTATCAGAACCCTTAACTGTAAAAATGTTTTCCCAGTTTGTTGTTTCCCTTCTAATCTTGTTTGCATTTGTTTTGTGTGTATAAAGGCTTTTTAATTTTATATAATCAAAATTTTCTATTTTGTGATCAATAATGATCTCTAGTTCTCCTTTGGTCATAAATTACTTCCTCCTCCACAAGTCTGAGAAGTAAAGTATCCTATGTTACTCTAATCTATTTATAATCTTGTTCTTTATGCCTAAATCATGGACCCATTTTGATCTTATTTTGGTGTACGGTATTAAGTGTGGGTCCATGCCTAATTTCTGCCATACTAATTTTCAGTTTTCCCAACAGTTTTTGTCAAATAATGAATTCTTATCCCAAAAGTTGGGATCTTTGGGTTTGCCAAACACTAAATTGCTGTAATTATTGGCTATTTTGTCCTGTGAACCTAACCTATTCCATTGATCACCTAATCTATTTCTTAGCCAATACCAAATGGTTTTGGTGACCACTGCTTTATAATATAGTTTTAGATCAGCAGCTAAAGCCACCTTCATTTGATTTTTTTCATTAATTCCCTTGAAATTCTTGACCTTTTGTCCATCCATATGAATTTTGTTGTTATTTTTTCTAGGTCATTAAAATAGTTTCTTGGGAGTTTGATTGATATAGTACTAAATAAATAGATTAGTTTAAGGAGTATTATTATCTTTATTATATTCGCTTGGCCTATCCATGAGCATTTAATATTTTTCCAATTATTTAAGTCTGACTTTATTTGTGTGGAAAGTGTTTTGTAATTTTGCTCATATGATTCCTGACTTTCCTTTGGTAGATAGTTTCCCAAATATTTTATGCTATCGACAGTTATTTTGAATGGAATTTCTCTTTATATCTCTTGCTGTAGGATTTTGTTGGTGATGTATAAAAATGCTGAGGATTTATGTGGATTTATTTTGTATTCTGCAACTTTGCTAAAGTTATGAATTATTTCTAATAGCTTTTTAGTAGAATCTCTGGGGTTCTCTAAATATACCATCATATCATCTGCAAAGAGTAATAATTTGGTTTCCTCATTACCTACTGTAATTCCTTTAATCTCTTTCTCAATTCTTATTGCCGAGGCTATGTTTCTAATACAATATTGAATAATAATGGTGAGAGTGGGCAACCTTCTTTCACTCCTGATCTTACTGGGAATGGTTCCAGTTTATCCCCATTACATATGATGCTTACTGATGGTTTTAAATATATGTTCCTGACTATTTTAAGGAAAAGTCCATTTATTCCTATACTCTCAAGTGTTTTTATTAGGAATGGATGTTGGCATTTATTATGTATGGGATTGCCTGCCATCTAGGGGAGGGAGTAGAGGGAAGGAGGAGAAAATTTAGAAAAGTCAATACAAGGGATAATGATGTTAAAAAAAAAATTACCCATGCATGTGTACTGTCAAAAAAAATTATAATTATAAAATTAATAAAAACAAAGGAATGGATGTTGGATTTTATCAAATGCTTTTTCTGCATCTATTGAGATGATCATATGGTTTTTGCTAATTTGGTTATTGATAGTCAATTATGCTAATAGTTTTCCTAATATTGAACCAGCCTTGCATTCTTAGTATAAATCCTACTTGGTCATAGTGTATTATCCTGGGAATGATTTTCTGTAATTTTTTTTTTCCTGAGGCTGGGGTTGAGTGACTTGCCCAGGATCACACAGCTAGGAAGTGTTAAGTGTCTGAGACCAGATTTGAACTCAGTTCCTCCTGAATTCAGGGCTGGTGCTATTGTAATCTTTTTGCTAATATATATTTTTTAAGATTTTAGCATCAATATTCATTAGGGAGATTGCTCTATAATTTTCTTTCTCTGCTTTCAACCTACCTGGTTTAGGTATCAGTACGATGTCTGTGTCATAAAAGGAATCTGGCAAGACTCCTTCAATCCCCATTTTTTCAAATAGTTTATATAGCATTGAAGTTAATTGTTCTTTAAATGTTTGGTAGAATTAACATGTAAATCCATCTGGTTCTGGGGATTTTTTCTTAGGGAATTGATTAATATCTTGTTCTATTTTTTTTTTCTAAGATGGGACTGTTTAACCAATTTACTTCTTCCTTTGTTAATCTGGGCAAGCTATATTTTTGAATTTCCATTTCATTTAAGTTATTGAATTTATTGGCATAAAGCTGGGCAAAGTAATTCCTAATTATTGCTCTAATTTCCTCTTCATTAGTGGCTAGTTCTCCCTTTTCATTTTTAAGACTAACAATTTGATTTTCCTCTTTCCTTTTTTAAATCAGATTTACTGAGGGTTTATCTATTTTGTTGGTTTTTTCATAGAACCATCTCTTAGTTTTATTAAATCAATAGTTTTTTTTAAACTTTCAATTTTATTAATCTCTCCTTTTATTTTTAGAATTTCAAGTTTAGTGGCTGGGGTTTTTAAATTTGTTCCTTTTCTATCATTTTTAGGTGTAAGCCCAATTCATTGACCTTCTCTTTCTCTATTTTATGCCAGTAGACCTGTAGAGATATAAAATTTCCCCTTATTATTGCTTTGGCTGCATCCCACACATTTTGGTATGATGTCTCCTTATTATAATTTTCGTGGGTGAAGTTTTTGTGTCTATGATTTGCTATTTCACCCAATCATTCTTTAGTATGAGATTATTTAGTTTCCAATTATTTTTTGGTCTATTTTTCCTTGGCTTTTTATTGAATGGAATTTTCATTGCATCACAGTCTGAAAAAGATGCATTTACTGTTTCTGCCTTACTGCATTTGAGTTTGAGGTTTTTATGCCCTAATATATGGTCAATTTTTGTATAGGTTCCATAAACTGCTGAGAAGAAAGTGTACTCCTTTCTGTCTCCATTTAGTTTTTTTCCAAAGATCTATCATATTTAACTTTTTTAGTATTTTATTTACCTCTTTGACTTCTTTCTTATTTATTTTGTGGTTTATCTAATTCTGAGAGTACAAGGTTGAGATATCCCACTATTATAGTTTTGATGTCTCTTTCTTCTTGAAGCTCTCTTAATTTCTCTTTTAAGAATTTAGATGCTATACCATTTGGTGTATATATGTTTTATATTGATATTGTTTCATTATTTATACTACCATTTAGCAAGATATAGTGCCCTTCCTTATCTCTTTTAATTACTTCAATTTTTACTTTATCTTGATCTGAGATCAGGATGGTTACCCCTGCTTTTTAAACTTTACCTGAAGCATAGTAGATTCTGCTCCAACCTTTTACTTTTACTCTGTCTGTATCGCCCTGCTTCAAGTGTGTTTCCTGTAAACAACATATTGTAGGATTCTGGCTTTTAATCCAGTCTGCTAACTGCTTCCTCTTTATGGGGGAGTTTACCCCATTCACATATATGGTTAAAATGACCAATTCTGTATTACTTGCCATCTTGTTAACCCCTACCTATGCTTTTCTTCTTTCCTTCCCCCTTACCTCCCTCCCCAATATTAAACTTGTGAGCACCACTTGCTTCTCGAAGCCCTCCCTTTTTAGTATCCCTCCCCCCATCTTAGAGTTCCTCCCCTTATCTTATCCCTTTTCCTCAGAATTTCTGTATTCCCTTCCACTTAGCTTACTCCTTCTCTTTTCACTTTTCCTCTACCACTTTTCAATGAGATGGGAGAAGTTTCACCATAAATCAAATATCTCTAATATTTTTCTCTTTAAGCCAATTGTGATGGCAGTAAGATACACACTATGTTGATCCCCCTCCTTTCTTTCTCTCAGATATAATAGGTTTCCTTTGCCTCTTTATGAAATGTAGTACCCCCACTTTACCCTTTTCCCAATACAATTTCCCTTCCACCTCTAGTTTCTAGAACAAAGTATACATGTTATATATATATATATATATATATGTAGCAGGAATATAGTTCCCAAAATTTCTTTTTACCTTTTTAGGTTTCTCTCAAGTCCTATATTTGGAGATCAAACTTTTTGTTTATTTCTGGTTTTTTCATCAGAAATAGATGAAATTCATTTATTTCATTGAATGTCCATCTTCTTCCCTGGAAAGAGATGCTCATTTTGTCTGGGTAAGTTATTTTTGGCTGCATACCAAGTTCCTTAGCCTTTGGACTATCATATTCCATGCCTTTAGATCCTTTAATGTAGACATTGCTAGATCCTGAGTAATCCTTGTTGTGGCTCCTCTATATTTGAATTGATTTTTTCTAGCATCTTGCAATATTTTTTCCTTCATCTGATAATTCTGGAACTTGGCCACTATATTTCTTGGAGTTTTGATTTTAGGATCCTTTTCAGTAGGTGATTGATGAATTCTTTCAATGTCTATTTTACCCTCTGTTTCTATAACATCTGGGCAGTTCTCTTTGATAATTTCCTGGAAAATAGTGTCCAGGATCTTTTTTTCATCATATTTTCCAGAAAGTCCAATAATTCTCAGATTATCTCTCCTAGATCTATTTTCCAGATTTGTTGTTTTCCCAAGAAGGTATTTGACAATTTTTTCCATTGTTTCATTTTTTTGGTTTTGCTTGACTGATTCTTGGCATCTTCTCGAGTCATTCATTTCCATTTGTTTGCTTCTGATTTTTAATGAGTTATTTTCTTCACTCACTTTTTAAATATCTTTTTTCTAATTGTCCAATTGAGTTTTTAAGTGAGTTGTTTTGTTCTGTGGAATTTTTTCCATTTTGCCAATTTTATTTTTTAGAGAATTATTTTCTTTTTCCAACTCACTAATTCTGTTTTTCAAGGATTTGATTTCTTTATCCACTCTATCTTTAAATGAGTGGTATGACTTATCTATTGTCTCTTGCCAAGCTTCCTTTTCCTTTTCCCATTTTTCTTCTAGCTCTCTTGTGAGAACCTTTTAAATTTCTTCTATGAGAGTCTTGTGTGCTGAGAAACAGATGATATCCCCCTTTGGGGAGTCATCTGGGGAGAATCTGTTTTTAGTCTCCTCAGGGTTTAAAGTCTGCTCTCTATCCATATAGAAGCTATCGATGGTTAGAGTACATTTTAATTTTTTGCTTGTTTTATCAAGGAAGAATCAAAGAAAATAAACTAACAAGAAAAACAAATGCAGTCTGCTTTTTTTTTGGGGGGGGCTGGATGGTATTACCGAGCTTTCTATACAGACTGCAGGGGGCAGCAGTAAGGCACTAGCAGGACAACAATGAATGTGTCTGCACTCTGAGACTCTGAGACTGTGCTGAGACACTCCAGGTGGGTATAGCCAGGTCCCGAGAGACCCCAGCTTTTCAGGGTTATAGTCTTCACCCCCTGTGTTTACAGCTTCTCTGTTGGTCTACTGGCTTGCTGCCAGGGCAAAGTAGTCAACACTGTAGTAAAGCTCTTTCCGCAGAAACAGCTGAAATTACCCCCCAACCTTCTCTGGTCTGCTCAGCTGTGAGCTGCCTGCTTTACTTTGCTATGCTGTTGTTGCCTGCCTTCAATCTGTGCCTGATCTAACCAACCCCAGCCTCAAGCAAAAACCAGACTTTCTGGCGAATTTTGAGGATATCATCTCTTGGTAATTATTTGTGTTTTTTTTTTTTTTTTTTTAGTCAAGCACTAATTCCAAGGCTTGTCATGAAATAAATTATTCTGAGAGAAAAGATGGAGCTTAAGTAGATGTGTGTTTCCTTTCCACCATCTTCTCTCCCCAATCTTAATCCTAAAGTCCACCATTCCAGCTATATACTCTGCTCTGGGATTCCTTGTTCCACTGACCATTAGTTGCTTAATCCTCCAAACTTCAAACCTAAATTTCATCTATCCTCTAACTTCTCTGCTCTTACTTACCACTAAATAAATCTGGGCCAAGCAAAGTGTCTCCATTCTACTTTTGCATTATCTGACCTCAATTGATGCCTCATGTCAGCAAGACAATCCTTTTAACTCTTATTTGATTATCTTTCTTACTGATATTTCCACAGTTTTCTGCTAAGGGAATGGAAAAGAGTTTATTAAGCACTTACTTGCTATATGTCAAGCATCTTGCTAAATTCTGGACATACATGTACAAAAACATGGTCTCTGACGATAAGGAGCTTAGATGCTAATAAAGGAAAACTGCACATATAAGAGAGTGAAGGCCAGGGAGGAGTTATTTAGTCAGAGAAGTACTGGAATATTAAGGTGAGTCATGGACCATAAATTTGCATATCCTTTATTTTGTTTATTTTCAAAGCACAGCACTTCTTAATTTTTTTCAGTTCCATATTCTCTTTCTCCCTTACCCTTGGAAAAGGTAAGAAAAACAAAATACATTTTACACACACACACACACACACACACACACGTATGTATATATAGTCATGCATATATTGACTATGTTAAAAAAAAAAAAAAAGAAAGGAAAGAATATGTTCAATCTGTACTCTGAGTCCATCAATTCCCTTAGAGATGGATAACACATTTCGTTATGAGTCTTTTGCAATTGTGGAGGTCATTACATTGAAGAGAGGCAATGAGTCTTTCAAACTTGATTAACTTTACGATAGTGCAGTTACTGAGTAGATTGTTCACTTGTTCTACTCTCTTCCTTTTCCATCTGCTCATACATGTTTGTTCAGACATTTCTGAGACCATTACCTTCATTATTTCTTACAGGGAGGGACAACTTGATTGACCAGTGGATAAGAGTGCTGGACCTGAAGTCAGGAAGACTTGAGATCAAATGTGGCTTCAGATACTTACTAGCTATGTGACCCTGGGCAAGTCATTAAACTTTTATTTGCTTTAGTTTCCTTTTCTGTTTAAAAAAAAAAATAATAGTACCTATCTCCCAGAGTTGTTGTGAGGATCAACTGAGATAATAAACATAAAGCATGTTCCTGGCACATAATAAGTGATTTATAAATATTAGCTGTTAGCTATTATTACTGAGCAATGATATTTCATCACATTTAAATACTATAACTTTTCAGTCATTCCCCAATTGAAGGGTAACTTCCATTTTGCATTTTTTTTTTACCACTACAAAAAGAGCTGCTATAATTATATTTGTATATATGGATCCTTTTCTTCTTTCTTTGATCTCCATGGGGTATTGACTTACTAGCATTGTTGCTGGGTCAGAGTATGCACAATTTAATAGCCTTTTGGGCATAGTTTCAAATTATTTTCCAGAATGGTTGGTTTAGTTCACAGTTCCATTAGTTTTCCAATGTCCCCTGCTATATTTGTCATTTTCCTGTTTTGCATTTTAACTAATTTGATGGATATGAATTGGTTTAATTTGAATTTCTTTGATTATTAGTAGATAATTTTGATATGACTGTTAATAGCTTTGATTTTTTTCTTCCAAAAACTGCCTATTTATATGACTTATTCTTGTAAATTTGACTCATTTTCCTATGTATTTTAGAAATGAGACTTTTATCAGAAAAATTGCTACAAAGAATTTAACCCTGCCCTCATTTTCTATTTTTTCTCCTAATTTTAGCTGTATCAGTTTTATTTGTGCAAAAACATTAATTTTATATAATTAAAATATCTCTTTGTTCTATTTTCCAGATCAGTTGTTTTCTTCAATGAG
The DNA here is from genome assembly GCF_048593235.1 of Sminthopsis crassicaudata. Lineage (NCBI taxonomy): Eukaryota > Metazoa > Chordata > Mammalia > Dasyuromorphia > Dasyuridae > Sminthopsis > Sminthopsis crassicaudata. The sequence goes on from NC_133618.1 coordinate 509,945,468, forward strand.
ATATTTCACATTGTTTTCTAATTTTTTTATTCTTTTGCTTTTGTTTTATTGTATCTTGATTTCTCACAAAGATATTAGCTTTCATTTGCTCAATACTAATTTTTAAGGAATTATTTTCCTCAGTGAGCAAAAGTATTTCCTTTTCCATTTGGCCAATTTGGCTTTTTAAGGCATTCTTCTCTTTATTAGCTTTTTATATTTCTTTTTGCACCATTTTCACTTCTCTTCCTAATTTTTCTTTTATCTTTCTTACTTGATTTTCAAAATCCCTTTTGGGCTCCTCCATGGCTTGTGACCAATTCTTATTTTCTTGGAGGCTTTGGATGTAGGAGCTTTGACTTTGTTACCATATTCTGAGTGTGTATTTTGATCCTCCTTCTCAATCTAGTAGCTTTCTATCATCAGAAACTTTTTCTTTTGTTTGCTCATTTCCACAGCCTATTACTTGATCTCTTTCCAGGATAGAGGGTGTAATGCCCCATGATTCAGGGGGATTCAGTTGTTTTCAGAGATCCTTCTATGGATTTGTACTGTGGTCAGCACTGCTACCCAGATCTGAGTATGGATTCAGCACCAGAGAACTGCCTCAGTGCTAGCAAAGAGACCCCTGTGCTCTCCCTCTCATCAGAAGTTCAGTCCTCCCACTGGTGAGCTGAGATCTCCAAAAACTGACAGCCTTCTTGTTGCTGTTGCTGCTGCTACTGCAGCGTTGCCCTCATACCTCAGTGTGCCAAAACTTACCTACTGAGTCATCCTTATTGTCTGTGGGTTGGGAGATCTGGAGCTTGTGCCACTGCCTCTATTTGGAAGCTCCATGGCCTGCTTCTGTTTTCCTGGAGATTGGGCTGTGCTGGCGTGGCTTGCACCTCAATTGCGCTCCAGACCCACCCTGATGCAACAGACTTTTCCTGCCTTCAAGTTGCGTATATATCTGGAAATTGTTCCACTCTGTGTTTTTGTGGTTTCTGATGCTCTAAAATTTGTTTAGAGTCATTATTTAAAGATATTTGGAAGGATTTAGGGGGGAGCTTGGGTGAGTCCCTGCCTTCACTCTGCCATCTTGACTCTGCCTCTGCATCTGTATATTTTGAACCCAATTTATTCCTCTGACTGATCCACCTCCCCATTTCTTCCAAGTATGAAATTATTTTGATGATGAAAGCATTGTAATAAATATAGTTTGAAATCTGGTACCTCTAGACTCCCTTCATTTTAAAAATTGATTTTCTTGATAATCTTTTTTCTTCTAGATGAATTTTCTTGTTTTTTCAAGCTCTATAATTTACATATTTAGAGGTTTAATTGGTGTAATAATTGAATAATTACTTTATTTAGTATTGCCATTTTTATTATAGTGACTCAGCGTAGACATGAGCAATTACAATTTCTTTATTTAGATCTTTCTGTATTTGTATAAAGTGTTTTGTAATTGTGCTTATATAGTTTCTCTGTGTGTCTTGTCAAATAGACTATCAAGTATTTTGTACTGTCTGTAATTATTTTAAATGGAGTTTTTCTTTATATTTTTTTTCTGCTGGATTTTGCTGCCTTATTTCCCATTCTACAACTTTATTAAAGTTCTTAAATTGTTGCATTTAGTTTTTTTAGTTGATGTTCTAGGGTTTTCTAGGTAAACCATCATATCTGCAAAAAGTGAATTTTGTTTTCTCATTGCAGTTGCTTGTTACTTCACTTTGTCTCTCTTCCTTTATTCTTTCCTTTTTAATCTTCCTTCTGTTCCTTTTTTCCCTTTTTCTTGATTTTCTTGATTAGAGATAATCCTTAACCTTGCTTTTAGATATTACTTATTATTTGATAAAAAGCTCCACTTATTCTTATGCTTTCTAGTACTTTTAAAAAATAGAAATGAGTACTATACTTTGTCCAAAACTTTTACATGTATGTAATCATATGATAATTATTTTAATTATTGATATGATCAATTATTCTTATAATTTTCCTTATACTGAACATATCCTGTATTGCTAATATAAATGCATCCTGGAAATATTTATGATCTTTATGATATAGATGAAATATCCTAGCAAGTATTTTAATTGATGTTTACATCAATATTTACTAGGGAAATTTATAATTTCCTTTCTATGTTTTGACATTCCTTGGTTTGAGTATCAAAACCATATTTCTGTCTTAAAAGGAGTTTGGTAGGGTGCCACCTTTATTCTTTCAAACAATTTATATAGTATATAGTAATAAGTAATTTTTCCTTAAATGTTTGATAAAATTCATTAGTAAATCTATCTGGTCTTGCCTTCTTCCCCCCCCCCCCAATGATTTCCCCCATTCTTCCTCTCTTCCTTCATCTCCACATGCATTCCTCTTTTTTCATCCTTAAATTCTTTTGAGATAATTTTGAGATAATAATAGAATCACACATTCCCTGTGTATAATTAAAACTCTTAGTGATTCTGATACATTTTTGGTGGAGTTGTGAATACATCCAGCCATTCTGGAGAGCAATTTGGAACTATGCTCAAAAAGTTATCAAACTGTGACCCTTTGACCCAGCAGTGTTACTACTGGGCTTATATCCCAAAGAGATCTTAAAGAAGGGAAAGGGACCTGCATGTGCAAGAATGTTGGTGGCAGCCTTCTTTGTAATGGCCAGAAACTACGTGGATGCCCATCAATTGGAGAATGACTGAATAAATTGTGGTATATGAATATTATGGAATATTATTGCTCTGTAAGGAATGACCAGCAGGAGGATTTCAGAAAAGCCTGGAGAGACTTACAAGAACTGATGCTGAGTGAAATGAGCAGAACCAAGAGATCATTATATGCTTCAGCAACAATAGTATATGAGGATCAATTCTGATGGATATGGCCATCTTTAACAATGAGATGAACCAAATCAGTTCCAATAGAGCAGTAATGAAATGAACCAGTTAGATCCAGCGAAAGAACTCTGGGAGATGACTATGAACCACTACATAGAATTCCCAATCCCTCTAATTTTGTCCGCCTGCATTTTTGATTTCCTTCTGTAACATGCCCTCTTGGCAGTTACAATTAATAGTCTGTCCTAGGCCCAACAGAGTACCTTTGACCACTGACCTTTGCAATGTCAATTCTACCCGGCTTGCCTCCTCTGAGGCCTTCAAAGGCCACGATCTCTTGAATCTATAGTTTAGTAACTGGTAGCTCACTCAAGAACAGCCATGTGTAATCTTAAAAGCCTTCATTATACCTACTCACATAATGCCCTGACTTAATGCCCTGACTTGTTGGTTCCCTAATGAACACGTGGCCTGAAGACCCACGTGTTCACTACCAAACTCCTTACCTCCTTATCCATCCGATTGGCTCAGCTACCCCAGGTTAGGGAGCCAGGTTAAAGACAGCGACTGCTGTCTTCAGTGGGCTTATAAAGGGCCTGTGAGGTCACACATACACAGCCAATCAGCGAGAGAGCCGTCACCCATTGCAAAGCTATCTCAGTATGGCCAAGATCCCACCTACAGGGCAGTTCTAATATCCACAGAGAATACTTCCTGTGGCACTCAATCTCCCATTGCGCTGTGGCGCCGCCCATTTAAAGGGGCCCTTACATCCTTCACAGGCTAATTGTACACTATTTTAAAGTCCCATTCTTTTTGTACAGCAAAACAACTTTTTGGACATGTATACATATATTGTATTTCATTTATACTTTAACATATTTAACATGTATTGGTCAACATGCCATCTGGGGCGGGGGGGGGGGCAAGGGGGAAGAAGGGAAAAATTGGAACAAAAGGTTTGGCAATTGACAATGCTGTAAAATTACCCATACATATATCTGGTAAATAAAAACTATAATTAATTAAAAAAAAACTCTTGATTTTTGATAAAGTTTTGAGAAGTTACGTGTATCTTCTCCCTATATAGGAATGTAAAGAGTTTAACCTTGTTTAGTCTCCCATATTTACTTTTTTATGCTTCTCTTGGGTCTTGTGTTTCAATATTACACTTTCTATTTAGCTTTGGTCTTATTGAAAAATCTTCTATTTCATTAAATATCCATTCCTAACTCCTCCCCCATAGGATTATACTAAATTTTTACTATCCAATGATCCTTTGCCTTCCAGAATATAATATTCCAAGCCTTCATTCCTTCATAGTAGTAGCTGCTAAATCTTACCTGATCTGATTGTGGTTTCATAGTACTTGAATTCTGTCTTTTTGAGTCCTTGTATTTTCTTGTTAACCAAAGAATTCTGGATTTTGACTATTACATTCCTGAGTTTTCATTTTGGGGTTTCTTTCATGAGATAGCTGGTAGATGCTTTTAATTTCTACTTTGTCCTCTACTTCTAAGATATCTGGGTAGTTTTTCTTTATAATTTCTTGAAATAGGATGTCTAGGGTCTTTTTTGTTTGTGACTTTTAAGTAGTCTAATGATTCTTAGATTTTTTTTTCTATGAAATAGTTCACATTTTCTTCTATTTTTGATTTTGCTTTATTATTTCTTGACTACAGAGTCATCAGCTTCCATTTGGCTAATTCTAGCTTTTAAACTATTTTCTTTAGTAATGATTTGGCCAATTCAAAAGTTTAAGACATTATTTTCTTCAGTAATGTTTTGTATCTTTCTTTTTCCCCCCCTCAGGCAATTGGGGTTAAGTGACTTGCCAAGGGTCACACAGCGAGGATGTGTTAAGTGTCTGAGATCACATTTGAACTCAGTTCTCCTGACTTCAGGGTTGGTGCCCTATCCACTGCACCACCTAGCTGCCCCTTGTATTTCTTTTATAAAGCAGTTAATTCTCTTTTCATAACTTTCCTGAATAGCTGTCATTTTTCCTCCCTCTTTTCCCTTTACTATTTTTATTTGGTTTTTTTAAAAATGTTTTTCTTCTTTTAAAAAATATTTTCCTTTAACTCTCCTAACAATTCTTGCAGGACTTGTGTAGTCTGCACTTTTTCCTTTGAGGCTTTGCTCATAGATGATTTCAAGTCATTGTCTTTTTCTGCATTTGTGCCTTCAGCTTCTTTGCCACCATAGTAGGGTTCTTTTCTTCTTTTTAAAAAATTCTTTCATGATTTCAACCTTCTTCTAGACTTTGGACTTGACTGTTGGGCTTTGCCTACTTCTGGATGGTATACCTAACCTGAAAGTTTTTGATGTTTTCACAGCTGTAAATTTTCAGGGCTTTCAAAGTGGTGTGATCGGGAGAATAAACAGACTTCTTGGTCAGAGGGAAGTTGCAGAGGCAAATTCCCCATACAAGGCTGAGTCTATAGAAGTTCTATGGATTCATTAGTGCCTGAATTTCTAGTTCCTCTTTGGTCTTGGTTTTCTGCTTTAGTTTTTCCAATGTAGGCTTTTATTCTGGGCTAAAGATTAAAACCAAGGCACCACTTTGCTCCTGTGCTCAGAGCCACACAACTAATTGGTATTTAGTACTCAAGGACCCATGCTTAGTCAGGGCTATTCCTTTCCATCCTAGATCTATGACCTGTAACTAGACAAAAGCGACAGAACTGACAGATGGCATGCCACAGTGGCCATATTTCCATTATTGCTGTGCTCTTGGACAGCTCCTGCCCCAGGTCCACAGATCTTTCTATCTTTCCAAGCTGTCCTAGGCTGGAAAAATTATTCACTGCTTTTTTTTTTTTTTTTTTTTTTTTTTTTTTTTTTTTTTAAACTCTTCCCAATCAGAACTAAGTCTGTCATGCTTTCTAGGTTGCTGCAGAAGAGGCATGTTAGCAAGTTATGCTATTTTGACTGCCATCTATGTCCTTTTCAGGAATAATAGTTTTAAATTATCATTCCAAAAGGTAAAAGGTTGAAGGAAAGGAGATGCAGGAATTGGTAGCAGCCAGCATTTTGAGAATGAGGTCAGGTATAAAGTTGGTGGCAGTCAGAGTCTCTTGAGAATGGGTCACACTAGATGTGGAGAACTCCTCCCATATAGGAGCAAGATAGGAATTAGAGAGCCTGATTTATAGAAAAAGAGGCACAACATGGAAGGTAGCAGGCTCCATATCACACCTTCCTCCTAAATTTGGGATCTAACTCCATCCACATTTTACTGAGAAAATGAGATAATTTGTGGTGAGCTTCTTTTCTCTTTCTCTACATCTCCTTCTCCCTTCAACTCAAATTTCTCATGAAAAGTTTGCCTATAAAGGTAATCTAAATTTTCTCTCATCTTCTCCAATAGATTGCTCTCTCAATTGTCTGTCCCTCCTTCCTCTCTAAAGTTAAATCTTTTCCTATCTCCCTGTCCAGTTTTCTTCCTGCTACCAATAAGCAAGTTTTTAAAAAAATCTTTATAATCTTTTTACTAGACTATATACCATTCCTTCATATAATCATATTGTATTTGCTGTCAAGGAACTCATAGTTTTAAAAAAAGTAACAGCTTTTTATTTTCAAAATACATGCAAAGATAATTTTCAACATTCACCCTTGCAAAACCTTGTGTTCCAATTTTTTTTCCCTCTTTCCCAACCCTTACCCCTAGATGGCAAGTAATACACTACATGTTAAAGATGTGCAATTCTATACATATTTCCACAATTATGCTGTACAAGAAAAATCAGATCAAAAAGGGAAAAAATGAGAAAAAAAAGCAAAGAACAAAAAAGGTGAAAAAAAATCTATTTTGTGATCCACATTGTCCCCACAGTCCTCTTTCTGGATGCAATGGCTTTCTCTCCATCACAAGTCTATTGGAATTGGCTTGTAAAGATTTCCCCTTAGTTTCTGCTTCCTTTCTAATCTTGTCTTTAGTGGTTTTGTTTGTACAAAAACTTAATATAATCAAAATGATTAATTTTGCATTTGTAGCTTCTACCATATTATTTTCCAATTTTTCCAACAATTTTTGTTAGTGAGTTCTTATCCCAGAAGCTGGGGTTTTGGGGCTTATCAAACACTATGTTACTATAGTCATTGACTTTTGTATCTTGTGAATATAATCTATTCCCCTGATCAAATACTCTATTTCTTAGCTAGTACCAAATAGTTTTGATGCCTTTTACTTCATAATATAGTTTTAGGTCTGGTATAGCTAGGTCACCTTCATTTGCATTTTTTCATCAATTCCATCAAAATTCTTCATCTTTTGTTCTTCCAGACGAGTTTTATTATTTTTTCTAGTTCTGTAAAGTCCTTTCCTGGCAGTTTGGTATGCCACTGAAAAGGTAGATTAATTTAGGTAGAATAGTCATTTTTATTATATTAGCTTAACCTACTCATAAGCACTTGATATTCTTGCAATTGTTTAGATCTGACTTTATTTGCCAAGAAAATGTTTTATAATTGTGTTCACCTAGTTCCTGATTTTGGCTTGGCAGGTAGATTCCCAAATATTTTATATTATCTACACTTATTTTAGATGGAATTTCTCTTTGTTATCTCTTGCTGCTGGACTTTGTTGGTAACATCTAGAAATGCTGATGACTTAGGTGGATTTATTTTTCATCCTTCAACTTTGCTAAAGTTGTTTCTGCTAGCTTTTTAATTGATTTTCAAGAATTCTCTAAGTATACCATCATATCTGCAGTGATAATTTTGTTTCTTCATTATCTACTCTAATTCTATTCATTTTTTTTCTTCTCTTATTACTAAAGCTAATATTTCTAGTACAATATTGAATAGTAGTGGTGATAATTGGCAAACCTTGTTTCATCCCTGATTTTATTGGGAATGGTTTTAGTATGAGGCCTGCTGATGGTTTGAGATTGATGGTACTGATCATTTTAAAGAAAACTCCATTCATTCCTATGCTCACTAGTGTTTTTTAACAGCAATGTTGGATTTTGCCAAATGCTTTTTCTGCACTTATTGAAATAATCATATGATTTGTTAGTTTAATGATATAGTCAATTATGCTAAGTTTCCCTAATATTGATTTATCCTTGCATAAGAAACTCATAATCTAAAGAGGAGATGACAACAAACCTGTATAAACCAGTTATGTACAAGGGGGGGAAAGTTAATAATAAACAGGAAAGTCATTAGAATTGAGAAGTTTGGAAAGGCTTCCTGTGAAAAGTAGTACTTTAATTGGGACAATAGAATCTAGGGAAGTCAGTAGTTATAGATGAGGAAGGAGAGCATTCTGGGAATGGAGCTAGAGAAAATTCCCTGAGCAGAGAGATGGAATGATTTGATCAAGAAACAGCAAAGAGGCCAGGGTCATTTGATTGAAGAATATGAAGACTGGAAAAAAAGGCTAAGCTATAAAGGTCTTTGAATGCCCTAGGATTTTATATTTTATCTTAGAGGCAATGGGGAGCTTCATTCAGTAGAAGAGACACAGTTGAGTGTATGATTTAGGAAAACTTTGGTGATTGAATGGAGGATGACTTGGAATAGGGAGAGACTGGCAGTTATCCATCAGTAGGCTATTATAATAATCTAGGTGAAGATGATGCTGGCTTGTACTAGTGTGATGGCACAATAGAGACCTCGATAAGGGCAGTGTTCAAAAAAGATGTTACAAAGGTGAAATTCATAAGCCTTGGCTATGGACTGGAAATGGGGAGAGAGATAGTGAGGTGTGGAGGATGATATCTAGATTTCAGTCTGAGGGACTAGGAGGATAGTGTTATCAATAGTGATAAGGAAATTTGGAGTAGGAGAGTGTTTGGGGGGAAACATGAATTCAGTTTTGCACTTGTAGATTTTAAGATATCTATTGTTCTAGTGACCTAGATTTTTTGGGGGGGAAGGGGGAAATACTCAAATATAAATCCTCTTACTTTGCTCGTCTAGTAAATGCTGGTGCTCTATGCTAATTACAGCCCCCAGACTATCTACTAAAATGTAAATACTTGGGTGGTTCTTTTGAAGTATAATTTTATGAGTGCAGACCCTCGGAGTGCTTTGAATCTGCCTAATTATCCTGGGGGAAACTAAATGCATATGAAAAGGAATGATAAGGGCAACTGCCGAGAACCTCTAAGGAGGAGATTTTGCTAAGTGATAAGCAGGGATAAGTTTAGAAAATCGTAATGGGAACTCTAGAAGTCTTGAGACTTCTCTTCCAGACTTGGTGAATCTGGGGGCCTGAAAGAAAAAATACTAGCTCCTGCAATGGAAAAAGCTTATTCCCAAGAGTAAGCTTTTTGTGAGCCTGGAGAGAACTGGGGGAAAAGAACTAGCGTCTGGGAGATTTAGTTAATATAATGTGTGTTCCAGAAAGAACAGAGGCTAGGGATTGTGAATAAGTAGGGTTAAGATGGATAGGATCAAAGATAATAAAAGACACAGTGGAGGAAAATAATTTTTTAGTGTCATTGCAGATGACTTTGAAAAACAGAAATAAGGAGATAAGGACAGAAATTTGCCAACTTCATTTTCCAGTGTCTTGTGAATAAAGGAGGTTCTAGTCAGGTTCTAGTCAGTAAATGATGACTGAAAACACTCCTAAGATGTAGCATGGAGAATGTATCTTGAATTTGGAGTCCTTCCATATGATTTTATTTATTTTCCCAATTACATGTAAATATAGTTTTCAACATTAATTTTTAAAATAAGGTTTTGAGTTACACGTTTTTTCTCCTTTTTTTCCCCCATCTTCCTTCTCCCAAGGCAGCAATCTGATATAGGTTATATATGGGCAATACTTTAAACATATTTCCACATTAGTCACGAAGTGAAAAAAGAAACAGAACAAAACCTCCTTTATTCACAAAGTTCCTGTTACTGTGTACAATATTGTTCTGGTTCTGCTCACTTCACTCAGCATCACTTCAGTAAGTCCAGATTTTCTGAAATCAGCCAGCTCATTTCTTACAGCACGATAGTATTCTATTACATTCATACACTACAATTTGTTTAGCCATTCCTCAATTGATGGTTATTATCTCAATTTCCAATTCTGGAAAATTCTAAATTAAGAACTCATATTAGCAGGTATTCCTTTTTAAATTTTCTTCTTATTTATGCTCTGTCCTCTAAATTCCATGACAGGGAACACCCATTAGTCTTACTACGACTATGTATTCTCTGTAGAACCAAGCCTAGCACATTTTAGATGGGAAGCAATTAATAAGTATTTAATTTATTTTTTTTTAAAGTCCATCATGCAAGGAATATTTCACTGATGAATGGGTAATTTTTAAGCAGCGTCTATTGCTGTCATTTCACGGGATCTAGGCTCTTCCGGGCTAACTGGAAGGGCTCTTCAAAGGTTGGACAATCATGTAAGAGTGAGATCATTTAATTTCACTGTGTCTCCGAGTGTATGAAACGAGGTTGGACTAAATGTGAGGAAAGGCCCCTTTCAGCTCTAAGTCCATGACCCTGTGACCTACAGAAGAGGTAGTAGAGTGTAACGGGGAAATAAGTGGCTTTGGAGTTGAGATTCTGAATTTGAACCCTAGCCTTTTTTTAAATAGGAAAATTTCTTCTATAGTCCTCAGTTTTCACATCTGTAAAATGAGAGACTAGATAATCTCTAAATTTTAAGTCTCAGATTTTGTGAAAGAGACAAGTTTGAGTTTGGTGCAGGGAAAAACAAACAAACAAAAACTTGCCAACAACTACAACTACAACCCTGCCTCTGGAAGTAGCCGGCTGCCGAGGGAGGATCTTCAGGCAGTGCTGGATGACCGCTTCTCGGGTGTGCTGCAGAGGGGATTTTCCCCGCCGAGGACCCTTCCAACTAAGGAATTCTCGTTCTGTGAAACCGTGGGATGGGCTAGGTCAAAAGCCCAGGCCTTCTGGGGGAGTCTGCCAAAGACAAAGGGATAGAGACGGCCCGCTCCTCCAGAGAGATGCAGAGCATCCCCCTCCTCCCCTCTCAAAATCTGGTCTTTTCCGAGGCTGGCTCCTCACCCATGCCCTTGAGACATGTTATCTCCGAGGCTTCTTTAGCCAAACCGTCAGAGGGGTAGAGACGCTGGTAAAAGAAGCTTGGCTCGCTTAGGCACCTGCAGAAAGGAGAGAGGAGGGGGATGAGGGCGAGGACGACGACGGTTGGAGAGCTCTTGCGCGGTCCGCACGGCGCCTGCGCAACTGCCTGAACGCTTTCCCATTCTCTGAGAGACCGTTGGGGGCGGCCCGGAGCGGCCGCTCGCGAGCCGCGTGCGCGAGCGCCTGGGCCGCGCGTTCCCCGACCGAGTCCTCGGCGCGCGCCTCCCGCACCCGGTCCTCCCATTTGCCCCAAACGACCGGGCCCCATCGGGCAGTTCATTCTCCGCCCGCCTCTTCCAGACCTCAGCTCTCGACGGCGGCCTCAGGATGAAGCAGCAAAGGCGGCGAAGGCGGCGACTGTGAAAGGTTTGTGAGGAGGGAGGAAGGGCCCCTTGGAGACCCCCGCCCCCGCCCGGCCCTTCCCCGCTCCCGGCCCGGCCCGGGCTGGGCTCTCCCAGCGCCCCCTGCGGACCGCGTAGTTTTCTCCTCTCGAGCCGCGCCCGCCCCGAGGCGGCTCCGGCTGCCCGGGTTGCTAGGTAGGCCTCGGCGGCGGGGCAGGCGTGAGGAGCGGCGGCCAGGGCGGGGAGGCTCCCGGCTGTCCGCCCAGTCTGAGGGGAGCCGGCGGCCCCTGCCCACCGGAGCCCTGCCTCTCGGGTCGTGCTGGGCGGGGGCGAGTCCATCAGCCCCTCGGTGCTCCCTGCGCCCAGATCCTGGCGCGCCTCTGGGGGCCGACCCCCATCGTGGTGTCCCCCTCCCCCAAAGATGTGCATTTCAGTGGGATGCAGAAGGCAAGGGTTTGTTCGTTAAAGGGAAGGGGGCAGGTAGAGAGAGGCACTGGCGAGCCCTTTTTGTGTGTGTTTGTCTCTCCTCCACAGCTCCTCCTCCCACCTTTATCCATGATAGGTTTCCTTGTGTCTGTGCCTTTTACAATGGAGATGGTCCTCGCAAAAATGCCAGGTTCTTACAATGGGAATGAATGCAAGGTGGCTGTTCTGCAGAATTTCAAGATGCCGGTATTCAGTACCGGGTTTGTGATATTTTAGATTCCTCCTTCCAGTTTTTTCCTTTTTAATCTTACTTTAAGCATTTTTAAAAATCGTAAAATAATGGCAGTTTGGGGAAAAATTAGGATCTTAGTAGGGCCTGTGGCATTGCACCTAGTGCATTTGAATGGAACGTTAGAGCAGATAGGTTTTTTTTGTTTTGTTTTTAGGGTGGAGGTGCCTGCTACCTAATTTGATTTCTCTGTCCTTATATTAAAATTCTTTTTGTTTTTAGATGGTGGATGTTAATGTTTCTGCTGGTGGAGATAGCACCAGGAGAAAAATGGAGGCCCTGACAGACAGTGCAGTTGAAATTGTCCCTTCTGAGCTCTATGATTCAGCGAGGGCGAAAATAGCTGCTAATCTACAGTGGATCTGTGCTAAAGCCTATGGAATCGGTATGATAATTTTCCAAAAATGCCTCCTCTTAATTTTTTTTATTATGGCTCCTGATCCCTCTCCTGTCTTAAAAAATAAGAAATTTAGTAGTACCTTACAACCTCAATATCATTGTTTTTTTTCACATCCCATGAAAAACAAATTATGGGGAATGAAGAAATTTATCAGGATCTTGCCTAGATGCTGGCTAGTCTGTTGTCAGTGAATGTACTTAGAAACATATCAAAATGTATTTACTGGAACAAGAATGGTCTGGTAAAGGACCTGTCAGTTATTTATCTGCCAGCTTTGAATACCGCCTCTCTTAGTCTGAAAACACTTATTCCTTGTCTGGTGGTTTTGATAGGTGAGTTCTGAGACCTTTATACTTAAGTTTGGCGAGTTTGATGCCCTGAAATTTAAAGAATGTGAAATTGGGTGTTTTGAATCATTAATTGTTTCAAAAATATCATTGCTGCATCTTTTCACTGATAAATTTGTTTCATCCTGAAATACAGAGGGAAGGGAACATTCAATGTGAAGATGTAAATTTAGTAAATATAGAGCATTGACAGTTACACTGTAAAGAATTTGTAAATGGTACACAGCTTTTCTAAGGCATGTTAAATGTTTAAAAACTTTTTATAATTAAGTCTACAACGCACTATAATTCTTCATTAAAAAAACCCACATTAATTTCTTCACAATGATTAACCTTAATTATCCTGAGAAACAAGCCAACTTTGTAATTTTAAGGTTGCTAAACCCTTAATAGATCAATAATTGACATGTTCTTAGAACTTGGCTGAGCAAATTATTCTTAAATTCAATTGAGACTTAATTCAGTATACTTATTCAGAAAGGCAAATGGATAGAGGATGGGGCTTTAAGATTGGATTCAATACCTGTTTTCAACACACAGACTTATATGATTATGAACAGATAATCTAATCTATCAGTGCTTTGGGCAACTCTAGGACTAGTTGTAGAAGAATTACTGATCAATATTGATGGAGGAAGTTTATACACTGGGAATTTCTCATACTTAAGAAATCATAGGCCACCAGCTCCCTTTCCCAAATATAACACTGTTGAGTTTAAGTTTCTCTCTTGAAAAAAGATTTCTGAACAGGCACAAATTAATAGATCCCATCCCCATATATAGAATTTTGTGATTCAGTTTCAGTCTTTGTTAGGTATTTTTTGGAAAATATGTTTGCTTTAGTAAAAGCATTTTCTTTTTAATACTAAGCCTATAAATGGAATTTCCTTTAAACAAAGTGTAATCTAGTTTTGAAAACTTCATGAATTGGCATTTTGTATGTGACAATATTTCAGCAGTTGGAATTGAGATCTTGTATAATAGTTACAGTTGTTATTAGTCATGAGGACAAACATGTTTTGTAACTTATAGGGATTAAATACACATATGCCCTATTTTGTTTTAGAACGCCTTTATTAGTGTTTTAAAATATTGTTTTATAGCTACTGAAAGTGACTGTATTAGAGTAGAAATAGGGAAAATGGTTTGTTTCTTTTACATTTGTGTGTTTATAGTTATACATTTGAAAAGCTAATAACTCTGAAAAGGTCTTGAAAAACTTCTACAATCCATTTTTCTCCCAATTTCTTCTTAAGGATGAGTTTTAATTTTGATTTTAAATTAGTGTCAGCACTTAGCACTTCAGTAGTGAATAATATGTATAATAATTTCTTTAATTTCTTATGTTAATTTGTTTAATTTTATTTTCATCATAAGATATCACTTGATACTTATTAACCTTCTTTGTAGTAATAAGATATTCTTAAAGCTGATAATATTTTTAACTTGCCAAAAGGTAAATATTTTCTACGTGGTACAAAATGAAGGGATGGGATTCATGTAGTAAACACTAAATAAATATTGAATGAATGAAAAATAGAAATCTAAGCCAGAATTGGAGGAGAATGGAGACTTATCATCTTAAGATTGAATTGCCATATTTCTGGGAGTATTAGTCTGGAATGTCATTTGGTAGTAGCCTTATTTCTAGTAGTATGTGCATTGCTTTTTCATTCATTTGTACGTGTTCAGAAATCTTTTTCAACTATTATACATAATAAACTCAACAATACTTATATTTGGGAAAGAGAGTTGGTAAATTGAAATTTTTATTTTTTACATTTTTACAAACTGATGAAAAAACTTAGAATTTTAGGGTTTGTATTATTTTATTGGTAATCATGCTATGTAAGAATACCTATTTCTAGCAAGTTTAGAGTTTGATTGAAATCTTTCATTAGTATCTTATTGATTTCTTTGAAAAGGATTTTGTGTGTGTATGTAGTCTGAACATAATGCTTTTTTTTTTTTTTTTTAGTTCTCTATACCACTTAGATCTGGACTTTTGAATTGGGACTTTTTTCTTTATAAGAGTTTTTGTGATAATGTTATATGCATGTACTTAAATATATTTTTAGAAAATTATTCAGTAGAGATATGAAATCAAACAATATTCTTTTAACCTGTTTTGTTTGTTGTTTAATTGAAAGTGTGTTGAAATTCTACAGGAGGAATTTGAAGTACTTTTTATTTTAACAAACTCTTGTCATTATTCTTCTGTACCATTGTAATAATCAGTGCATCTGTCATTTGTAGTAAATAGGACTACAATGGGACTCTGCCATTTCTAATGCCTTGGATTATTAGCTTCTCTTAATATGGTTTTACAGAGGCATTTCATCTAGTTTTTATTCACTATTAAAGCAGTAGGAAAGAGTAGTAGGTCTTGTTTCTTTTTTTACTTTTATATTATGTTTGGATTTTTTCATTCTTTTTTTTTTTTTCTTTTGTTAAGTCTCCTGAGTCTTTTTGTTAGTGGCTTTATGCTATGTACATAACACCCTAAAGTCTTGGTGTAGTTTTAAATTTTAGTAGCTTTAATAGTTTTAAATTATTCCAAGACTTTTGGGATAATTCTGTATTTAAAGGTAACATTGAGATGTTGAAAATTGTTCCTTTAGGAATCACTAAAACTTTTTAGTTAAATGAGAAAACATTGACATTTATAGGTGGAGGCAAGGAGACAAAAAATAATTTATTCTATTGGATTTTTCTCTTATTTAAATTTTGTACTATACATATTTTAATAGTATCATATTTTGTGTGTATCTTATGAAATTTAATAATCAAATACCTATTTTTTTCAAATATGAAAATTGGTGTATTTCCTTCATTTTTACATGTGAGGGAAGAGAACCAAAATTAAATAATTTGCTTAAGTTTATGGAACTTGACATTTCTTTTTGGCATTTCATCTCTGTTGAGTTGATTTGAAAGAAAAAAATCATCTTTTCAGACAGGGATTCTTACCTTGGATTTCAGAGTATCTCTTGTCACCTGACTTGAAATCGGGAAGACTTGAGTTAAAATTGAGCTTCAAATATTTGCTAGTTGTGTGGCTGAGCATTTTACTTCTTTTTGCTTCTGGTTCCTCATCTGTAAAAAGAGAATAATACCTCCCTCCCAGAGTTGTTTTGAGGGTCAAATGAGATATTTGTAAAGTGTGTATAACACAGTGCCTGACATATAGTGGGTCCAATATAAATAAATGTTATAATACTTTGATATCTGTATATCATTATAATTGATTCCCTTTATAATCCTATTTTATTTTATTTTATACTTAAAAATAGTATTCTGAGAAGGTATCCATAGCCTTTATCAGACTGCCAAAGTGGTTCATGACACTAAGGTTAAGTATTGGATACACACATATATATACCTGCAAATGCTAAGAGATCACTCTGAGGGGCAACAATAGAGTATGAATAAAAAGTTTGTCATAAACACAGCATAATTAGATTTGGAGATAAAGCTCAGAATGTGAATTTCACAAAATCATAGAATTTGGGAATTGGAAAGGATCTTAGCAGCTATCTAATCTAATCAACACTTTGAAGGAATCAGTATTCTGGTAAATAAACCAGGTCTGAATAAAGTACTAGAACTAGTATCACTGAGAAGGGAGTTGCTTGTGGTACAAAGGGATACTTGTTTATGTTACTTAGAATTATTTCACATAATTTAGAAAAAAAAATTTAATGGTAGAAAATTCTTCTCTGCATGGCACATAAATTTATTTTGTGATAAAGCAAAAAGGTTTCTGTAAAGTCTCCTATATTTGACATTTCATAATTCTAAGTTACATATACGATAGTGAATGTTTAAAATCTTTGGGATTAGGACTTTTAACTATAATCTGTTGTGTTTTGACTATGACTTTTTCTTGCACATCTTTGTAGACATAAATCAGGGACAGAAAACATATCCTTAGGAAGCCATTTGCAGTTGGTGATGGGCGCAGAAAACATGTTGGAAGGTCTGCAGGCAAGAGAGTTTTTTAATGACTTGAAGTGACTGATCATAGCCTAGGCAAGGCAGAACAAGGGTTAAGTGTAATCAGAAGGGAGTTAATGGACTAGTTTTTTCAGGATCATGTGAATGGCAAATCTTCAGTGAATTCAGGGGAGTCAGGGGTGACTAAGAAGGTTGTAGCTGTGGAGAATAAGTTCTTTGTTATGATAGGAACATGATTTACTTAGAACATATTTTCTAAAGATTTGCTTGAGATTTAGAAGACAATCTTTAATTTAGGAGCCAGATAAATCTGTTTGTTTCTACATTATACTTATTTTGGGAAAAAGATCCCCATCTGCTTCCTTCAGAATTCAGTCACCCATGTGGCCCAGAGGGCAATAATGTCTGATCACTAGGACTCTGAATATATATTAGGATGTATGCAAATTCTTTCTCCATTTTTGCCATGAAAAGGACAGCATTTTTCATTATTTGTTCTTTGGAATTTTTTATTGATTGTTGTAGTCATTGTAGCAATATTTTTTTTGGTTCTTCCTTATGTATTAGTTCATACAGATTTTCATGTTTTTCTGAATTCCTCCTATTCATAATCTTTTACTGTATAATATTCTACCAAATTAGAATACCATATTTTTGCTATTTCTCACTCACACTTTGAAATTATTTGCTACTTCAAAGAGCATTGCTGTGTATATTTTGGCATATATGAATCTGTCTTTTTGGATTTTCTTGGAATATATGCCCAGTTGATGCCATTTGCTGTGTCCATGGGATATAGATAATTCTTTTCTTACATGATTTCAAACTGCCATTAAGAATGGGTGGACCTCGGGGCAGCCAGGTGGCGCAATGGATAGATCACCAGCCCTGAAATCAGGAAGACGAGTTTAAAATCTGGTCTCAGATACTTAACACGTCCTGGCTGTGTGACCCTGGGTAAGTCACTTAACCCCATTGACTTAAAAAAAAAAAAAAAAAGAATGGGTGGACTTGTTTATATAGTACTACCAGTATATTGGTATTGTGTCTTCCTGTAGCCATTTGCATATTGACTTTAATGAAACATTTAAACCATTTCTCCCCCCTCCCACCCCCACCCCCAGTTTATAGGGTATGAGGTGAAACCTCAGAAGCATGTTAATTTGCATTTCACTTACAATTGGAGAAGTGAGATGTGTTCAAATGGTGCTTTATATATTGGAGTTATTCTTCTAACATCTGTTCATAGCTTTTGACTACTAATTTTTTTGGGAATCAGAGCCAGACACATTTTTCAGCTTCTAGGAGAAGAAAATGCAAAGGAATAAAGGAAATCTATTACCATTGTGCATTGGTTCCCAGTTAACAGTTTGAGATCCAAATTATAGTCACTGAATATATAAACGGTTCTTAAAAAGATTTTTTGAAAAGACCCCAAAGTGAAGCAGAGCACATCTTGCTAAATCATTACTTAGGTCATATATAGAATTTTGAGAGAAAGTTGCTTCCCTCCTTCTCTCTCCTGTCTTATCCATTTGTGTCTTCTGTGTGGGGCAAAGGTTAGAGCAGGTATAACTGAGAAAATCCAGGTGCCTTTAGGAAGATCTCCATTGGCCTCTAAGTTAAGTGTTGATTTCTTTTTGTTTAGACTTCTTTTTAACTTGCCACGGTGTTAAAATGTGAATGAATGGGCAGGAAAAAGAAAAACAACATATTTTTGTAGGTATGTTCTTACCCAATTTGGGGGGTAAAATTTGCATTAAAAATACCAAGGTACTGGGAATTTTTGAGGTCTTAATTAAGAAATTAGAGAAAGACAACAAATACAAGTAGTTCCCAGTTTATGAATGTCTATATGTACATGTAGCTGTTACTCTCTATTACCTAATAACTGCTTATTTTGTGGAAATTCATGTGGGAAAAATTTAGGTGCTTTAGAAAATCTTTTAAGACTAGTAATAGAAGAAGGGAAGATGCTATGAAAAACAGCACTTTTAGGGGGAATTTATAACATTTAGAACTGGAAGGGATTTTAGAGATAATATGGTCCAGCCCGCCTCTTGGCTTTACTTTTCATTGAATGTATGTATAATTGTAGATGTTTAGACTGATCCACTTTTTGTGTTACTATTTTTCAATTCTGTTGTAACAGCACTTGCTGTAAATAAGGAAATTTGGTACTTGAATTCTTTTTGAATTTTTTCAAATTAGTTAATGGGAATATTGGTTGGGCCATGTTATAATATTGTTTAATCTAAAATAAGTGGCACAGACACTGGAATCTTGCTTGTATTATGGAATAAAGATAAGATTTGGCTGTAAGAAGGAACTTGGATAACTTTTGGTTTGATGCTGGTATTTAATTTTGATTTGAAAATTATATTTGCAGTTCAAAGGATGTTTGAAAAGTTGGATTAAAATGGTATTAAAAGATATGTAAATGTAAAGATAGAAGAAACTATTACTACTAATCAATCTTTATAACTAATGCTTTTCCTTTTTTTAAATTTTAAACAAATATTTTTTGATCAATTTTAAAAAAATTTGTTTTCAGTTCCAAATTATCTGCCTTCCCTTCCCTGCATTAAGAAGGCAAGAAATAATGATACCCAATATACAAAGGAAGTCATATAAAACATTTCCATATTAGCTATGTCATAGGAAAAAATGCAGAAAAAATGCTTCCATTTTATACGAAGTTTATTTCTCTCTGGAGGTAGGTAATCAGTTTTCATCATGGGTCCTTTGGAAATTGTCTTGCATCATTGAATTGATCAGAATAGTTAAATCTTTCAGGTGATTGTAGTTGCAATATTGTTGTTGCTGAGTCCAGTGTTCTAGTTTTTGTTCACTTTACTTTGCATCCATTTATATGCATTCCCAAGTATTTCTGAAACCATTTTCTTCATCATGTCTGTCTATTATATCACAATAGTATTCCATCATAATTATATACCACAAATTTTTCAATTGATTAGAATTTTCTCAGTTTGCAATTCTTTGCTACCACGAAAAGTGGTTACTTATGTTTATCAAAGTGCTTTTGTATATATGAGCTTATTTGAGCTTCCTAGGATCCTTTTGAGATTGAGTAGGACAGGGGTCATCATCATCTTACCAATGGATAAAGTTACATATCTGTTTAATGCCATTAACATGTTATAAAATTATTCAGATTTTCAAAAGCAGTATTTTATTGTGTTCCTGTTCATTATATACTAGTAATATATTAATTTTTGACTATAAAGTATATTAGTAATACATTGGATAACTTAGTTGTGAATCTTTGCCAGCCAGGATATCCCAATTTTTATTGGAAAATATATGTACAGCCATTACTCAGGCTGATCTAAAGTCCATGTTAGAGGTCTTATTGGAAATACTCATTGAATTTGGTATTACTTTCTCATTGTTTCATGCACTAGCTTTGAGGGCATCCAGTCTTTGAGAGAACTCTTAGAACTTTTGGGCTTTAACCCTTGTTGTTAGAAATACACTTTTGTTCTCTATTACTGACAAGTATCTGTTAAAAAAGATTTTGGGATGGAGGGGTGTGTATGTATGTATATATAAAAATATAAGGCAGAGTTCTTAGCTGAGGGTTTTGAATGAGACTGAACCATAGGAGATTTGAGGATGGATAAAAACATTTGGAAAAGTCACTGGGGTAAGTGAATAGGTTACAAAGATGGAAAAGTGTTGCCTTGATATAATGAAGACCCAGTTGAGAATATGTAACCTAGATTTGTAGTGAATATAGGCATCATGGTTTGGTTATTTTTCTCCAGTTTTGTCTAAGTAGCACATGAATTAGAGGGATGTAGAGAAGAAAGAGAACAAGCCTTTTTATTAAGTGCTTACTATGTATTAGATATAGTGCCAAACACTTTAAAAATATGGTACTTGAGCCTCTTTAAACACTGTGAGGTGCTGTTATAATCCCCATTTTACAGGTGAGATTGATAGATGTTTAATGATTTGCTCAGGGTCATACAGCTAATGAGTATGTGAGCCTGAATTAGAACTCGGGTCTTCTTTGTTAGTACATTACAACACTCAATCCAGGGTGACACCTATTGTAGATGTAGGAGTACTCCTGAGGCAGGGATTGGTAAGGGGGGGGAGGAGGGAGACTGAGAGAGACGGAGAGAAGGAGAGCGGGAGAGGGAAAGAAGAAGAGAAGGAGAGAAGGCGAGAGGGAAAGAGAGAGGGAGAAGGGAGAGGGGAAATAGTGTCCAATCAAACTGTTTTATCCAAGGATCAAAAATTGGAAAGAGATTGTAGTTGGTGTAATGGAAGTGGTTTGGGAAAGAAATGAGAATTTGAAAAATTGGAGGTCATGGTGAGGACCAGACTCTGAATTTATTAAAGAAGTAAGGAGGGAGTGGAAAGAGAGTGTCTTGAAGCCCAATAGATTGATCTTGATTGGGTGATATAGGATGAATGAACCTCAAAAAAGGAAAGATTACTGAGTATTATAGATGGAGAACTTGGAAATGGTGGTGGAGAAAAGCAAAAAATATTGCTAATTGTTTTTTATTAGAACTGGGAGATATGAAAGTACATTTCATTTCCAGAGACAGTGGCCAGGGTAGTTTTATCATTAGGATGGCCCCAGTTCTTAATAAGCACAAGAATATGAAAGCAGTGAGAAAGGAAAAGGTTTTTCTTTTTAAAGTTTGTTACTTTTGGAGCAGTCATTCTAGAAGGCATGGTGGCAAGGGCAGAGAGCAGCTTTGGAGTAGGAAGTGATTGTAGTTAAGGGTGCTGGCAGATTTGAATAGTGATAGGGGTTTGGATTTATTGGGATAGGGGAGAATTTGGTCATATTAAAAAATGAATTCAGGTTATCACTAGGGGGTTTGTGTTGGGTGGGAATGGAATTAATAGGGTGTGAGGCTACTATGTTGTGTATAGCTTGAAGAGGTGGAGAGATAATAGATGCAGATAAAATATCTGATAATCATAATTGAGCAAAACAAATCCACACATCTGCTGTGTTCCAAACCTTAATGTCTCAGCTTCTCTTTCAGGAGGTTTTAGCATGTTTCTTCCTCTGTCCTCTGGAGTTACTCTTGATCAATTGATTGCATCGAAGAAAAATTCTTGTCTTTCCAAATGTTCATTTTGAGTATTGTTATCTTTGTATACATTATTGTCCTGATCCAGAAAGATCTGAGTTCAAATGCAGTCTTAGATATTTAACAAGCTATATGACCTTGTACAAGTGATTTAACAAGTGACTAAACTTGAGTCAGTTTTCTTAATTGTAAAATGGTAATTATAGCACTAAATCTCCCAATGTTGTTGGGAGAATTAAATGAGATAGTATTTGTAAAGTACTTAGCACAGTGTTTGGTACAAAGTGGGTTAAATGATTTTTTCCTTCCTTGCCTCCTTTCAATTTATGTAACAATTTTTTCTAGCCATTTCCAGTTAGTGGGAACCCCTGGAACCCCCTTTGTTTTCTGTTTATTGATGTAAATTGTAAATAGTTTTGTGCACATTGATCCTTTTCTTCTTTTTTTTGAGGCTTATTAGTGGTATTGCTGAATCAAAAATATAGTGGTACCTTGATACTCATATGCTTCACAGTGCATTGAATTTGGTATTTGACTCATTTTGATGAAAAAAAAAAATTCTTCATCACTTGAGAAGCTTGCTCACAGTTTTAGCTCTTGGTTGTTTTCTTAGTTGAGCAGTAGACATATGAGGATACCTACCTCCACTGCTGCTTCAGCCATTGGCAGCTTCTATCTAGGGAAGGCAACAGAATGCAGGACTGTTAAGTTTGGAGGCCATGGTGGTGAGGTTGTATGAATTGGTAAACAGGTTGTGGGGCAGTTTCTGCTGGATGAGGTGACTGTACTATATAGTTTCCTAGTTCTCAAAACAGTAGTACTGGAAGGCGCACGGAATGGCCAGTGTGCTCAGCAGAAGCAACAGGGATAGCAGCAGCGGTGGGAGCCCAGGTAAAGGTGCCACGACTCCTGGAAGTCTTCAGCACCCAATAAAGGCCATAGTCCAGAACTCAGGGCATTGGAATGCATGATATCATAGCTTCCACCTGCATATCCAGGCATCTTACCCAGCCTTCAGCTTGCAAGGAGCTGGGTTCCTTTCACAAAATGAGTTGTTGGGTCAAGAAGGGAAGAGCTCAGCTGGGCTGGCTTGTTGCTCTGCTGCCCTGACTTTGTCTCTTTGGGGAATTGGGTGGGAAGAGATAGACTGTGAACTGGAGATGTACTCCTTATTGAAAAAAGTTGTTCTGTACTTGTCATTTTCGCTATTTGTGCCTTCTAGAACCAATTAAGTTAAATACCAAGGTACCACTATATGTAGAATTTAGTGATATTTTGGACATAATTCCAAATTCCTTTTTTAGAATGATAGGACTAGTTCATTTTTTGAAATATTTTATATATTCACTTTTATTTCCTCTTTTTGAGACTTACACCTTTCTTTTTATGTTGCATTTCTCCTATTGTTATTGCTAACATTCCTAGAATAGTTAGGGATAGAGATAGCATTAGAGAAAACCAGGTACCTTTGCTTTAGTTTATTAAGAAGACTTCTAGTGTTTGCTCATTGTAAATAATGCTAGATATGGGTTTTAGATATGTACTTGTTATCATGTAAAAGTGGTTCTTCTAACTTTATATTTTATGGAGCCTTCTATAAGTGAATGCTTTTTAAAAAGCTTTTTGTATTTATTAAAAATATTATTTGGAATTTTTTTTTTAAATGCAGTTATGTTAGTTATTTTCCTCCTAAATCATTCTTTCATACCTGCTGTAAATTCAGCTTCACCATATGGAATACTTTTTGAATAGATTGCTGATGTCTCTTTTTCAAATTTTTATTTATAATTTTTTTCAATTGATATTTATTAGTAGCATTGGGTTAGATAATTCTCTATTCTTTGAGAAGTAAATTTTTCTCAAAGAATTTTGGTAGAGTAGTTTTTCAACTTTTGGGAATGAGTAGCATAAGTTTTGTTCTTTCAGCATTTAATAAAATTCTGGAGATCTGTTTAGGACCAGGATTTTTTTTTTTTCCTTTGGCAGTTCCTTCACTGGACAGCTAGATAGTATTATAGGTGACATGCTTGAGATAGGAATATTTCTCTTAATGAGTTAAAATATGAGTTCACACATTTATTTTTCCCCTCCTTTTTAATCAAGTTAATGAAGGGTTTATAGACTTTAAGTCTTTTCAGAGAACTAGTTTTTCATGTTAATTTAGCATTGTTGGTCTTTTTCTTTATTTACTTCTCAACATTTACTTTTATTTAAAAATTTTTCAGTAAAATTTTTTCAGTATTTTATTTTTTCAAATATATATATAGTTTTCAACATTCATTTTTGTAAGACACTGTGTAAATTTTTCTTCTTCTCTTCCTCCCTCAAACAGCAGGTAATTTGATAAATGTGTGCAATTCTTTTAAACATATTTCTATATTTGTTATGTTGTGCAAGAAAAATCAAACCAAAAAGGGAAGGGACATGAGAAATAAAAAAACAAAAAAAGTGATTCATATTCAGTCTTCATAGTTCTCTCTCTGAATGCGGATTGTATTTTGCACTCAACTCTTGGAATTGCTTTAAATTTATCTCACTGTTGAGAAGAGCCAAGTCATCACAGTTGCTTATCACATAGTCTTGTTCCTGTGAACAATGATGATCTGATTCTACTTACTTCATTTAACATCAGTTCATGTAAATCTTTTGAGGTGTTTTTGAAATTAGCCTGCTCATCATTTCTGAACAATAGTATTCCATTGCATTCACATACCACAACTTATTTATCTATTCCCCAATTGATGGACATTCACTTAATTTCCAGTTCCTTGCCACTACAAAAATAGCTGCTACAAACATTTTTGCACATGGGTGTCCTTTGCCCTCTTTTAGTAAGATAGAACAGAAGATAGGCAGTTTTATAGCCTTTTCAGCAAAGTTCCAAATTGTTCTCTAGAATGGTTGGATCATTTCACAACTCCACCAACTATATATATATATATATAAATTTTTCCTATATTCCCTCCAATATTTATCATCTTCTTTTCTTGTCATCTTAGCCAATCTGAGAGATGTGAAGTGGTACTTTATTTGGATTTCTCTAATCAGTAGTAATTTAGAATATTTTTTCATATGACTAGAAATGGCTTTAATTTCTTCATCTGAAAATTGTTCACATCCTTTGACCATTATCATTTGGGAAATGACTTGTATTCTTATAAACTTGACTTGGTTCTCTACATATTTTAGAAATGAAGCCTTTCTCAGAACTCTTGTATGTAAAAAAATTTTCCCAGCTTTTTCTTCCCTTCTGATCTCGGCAGCATTGGTTTTATTTGTACAAAATCTTTTTAATTTAATATAATCAAAATTATCTATTTTGCATTTCATAATATTCTCAGTTCTTCTTTGGCCATAAATTCCTTTCTTCTCAGATCTGAGAGGTAAACTATCCCTTGTTCTTTTAATTTACTTATAGTGTCATTTTTATTATATTAGCTTGGCCTACCTATGAGCAATTGATATTTTTCCAGTTGTTTAGATCCAATTTTATTCATGTGAAAAAATGTTTTTAAATTTTGTTTATAATTTTTTGGGGGTTGTCTGGGCAAGTAGATTCTCAAATAAATATATTATCTATAGTTATTTTAAATGGGATTTTACTTTCTAACTTTTATTGCTGGACTTTGTTGGTAACTTATTGAAATGCCAATGATTTATGTTTTCCACAATTTTAAAATATTTTCTCTTTGTGCTTGTTTTGTGATTTTTACTTTATTTTTTATTGAGGGTTCTTGGTTCCCTTTCCTAACATTATATTCATTTTCTTTAGAATTTTTTCTAGTTTTTGTTTGTTCATTTTTACTTTTTTTCTTTGTATCTCACTATTTTATTGGCTTTGAGTTAGGGGTCTCTTGTTTTTATTTCTTGCCCTTTTTTTTTTTTCCTGTTGCAGATAGCTTTTCTATTACCACTTGGGCCTTTCCCTAATCAGTGTTTCTAATTTAATCTTAACCAGATTATTGGGACTGGTATTTTTAAGTGATTTCTTCATGAAGTTTGGATAGGATAGATTAGATCCCTGCATATTTACTCTGTTCTGTCTTCCTCTCCCTGTCCCTCTTCTACCTGACTATTTCTTGACATTTTGTTCTCTTCCTATTTAAGGTAGGGTGGTAGGGAATGGATGTCAGACTTGGTCACTGCCAAGAAGGGACAGAATAGAAGCCACCAGGATAACAAGGTACCAAAATCAAAATGGCATAGGCTAGATTTATCACAAGATTAGGGCCATTAGGTCTGTTATTTCATAAAGCTTTACATTTTATCGGCAGAGATTTGTTTATCATCTTCTCATTGCAATTTTAGTAATATATTTGACCAATTTCTTTTTCTTTCTTTGAAATATTGCAGTTGATAGTTAATGCAGATAAGTGCCAACACTATCATCTTATTGGAAGCCTTGGTTTCCTAGTTTTATGAAGAGCTTGTCTTAGTGTGTGCTGTGTAAATGAAGGCTTTCTCTTTTAAGTTTGAGTTGGGGCCAGAAAGCCTAGCCGAAGAAGCAGATATGGAAGAATAAAGTGGTTAGGTGAATTGAGATATGTTCATATCATCAGATAATTTAATTTTATTTTGTATTCTTTGTGATTTTTTTTGCTTCTGACTGACAAATTAAACCTAATTCATCACATTTCTTTCTTCCCCATTCTGGCCCCTCAGAATGGAGCAGAGAATTTGAAGTAAGTTTTTGTAGTGCACAGAACAAAATTATCTTCGGGTAGATGATTTTATATTTAAATCTCCTGCCTAGCACATTTCCAGATTTGTTAGTTAAAAGTTTAGCTTAGCCAAGAGAGCTTTCAAAAAGAAAACAAAGAAATCTGGAACTTTAAGCAAATAATAATAATAATTATTATATTTATTATATATTATATGTAATATATTATTATTAAGCAAATATTTATTAATTTAAATATTTGCTGTGACTTAGAGTGTATTTTGTTTATATTTCTACCCTTATCATGTATGAACCATGTATATGCAGATTTCTAGTTGAATTCCAAGTATAAAAGCTGGCGTGGAATACATTTATAATTTTTTTTATTATCACTTAAAAAGAATTAAAAAAAAAAAAAAAGATGGTGTATAAAATTCTCTCTCTCTGAGGCAATTGAGATTAAATGACTTTCTCAAGGTCACACAGCTAGGAAGCATTAAGTATCTTGAGATTAGATTTGAACTCAGGTCCTCCTGACTTTAGGGCTAGTGCTCTATCCACTGCACTACCTAGCTGCCCCTATAGGGGAATTCTCATCAGTGACAAAAGGTTGGATGGTCAAATGTTGCAAGAGGTAGGAAAGAAAAATGACCACTGAGCATCTGTACATTAAGTTAAATAAATGGTATAAGTTTCTTCTTGTAGAAGGATAAGTTGGGCCATTTCAAGAAAGCAGCTTCTGGTGTACAGAGAAATGGTTGAGTGAATCCATGGGTGATAGGTCATCTAATAATGGTCAGAGGATGAAGGTAAAAATAGTGTTAGTTAGTTAGTTGTTAGTTAGTTTCTGAATAGTGCTGAGGCAGCTTTGCTGTAAGCAAACCTGCTTTAAACAGAGAGGTCTGCTGTTTTCCTAGGGTGTGTGTGTGTATATATATATATATATATATATATATATATACACATATATATACATATATAAAATGAATGGGACTTTTAGAAATTCTCAAATACTGACAGTCATTACCCATTTTGGGTCATTCATTTAGGAACAGATAGGATATTATGAAATTCCGGGCAAAAAACTGAAATGTTGGTATTGATAGTGGTTTAATGCTTCTGTCTAGAAATTATAAAAGAGGAAGGTAAATTCAGGAGTTGAACAGATATGGCAGTTGAAATTGGATTTTGAATTTCTAGATCATGGATTTAAAATGCAAGAGTGATAATGATAAGTAAGGGATAAATTACATCTAACCAAATGCATGTAAGATATTTTCTTAGACTGTTGCAAAGGTAATAGGGCTTTAAATTAAAAAGGTAGGTAAAGGGCGAGAATTGTTTTTTGTAACTCTGATTTGATACCACGGAGGATAGCAAATACAATAAAGAGAAATAACAACAGAAGAGAAGAACAGGAAGGACTGCCTGTAATACAACCCCATTGTATAAATTATGTTAAGAAGAGTGAATTAGAGATCCTGACCCAGAGGAGCAAAATTAACTTCATAGGTGTAGGTATCATTGAAACTTAATAACATGGCTTTCATGACTGAAAGTTGAATTTAAAGGAATATACCTTATTAACAAAAGAGAGGTATTTGTATAGTATAACTATATTTATTTGAAGAAATCTAGTACTCTGAGTACCCTGAGGGAATGAAATGTGGAAGAGAGAATTTGGGTGAGGATCAATAGAAGTGATACTGTTGGGTAAGTAAATTATATATTACATACATAGAAAGGATTAGATGAGTTTGGTAAAAAAGATTTTGAGGCTTGTATGTAAACGTATTATAGTAGTGTTAAAGGACTTTAGCTTTCCGGGCATCTCTCTGCTGGTATTTTTTCTCTGTTAAAATCAGAGCAACTGGTAAATTAGTGACTTAGGGGAATTGCTATTCTGGACTTGATTCTTACAAAAAGGAGGAACTGGTTGTTGAGGTAGAAATGACAGAAACCTGTGGGTTATACAACTTATGATGCAAATAGAGGAAAGCTAGACATTGTTTGATGTTTATTCATTTTGAGAGAACAGATTTAGAGAATTCAAAGAAAGGGTAGGATATAGTAGCCTAATATTTTGAAGGGAAAATTGAATTGGGAAGCTTTCAGAAAAAAATAAACCAAAAAACTATAGCACCAATAGAAAATTATTCCAAAGAGAGGGAAAAGAGGCACTGTCTAAAGAGATGAATGTTCTGATTTTAAAAAGACTTATAGAATTAAGAGCAAATAACTAAAGATAAATAATGAAAGAATAATATAATCTTGTAAAAATAGTGTCAGTAACACTGAAGGCAAGAATAAGCTGTGTCTGGTGAGGAATGCTTAGGACCAAAACAAATATTTTTTTTTGAAATTATATTGGAGATAAGAAAAGGATCCAAGTATAGATGATGATTGCTCCTTGGGGATGGGAGGTGATAACTGACAATGGTGAGAAGACTGAATTGCTAAACTCTTATTTTGCTTGTTTTTTCTTCCCAGGAGAATTGTTTTTGAACTGACTACAGAAGAACAAAAATAGTTAGGGAGTGTAAAATTAAGGTAACTAAGGAGACAGAATCTGACTTCCCTCATTGAGTTGTTACCAGTCTTGAGCAGATATTACAGAGTACTACAGAATAAAAATTGTAAACTATAGGATCAGTGAGATTGACATGTTTTGGTAAAATTTTAGTACATCATTTTTAAATTTTATTGATTGTGGCCTAGTAATAAAGTGATAAAAAAGATAAGACTAATTGTTTATTAAGTACTTATATGCAGGCATTGAGGATATGATGCAAGAAAGGTAACTATAGTCCTTGCCTTAACAGGCTTTACATTTTAATAAAGGAAAACAACATAGAGGACCTGAGAGGAGATGGTATAAGTGTAGCTCACTCCTCCTTTATAGAATCTGAGTTATGTTCAGAATCCCAAGAAAAAAGCACAAATCATTTCCATAAATTTTTTGATTTCTCATTTGAGAGACTTTATCAGAAGCCATTTTTCTAGCCCTCCCAAAATTTCTGGGAAGATTAATATCTATATCATTTAGCTAGTAAACTGAATTGTTACTTCTTTTACTTTCACATTCTCCTCCCCATAAATGCCAGTTGAGATCTGTTCTCTTTTCCTAATTATGGCTTCACAGATAAAATCTTCAGATGAACAAAGTCTTTTCATATTCTCTAATCTTTACGATTTTCAAAGATCCCAAGAAGTAGATCTGGAAGTTGGAGTATCTAATGACACCTTGGCTTTCCTCTAGTCACTATCCTAGTGACCATCTCTAATATAAAATTGATGTGAAACTTCCTATTCAAAAAGACAAAAAAAAAATTATCTTTGTAGTTTCTATACCTTCTGATATTGCAGAAGTGCCACAGCATCTCTCTACTAAGGTAGCTAGGTAAACAATGAAGAGACCTCTATACATGACTGGAGGCATGGACACTTGAGTCTCAGACAGTTTAAAGTTGTATAAACCAAGGCAAGTCACTTAATTTCTTCAATTTTCCTTTTCTGTCAAATGGAGATAATAAGGTCATTAGGATAATTTGGGTTAATATTTGTAAATGCTAGTTATTATATATGGGTATAAATCTGTAGTCTGGCAATGGCCCACTTAATTGTAAAGAATATTCTCTGCAAAATCTTTTTTATTTATCTAACTTCATGGACTTCTTTTTCTTATCCTTAGGGTGAAAACTAGGTTATCACATATATCACTTCTTTACTATTAAATAAATTGAAATGGGGAAATTGCTCTAAGTTGTTGATTTTTAAACCTCCTCAAAATCTGGAAGTCCTCATTCTGATTGTTGCAGTGAATAGCCCAAGGACAAGGTGTCTAGATATTGTGGATATGAAGCTTTGTCTTGGAATTGGGTGGTCATAGTGAATTAGGTGAGTTTTTATTCAGTCATCCATCTGTACAATACACTTATCAGGATGGAGATCAAAAGTTGAATAGATTAACCTTTCTCCCTAGTATTTATTTTAATATTTAACATTTGTGTTACCTTTCTGCACTGCAGTCATTGATACTTTTTATATGCATATCAATAGAGATTGTAGCTGCTACTTCCATGAATTTTTAGGTATTTATCAGGTCCATATTATAAACTGTCACCTAAATTGGTTAAGGTCACACAGATATTTAATGGTAATGCCCATTCTAAAATCCATCTCCTTGGATGACTAATTTGGACCTCTCAACTTTAGAAATAGTTACATGTTTATGAGGAGTGTAAGATGTACTAGCTTCCCAGCAATCAGTCAAGTATTTATTAAATGCTTACCAAATGCCAGATTAAGCTTTGGAGATACAAATATGAACAAAAATAGACATTTCTTATCCTTGAAGAAGACTTATGTAAATGAAAATATATAACAGCCCTTATAAAAACAGAGACCTAAATAGAGATATGTAATACTCATGATTGATTGAGCAGTCAGAAAAATGAAGATAATACCTTAAAAAATATACATATTTATGATAATACCAGACTACCAAAGGTTTGCTTTATAGAACTGAAGAAAATAACAAACTTCTTTAGTAGGAATAGATTAAGAATTTCAGAGGAGATATTTAAAAAATGAATAAAAGGAACCTAATGATATATTTAAAATCACATTATGAAATATTAATAATAAAACTATTTGGTTCTGGTTAAAAATGGAAAAGAAGATTAATGGAAAGGAATACATAAGTAAGACCTAGAAGACAGTGACCATTGCCTAGTATTCAAGAACAGAAACTACTGGAAGAAAGCTACCTCCTCAGCAAAAACCGATAAGAATATTGAAAAGTAGACTGAAAATAGGTTTAGATTTTTAAAAGATCTTTTTAATATGTCACTATCATTTCAGTTAAGGTGATTTAAATGGAAAAGGCAAAACCATAAACAGAGGAGAGTGGAAAAGAAGTACCTTTTCACAATTATGGTTGAAGAGAGAATTAAGAACCATACAGGGGAGATTAGTTAATTGATAATTAATAATAAATTAAGTATGCAACTAAAAAATCTAGAAAAAGAACAAAAACTTTCCAATTAAATACCAAAGTAGAAATTCTGAAAATCAAAGGAGAGATTAATAAAATGGAAAGTAAGAAAATTGTTGAATTAATAAATAAAACTAAGAGTTGGTTTTGTGAAAAAGTCAACAAAAAATAAACCTGTTAGCTAATTTGAGTAAAAAAAGGAAAGAAGAAAGCCAAATACTGTTATCAAAAATGAAGAGGGTGAACTTAACTCCAAGGAAAAGGAAGTTAAAGCAATAATTAGAAGCTATTTGGCCCAATTGTATGCCAATAAATTTGATAATCTAGTTGAAATGGATGATTATTTACAAACTAAATTACTTAACCCCATTTTGGAAAAAAGAAATTGAATAAGTCAATAATGAACTACCTAAGAAAAAATCTCCAGGGTCTGATGGATTTGCAAGTGAATTCTACCAAACATTTAAAGATCAATTAATTCCAATACTATATAAACTATTTGGAAAAGTAGGTCGACTCTTAACAAATTCCTTTTTTGACAGATATGGTGCTGATACCTAAACCAGGAAGAGCCAAAACAAGGAAAGAATATTATAGACTGATTTTCCTAATGAATATTGGTGCAAAAATCTTAAATAAAATAGTAGCAAAGAGATTACAGCAATTTATCACCAGGATAATACACTATGAATAAGGGATTTACACCAGGAATGCAGGGCTCATTCATTATAAGGAAAATTGTTAGGATAGTTGACCATATCAAAAGCAGAACAGAAATCATCTGATTATATTATATTTATATATATATATATACACATATATAAATTATATATAACCCTATTCCTAATAAAACACTATAGAGATAGGAATAAATGCCGTTTCCCTTAAAATGATAAATAGCATCTATCTAAAACCATCAATAAGATTATTTGTAATATGTGGCAGCTAGATGGCACAGTGGATAGAGCACCAGCCCTGAAGTCAGGAGGACCTGAGTCTGGCCTCAGACATTTAACACAACCTAGTTGTGTCATCTGGGGCAAGTCACTTAACCCCAATAAAAATAAGTAAGTAAGTAAATAAATAAATAAATGATTATATGTAATAGGCATAAGCTAGAAGCATTCCCAATAAGAATGGGGTGAAACAAAGGTACCCATTATCACCACATATTATTCAATATTATTCAGCTTTAGCTGAAAGAGAAGAAAAAAATTGAAAGATTTAGGGTAGGCAGTGAGAAAACAATTAACACTTTGCAGATTATATGATAGTATATATGTAGAGAAGAACCTAGCACACAAACTAAACAACTAGGAACAATTAGGAAATTAAGCAAAATTGTAGGATATAAAATAAACCCACATAAATCATCAGTTGTTTTTTTTTTTAATGTTACCAACAAACCCAACAGCAAGAAATAGAGAAATCCAATTTAAAATTATTGTAGGCAGTATAATATGTCTGGAAGTCTTATCTGCCAAGACAAATCCATGTGAACATAATTAGAAAACACTTTTCACATGAATAAAATTAAATCTAAACAGTTAGAAGAAGATAAATTGCTAATGGGTAGGATGAGCTAATATGGCAAAAATGGTAGTTTTACCTAATCAATGTATTCAGTGCCATACCAATCAAATGGCCAAAGAATTACTTTATAGAGCTAGAAGAAATAACAAAATTCATCAACAAAAAGTCAAGAAATCAAAACACACACACACACACACACACACACACACACACACACACACGTCTTTTTCTGTCCCTGCTGACTATTCTGCTCCATAACTTGACTTGCTATTACTTAACATCTCCACACCCTTATATAACACTCCATCAAGAATTCCCTCCCTTATCTTCTTACCTCACCCTTTGCTTCCCCATCTGCCCATCCCTCCCCTTTTATTTTTTTATAGATTTTGGAGGATGCTATACCCTTCATGGTATATATGTAATGTTGCCTATTAAACCCATTTCTTATGTGAATAGGTTTTCAGAATTATGAGCCCTCTTACCCCTCTCATGCCTCTGTGTTCTTCCTGTGCACCTCATTTGTATAATGATTACTATTTTTACCTTAACTTTGCCAATCTTTTGAGCTACCCTATCTTGATGTGAATCTTAAACCTATAATATATATTTCCAATGTTAAAAAAAATTGTCTATGTTTAAACATTTTGAGTTCCTTAAAAATGATCTTTGATATTGGCTTTTATATGTTAAATTTCCTATTTAAAGTTCAGGTTTGATTGATATAAAGTTCTGAAAATCTGCCAAGTTTGTTGAAAATTCATTTTTTCCTCACTCAAAATTATAGATAAATTTGCTGGATATGATGTTTTTGGCTGCAGGCCAAGTTCTTTTGATTGTAGAGATGATTCCAGGACCTGTGGTTTTTTATTGTTTGTAGCTGCTGATAAGTTCTGTATAACTTTAATTGTAACTCCAACATATTTGAATTTTTTTTTTCTTGCAAAATTTTCTCTTTGATCTGGGGTATTAAAATTTGATAGTAACAGTCCTGTGTGTTAAAAGGATCTCTTTGAAGTGATGATTGCTGGATTTTTTTCTATTTTTACTTTCCCTTCATGTTCTATCACTCCAGGATAATTTTCTAGGATTATTTCTTGCATTATTGTGTCAAGGTTCTCTTTTTGGTCACAACTTTCAGGCAGTCCAATTATTCTCTTGATTTGTTCTCCAGATCTGTCATTTCTCATGTTTCACAATCTATTTTCTCATTTTTTATAATCTATTTTGTTATTTGTTGGTCAGCTTTACTGGCTTTCTCTTGCCCAATTCTAATTTCCTTTTTTCCCCCCCCTGAGGCAATTGGGGTTAAGTGACTTGCCCAGGGTCAACTAGGAAGTATTAAGTATGTAAAGTCAAATTTGAATTCAGATCCTCCTGACTTCAAGGCTGGTATTCTATCCACTGTGCCACCTAGCTGTCCCCCAATTCTAATTTTCAAAGAATTACTTTCATCTTTGAGACTCAATTTCCTTTTCTAGTTAGTTGGTTAACTTTTTTTTTTTTTCATAATCTTGTTTTTCTTAGATGGTTTTTATTTTTTATTTTTTAAGTTTTTCTTTATCTCATTTGGTTTTAAATTTTTTTTTTGATTTCTTCTAGAAATTCTGGATTACTCTTTGGGGTAGAAGCTTTTTTTTTTTTTTTTAAGCTAAAGTGTTCTCCTCTGAAAAACCCTTTCTTACCTCTTCCCATAATATGTTTCAATGGTGGGGTTCTTTCTTTGCCAGTTTATTTTTGTTAATGGAGAGCTATTAGTACAAATACCTCAAATCATGGGGTAGGGAAATGGTGCTTCAAGCTTCCTTCAGCTCTCCCCTCTGACCAGGAATCCCAAACCAAGATCTCCACCCTCCTGCAAGTGCCCACAGCTAGCAGCATCCCTGCCCCACTGTACAGGGTTCCTTCTTGCCAACGGCTGTTGCTCTGTAGCACAGCAGGGCCTGTGTTCCCAATCAGCTGAAATCTTCCAGGACTCAGACCCCCGACTGCACATACAAGTGAGAGGTAAAAGTTTGCTTGTTTCCTGCTGAGGCCCCCGCTTGCCCAGGGCTCCCCACTTGCTATTTCTGTGGAACTAACCCAGAAGTATTTGCACTTCAGACAGGTTAATACCAACCTGGATTGTCTCTTCAGATTTTCTTGGGTTGGATCTGGAGGACTCCTGTTCTGCCCCAAGTCTTCTTGATTTTTTGCAGTCTATATTCACCCTGAGGAACAAATTTGTTCTATTTTGGGGGAAATTGGAGGAGCTTGAAATTTACCAACTTACTCTGCCATCTTCTCAGAATCTTCTCCCCATCAAAGGCAGTTTTCTAATAGACTTGGGATGCAAAATGTGGTTCATATCCAGAGAGAGAGCTATGGAGACTGTGGACAGAAATATTGGTGGCTTTTTCTTTATTGTGGTTTTTTTTCTTTTGGTCTGATTTTTCTTGTACAACATGACAAATATGGAAATATGTTTTAAAAGATTGCACGTGTTTAGCATATATCAGTGTTTGCTGTCTTGGGGAAAAGCAAGGTAAAGTAGAAGGGAGAAAAATTTTAAGTCTAGAGTCATGCAAGATGAGCTGTTAGGATAGGGATAATTTGCGATTTGTACTTCACTGCAATTGATTATACATTTGCACAAATAAAATCAGTAGAGGTGCTAGAATAATAAAAGAAATTATCAGAAGAAAAGTATTTGAAACGGACAACTGTGATAAAAGCCTAATGGTTAAAATGTACAGCATATGAACAATCTTCCAAGGATGACATGTGAATGATTAAATGCCAGTAAAAAAAAAAATCTCAAATCCCTGATGAGAAACACAAATTAAAGGAACCCTGAAGTATCACCTCAACATCCTTCAATTGACAGATAATAAGTATTGGAGTTTCAGTGGATCTGAATTGATTTGACCATTCTAACAATTTGAAACTATGCTAGAAAAGTTGGGTATACACCGTAAGGGAAGTTAGTGACAGAGTGAAAACTCAGGCCTTTAACAAAATAATCATAACAAAACCTTTTGTAGTTTCACAAAAGAACCTAAGGAATTAGTCCTGTTAGGTTTTGACATTCAAATTAATTACATTCTGGCATAAGTGACATGTTTATTAGAAGCTGGCAAAGTTAGGAACACATTAAATGAATTCAGGTAGGGCCTTGAAGTGTGATTTCATTGATGAGGAACTCCCATATGAAATTCTCTCTACCAAAGGAAGAAATGCACACACACATGCACACACACACAAACCTACCTCTGAAAGTTAGGAATTGCCTAGAATGCAATGAAGTAAGATCAGTATGTTTCAGAGGCAAGACTTGGCACCCAAGTTTTTACTGTCTCCAAGACTAGATATTTTTCTGTGATATTATGCCATCATGTTAAATAACAGACAATAAAAAGATCTCAACAGATTACAGGGTCAATTCTAATAAGATTTAACTTAATAGGGATAAATGCAAAATTTTACATTTTTGTTAAAAAATCAATTTAATAAAAAGAAGATGGAGATTTATGGCTAACACTCTGAAAATGATCTGGGCTTTTTAGTGGATTATAAACTTTATATGAATCAACAGTGTGATATGATAATCAAAAAGTCTTTTGTGATTTTAGGCTGTGTTAAGAAAAATAAATTTTTTCAAGGATAACTTCAAGCACATAATAATGCTGTTGTGTATACTCTTGTCATGGTCAGATTATATTTGTAGTATTATATTGGTTCTACATGCCATATCTTGGTAGGCAGGACATTAACAAGCTAGAGGTTACTAGGAAGAATAGTAGTAGGGGTAAGAATGTGACATGTAAGAATTAGTTGAAGGAATTGTTGATTTTTTTTTTTTTTTTTTTTTTTTTTTTTTTTATTTTTTGTTTGAAGACCAGTAGTACAGGGGACAGGGGCATATAGTATGTAATCTTCATGAAACTTTTGAAAGATTGTTAGGGTAGCAGCATTAAACTTATTTTGTTTGCTTCCTGGTGGTGGATCTAGAGGCAGAGAGATGGATTTAAGTTTTGGTATAAAGAAAAACATTTCCATTAGACCTATTTAAGTGGAATGTGCTGTTATAGGATTTGGTGGGTTTTTTCTCACTAAAGATTTTAAAATCAATAATCAATATATCTAGCTAATTGCTTGCTATATATACTGTAGAATTTTTTTTTGCATATGCAGATTGAACTAGATGAATTTTGAAGTTGTGTATTTGAAGATTTGTGGAGAACTTGAAGACACTAGAGTCAAATCATGGTAATGTTTCAGCTTAGAAAATAGGCCTCATAGGCTAAGGAAACAGTTTTAAATTAAAATAAGAGAGATTGTAAGATAAAGTGCTTTTGGAATTAGAAAGACCGTGGTTCACATTCTGCTTTTTACACTGTTACTATGGGCAACTCATTTCTGATTTTTTGACAGTTCTTTTATGATTTCTAAGTTCCTAGGTAAGTCACTTAACCCTGTCTTAATCCTATTTTTAAAATTCCTCATTTGTAAATTGAACTGGAGAAGGAGATAGCAAATTATTCTAGTATTTTTGCCAAGAAAACACCAGATGGAAGTCATAGAGTCAGATATGCTTGAAATGACTGAAACTGTAACAGCAACAACAAAATTCACAACAATAGAGCTATAAGTTGATTGTGATCTGTAATAGTGAAGGGGATTCCCTTATAAATGGAATTAGAAGTCCTTGTTGTATAGAAATTGACAATACATAAATCAGGGTCAGGTTTATTTTGTCTATACAAAAAAATGAAGAATTACTTTTAACTCCTAAATTTTCCACATTTATTTACTTCTCAAAAGGTAATGGCTATTATTATTATTATTTTAATCAATTCTTCAACTCTGATGAGTCAAAAAGAAATAAGCTTAATTTCTAAATGCATTGGTTGATTCCAATGAAGAATAGCCTTGAATATTAAGGTTTTTTTCAATAGAAATTTCTTGTAAATCTAAATTTTCATTAGCTTGACATAGTGGATGACATGGTGGATTCTGAAGTTTGAAGATCTGAGTTTGAAAAAGTACTTTAGTTTTTTTTTTTAATTGTTTATTTTTAGTTCTGAATTCTCTTCTTTGTTATGCCTCTCCTGTACCCACTGAGAAGGCAATAAAAGCAAAATGCTTTGCAAATGTGTACAGTCTTGCAATATAAATTTTTACATTAGTCTTTTCCCCCTTCCTCCCTCCAAAAAAGACAATAAAAGAATGAGAAGAAAATATATTCTAATCTGCACTTTAAATCCATCAGTTCTCTAATTAGATATGGATAGAATGTTTCATTATGAGTCCTTTGGGATTGTGCAGAGATACTAAGTCTTTCAAAGTTGAATATCTATACAACATTACTATTACTGTAGAAAGTGTTCTCTTAGTTATGTACACTTTGTATCAGTTAATATAATTCTTCCCAGATTTTTCTGAAACCATCCCCTTCAC
Source organism: Sminthopsis crassicaudata (assembly GCF_048593235.1). Classification (NCBI taxonomy): domain Eukaryota; kingdom Metazoa; phylum Chordata; class Mammalia; order Dasyuromorphia; family Dasyuridae; genus Sminthopsis; species Sminthopsis crassicaudata. The sequence continues at coordinate 509,983,817 of NC_133618.1, forward strand.
CATTTCTTAGAGCTCAAAAGTGTTCCATTATGTTCAAATAACTTACTTAGCCCCAATTTATTAGCATCCTTTTATTTTCTAATTCTTTGTCACTGCAAAAAATGCTGCTTTAAATATTTTTGTACAAATGGGTTCTTTTCCTTTTTCATATCCTACTTTGGACACTTAATATCTATGTGATGATAGGAAAAAAGTACTCAGCTATTAACTCAATTTCCTTATTTATAAAATGGGGGCAATCTTCTGATTGCTGTCATTATTGTAATCCTTAAATGCTAAGTTATTCATCATTGTTACCATCATTATCATCAATGATTTAAAATTTTGTTGCTTTATATTTGAATGGTAAAAATACTTTTATTCTTTAAGTAATGTTATTAATGACTTGACAGTATTAAATCCACTTTTTCCCCCATGAAACCATTACTTTCTTTTTTTTTTTAAATTTTATTTATAATTTTTTTGACAGTATATATGCATAAATAATTTTTTTATAACATTATCCCTTGTATTCATTTTTCCAAATTATCCCCTCCCTCTCTCTACTCCCTCCCCTTGATGACAGGCAATCCCATACATTTTACATGTGTTACAGTATAACCTAGACACAATATATGTGTGTAAATACCATTTTCTTGTTGCACATTAAGTATTAGATTCCGAAGGTATAAGTAATCTGGGTAGATAGACAGTAGTGCTAACAATTTACATTCACTTCCCAGTGTTCCTTCTCTGGGTGTAGTTGTTTCTGTTCATCATTGATCAACTGGAAGTGAGTTGGATCTTCTTTATGTTGAGGATATCCACTTCCATCAGAATAGCATTGTTCTTCATACAGCATTGTTGTTGAAGTGTACAGCAATCTTCTGGTTCTATTCATTTCACTCAGCATCAGTTGATGTAAGGCTCTCCAAGTCTCTCTGTATTCCTCCTGCTGGTCATTTCTTACAGAAAGCATTACTTTCTAAGGTAATCAGGATCTCAGTCCTTTTTTCTTTTTAATTAATTTTTATAATTATAACATTTTCTTTGACAGTTCATATGCATAGGTAAATTTTTTTTTTTTTTTTTTTTTTTTTACAACATTATCTCTTGTACTCCCTTCTGTTCCAAGTTTTTCCCCTCCTTCCCTCCACCCCCTCCCCTAGATGGCAGGCATTCCCATACATATTAAATATCTTACAGTATATCCTAGGTACAATATATATGTGCAGAACTGAATTTTGTTTTTGTTGTTGCAAAGGAAGGATTGTATTCGGAAGGTAAAAATAATCTGGGAAGAGAAACAAAACAAAACAAAACAAAAACAATGTTCACAGTTTACACTCATTTCCCAGTGTTCCTTTTCTGGATGTAGCTGATTCTGTCCATCATTGATCAGTTGGAATTGGATTAGCTCTTCTCTATGTTGAAGATATCCACTTCCATCAGAATACATCCTCATACAGTATCATTGTTGAAGTGTAAAATGATCTTCTGGTTCTGCTCGTTTCACTTAGCATCAATTGATGTAAGTCTCTCCAAGCCTCTCTGTATTCCTCCTGTTGGTCATTTCTTACAGAACAATAATATTCCATAACATTCATATACCATAATTTATCCAACCATTCTCCAATTGATGGACATCCATTCATTTTCCAGTTTCTAGCCACTACAAAAAGGGCTGCCACAAACATTTTGGCCTTTCCCTTCTTTAGTATTTCCTTGGGATGTAAGCCCAGTAGTAGCACTGCTGGGTCAAAGGGTATGCACATATTGATAACTTTTTGGGCATAATTCCAGATTGCTCTCCAGAATGGTTGGATTCTTTCACAACTCCACCAACAGTGCATCAGTATCCCAGTTTTCCCACAGCCCCTCCAACATTCATCGTTATTTGTTCCTGTCATCTTAGCCAATCTGACAGGTGTGTAATGATATCTCAGAGTTGTCTTAATTTGCATTTCTCTGATCAATAGTGATTTGGAACACTTTCATATGAGTGGAAATAGTTTTAATTTTATCATCTGAAAATTTTCTGTTCATATCCTTTGACCATTTATCAATTGGAGAATGGCTTGATTTCTTATAAATTAAAGTCAATTCTCTGTATATTTTGGAGATGAGGCCTTTATCAGAACCTTTAAATGTAAAAATGTTTTCCCAATTTGTTACTTCCCTTCTAATCTTGTTTGCCTTAGTTTTGTTAGTACAAAACCTTTTTAATTTGATGTAATCAAAATTTTCTATTTTGTGATCAATAATGGTCTCTAGTTCTCCCTTATACACAAACTCCTTCCTCCTCCACAAGTCCGAGAGGTAAACCATCCCATGTTCCTCCAATTTATTTATGATTTTGTTCTTTATGCCTAAATCTTGGACCCATTTTGATCTAATCTTAGTATGTGGTGTTAAATGTGGGTCCATGCCTAGTTTTTGCCATACTAATTACCAGTTTTCCCAGCAGTTTTTGTCAAATAATGAATTCTTATCCCAAAAGTTGGGATCTTTGGGTTTGTCAAACACTAGATTGCTATTTTTATTCACTATCTTGCCCTGTGAACCTAACCTATTCCACTGATCAATTAGTCTATTTCTTAGCCAATACCAAATGGTTTTGGTGACTGTTGCTTTATAATATGGTTCTAGATCAGGTACAGCTACATCACCTTCATTTAATTTTTTTTTTTCATTACTTCCCTTGAAATTCTCGACCTTTTGTTGTTCCATATGAATTCTGTTGTTATTTTTTCTAGGTCATTAAAATAGTTTCTTGGGAGTCTGATTGGTATAGCATTAAATAAATAGATTAGTTTAGGGAGTATTGTCATCTTAATTATATTTGTTAGGCCTATCCAAGAGCACTGAATGTCTTTCCAATTATTTAAATCTGACTTAATTTTTGTGGCAAGTGTTTTATAATTTTGCTCATATAATTCCTGACTTTCCTTTGGTAGGTATATTCCCAAATATTTTATACTATCGACAGTTATTTTAAATGGAATTTCTCTTTGTATCTCTTGCCAGGATCTCAGTCCTACAAAAATTGAGACCTTATTGTTGGAGAAAAAAAGTTTCCTTTCTATAGATAGGCTTTTGATACTGGCTGCACTTAAAATCTAACACCATTTTTGAGACCACTTTTCTTGTACTGCTGCTTATGTTGTTATTCCCTTACTCCCTTGAAGTAATTTTACTTCATAAAGGGACAACAAAAGTGATGTCAACTTGAAATATAACCTAAATACTGTAAAACATTAAAGATATGTTTATTTAAGGTAATAATGTCAGGCAGCTGGGTGGCGCAATGGATAGAGCACCAGCCCTGAAGTCAGGAGGACCTGAGTTCAAATATGACCTCAGACACTTAACACTTCTTAGCTGTGTGACCCCAGGCAAATCACTTAAGCCCCAATTGCTTCCAAAAACAAAAAACAACGCCCCCCCCCCCCCAAAAAAAAAACAACAGAAAACAAATGCAAAGTAATGTAATAATGTCATGAGTTATAATGTATTTCAGTGAAAGTAAGGCACATCAAAATATACAGAAATAATGCTACTAAGTACAATATAGTGTAGCAAAAATTCAATCTTGTGAAATAGGCAAAAATGGTTCTTAAGATTTTACTTTAATTGTGCAGCTAAATGGTGTAGTCAATAGAGCACTGGTTCTGGTGTCAGGAGAAAGGCCGAGTTCAAATGTGGCCTCAGACATTTAACTCTTTCTAATTGTGTGATGCTTGGGCACAGTTTCCTAGTCCCGTTTTCTTGGTGAAGATGCTGGAAAGGTTTGCCATGTCAAAGATTTGAAGTCAGGAAGAAGAATCTACCTGATTCCAGGCCCAAAAGGCTATTTACTACCACTTAGCTGCTCTAAAAATGTACTATGTAGTTTTGTACTTGTGTTGACATTGTGGATTTTAATTTTTGCCTCATGATATATGACTAGTACTTGGGATTGCCTGAAACACTTGAATTTTGGGAAAATTTGTTCTAGCTCTTTTCATTTTGTATTTTTATTTTATGCTTCTTGCATACAGCATATTTTTTCCTTACTCATTATTTTTACTTTCTTTTTATTGAATAATTTAACCTATTCACATTACGGGTTCTAATAGGTTTGTTTCTTATATCTAGTCAATTATTTCATATAATGACAAAAGTAAGGTGTCTCCTATTTATAAAACCATTGGGTAAAATTCCTTGAAAGATGTTACAATAGAGATAATCTTGATAATCAGAGATAATGAGTACTCTTGATTATTAATATCAAGTGAGGTATACAAGAAGATGTATTCTTTGCAAAGATTTTCACTACTGTTTGTGAAGGGAATCTAGTCAGATAAGAATTATTCATATACTATTTGCGAAAGACATTCTGTCAAGCCCTAGAATATTACAGAGCTATATCAGAGATTCATAATCATTCAATAACTTTGTCTAATCACACAAAAAAATCTTAAGCGAAGAATGCTTGAAGAATATTGTCCACAGTATTATATGTGGGTGGACAACTTGTAGAGCTTGTCTGATGCATTTGGACAAACAGTGCAAGTGTACAATGAGTTGGGGCCAAAATTGTGTAGTAGAAAAGTGGGAGGCTGAATTGAAAGTTGCTAAGCTCTTTGAATAACTTCAAGCTTTGCCATGTTGACTCCTGTTCTCTTCCCCATTTGATTTTTTTATGAGGGAACATTGATTTAGTTTTTGTAATATCCAGTTTTCCTCTTTTCCATCTAATTCTTTTCATAATTCTCCTTTTGATCTTTAGTCGCTTAGAATCTTTTGTTTCTATGTGGAGCTCTTTTTGTCCTTCTTTGGCCTTGGCCTCTGTTGTGAAATTAAAAAAAAAATAATTTTGCAGCAGAAATATGGGATTATTGATTTCATTGCTTAGTTTTGTTAACCTATATTCATTTATTTTTTTTTTTTTTTATGTTTTGTTTGAAGTATTTGCTTGTCAGATCTTCACTTTATTTCTTCTTCTTTTTTTTTTTTTTTGGAAATAATTACTCAGATAGATGGATACATAATAGAGCACCTATTAAGTGCTCACTATGTCCCAAGTACTGTGCTGAGCACCTACTGATTTGGATCTATGGGTTCCACCCCATATAAAAAGTTTTTTTTTTTTTTTTTCTTTTTTTTTTCCTATGGAGGGACTTTTGAAGTTCGGTTTTTTTTACTCACTACATTATTGGTAAATTATTTAATTTGAAAAGTCTACAAATCAAGACTAAAGTAGAGCGTTAGTGTGTCATTATTTTTTTGTTCACAGTTAATTGTATAATCAATGTGGCCTCTGAAGCTGAGATGTGACAAATTATGGATTGATTCTCTGTTGCTTGTGCTAATTTTAACCTAACAGTTAATGCCAAAAAAACACATTCTTTCCCAGGCAGCACCATCATACCATCCATACATGGATATCAATTGAAGAAGTTTTGAATATTATGTGGTTAAGTTCACTTATCTTGACAGTATACTTTCTAGGATGTCCATTGATGATGAGGTTGACATATGCATTTTCAGGGTTAGCTGGCTAAAAAGACCATAGACAAGATGGGAGGGCTCTCTTGGTTGTGATTTGGCCAGTGGGAATGAATTAAAGGAAAAATAGGTAGAGAATAGGTAGAGAATCCTTTGTGGGGGAAATTCTGCTAAGAGCCATTTACTTTTCATTATCGTGCCAATCTTTTTTCTGTATTTTTCAGTAATGATGTTTAATATAATTTAGTTAAAAATTTTTAAGTATAATTTATTTTATATATTATAACATATTTATATGTATTTAGATTAATTATATTTAAAATAATTATGTATTAATATATTATTTTATATTATAATTGTATTATAATATAACATATATAGCATAATATACTATACTATGATTAATATAAATATATAATTATATTTAATATACATTTATTTTTAGAACATTAGTGAAAATAAGCATTAACTTTGTTAGCTCTAGTGTTTTTCTCAAAATCCTCTTTGTAAGAAAATCATTAAAAAACCCAATTATATTTTATGCTATTAGTCACTTAAAACTATAATTATAATTCCATGATTGAAGTATTGTTAACTGATACTTTTACTTCATTTGTTTTGAATGAGCAGATATATGAGATTTTTCTTATTTGTTTATTGTATACATTTACCTTTTCATTATTTTCCTTGTTTCAGATAATATTCCAGAAGATCTAAAAGACCCATTTTACATAGATCAGTATGAACAGGAGCATATTAAACCACCTGTTATCAAGCTTTTGCTGTCCAGTGAGTTATATTGTCGGGTTTGTAGCCTTATTTTGAAAGGTGACCAGGTAGCAGCTTTAAAGGGACATCAATCTGTTGTTCAAGCTTTGTCGCGGAAAGGAATTTATGTAATAGAGAGTGATGACACACCAGTGACTGAATCTGACCTCAGTTGTGCACCTATAAAAATGGTGAGTAGTAGCAGGATTTAGAACATTTTTTTGAATTTAGGCTATTGTGTGTTTTTAGGGGATAATAAATATTCCCTTGGGCTATGGTGATCTGAATTGAAATGCACTGAATTTTTCTCTTTAATATTTTGATCTCTTAAAACAGGATTGACTTTTACATCGCATACCTGCATTGTGCAGCTGCCTCTGCATATTTTGGCTAAGTGAATAAAAAGTAATTTAGTTAAGTCAGCAGCTCATCAGCAACTTCCAAAATTCAAGTAAAATGTAATGTAAACATTAAATAAGTATTAAATAAGATATTAGAAATTTGGATTTGCACAAAAAAGTTTTTTTTTAGTAAGTTTAAAATTAAAGGTTGGGTATTCCTTTTCACATAATAGAAAAACGGCAGTGATTCATTTTAAGCCTTTTTTTATCTTGGTGGTGAATGCTGTGTAAGAAAGTTCAAGAAAGATGTGATTTACTTTAGGCACATTAAATCAAGCAGGTTTGAGGCAAACATCTTAGAAATGTGCTTTCGTTGACTACCAGTTTGTCAAATGGATGTATTTTTGAAGTACTTTTTATTCTAAAGGAAATCATTATACTAATCCACTGTTACTTTCCCTTTGTGCTCAGCAAAAATAATCATGATTGCGACAATGCTTGGCTCCACTTGAATGTTTGTGTTACATTTTTTTACTTTTGAATATATTGGTGATTTTCTTGTCTACAAATTTTGTGGATAATTGTTTGGTCCCTGGTATTTTGTAAACGTGTGTGATATAATTTTTAAAAAGGTTAGCATGGTCATATACTCGGTATCTTCTACATGAGCATGCCTCCTTTATTTTTAATAAGCCTGTAGCCTAAAATTTCAAACAAAACAGGATAGAAGAAATATGAGCATAGCATTTTTAAGCAGAAAGATTCAAATTCTTTTGTCACAATTCTGAATTTGAGAAAGTGCTAGATTGGGAGCACCATAAGAGATTTGTAGTTTTGAATGAGATTGTGACTACCTATTCTATGCATATTTATTTCCTAGAGTTCACATATGGCTATGATTGATGCTTTAATGACGGCTTACACTATAGAAATGATCAGCATTGAAAAAGTAGTTGCCAGTGTCAAACGCTTTTCTACATTCAGTGCCTCAAAAGAACTTCCTTATGATCTGGAGGATGCTATGGTTTTTTGGATTAATAAGGTGAGAATTTTAAAGCCATTTTAATGTCTCTAGGTAATTAGAATGTTTTCATTGAATTGAGAGCCAGTTGTTAAGGTAAATAATGGTTATTTAAAATAAGGGAACTAGAACTAAATATGTCCTCCTTTGTGGGGGAGGAGAAAAACCCTTTATCCTGATAACCTTACTTCTTAACTATATGTATTTTAGAATTAGTAGTATTAATTAATTGTTGCTGTATAATGTATAAATAGAATTTATTACACTATACTAAGGGACAAAAATTTACTTTTTATCTTTAAAGGAAAATTGTCACTCACTCTTAATGATCCCCTTGACTGTAAAATTATTCAATAAATAGTACTTGGGTTTAAGAGCTGTCTATTAAGAATAAATGAAATGTTAAATTCTAGATATCTCTGGGTAAGCAAACAAAATACTGATTATAGCATCTGAAAGGCATTTGGATATTATATATTTTCCTTTCACTATTTTAGGTAAATCTGAAAATGAGGGAGATAACAGAGAAAGAGGTAAAATTAAAGCAACAGCTATTAGAGAGCCCTGCTCATCAAAAGGTAATAAAAGGCTATATTTAACTTCTGGAAACTTTTTGGTTTGGAATCATTGTCAAATACAATTTAATGCAGCCCCAAATGAAAAACCTTTAATCTTTCTGATAGTGGCTACTTGTCTACTATTTGCTTCAGCTCACTAAATACAAGCTGTTGAAATTGCTGAATTCAGAGAAATTCAATAAAGAATTAAGGGTCCATTACATGCAGTAAACTAGAGGTAAAAAGGTAGAAATGATATAAATTCTGTCTTATAAAGCTTTCAACCTTTTGGGGGAAGAGATACATCCACAAGTAACTGATAAAATGAAGATTGTGGTAAATGGAAAGGAGAGGTCAAATAAATTATGATAAATTAGAGGATGCAGATATTTATTTTAATTGTTTATGTGCATGATGAGGGGATATTAGGCAAGCTTTGTGGAGGATATAGTACCTGAACTGTGGACTTCTAAGAAAGGAAGGAGGGAATATGGGGATGGATGGTTAGAAGGGACAGAAATTTATTGTGGGAGGAAATACATTCCACATAATGCATAGTGGGAGCAAAGGCATGGAGATGGGAAAGGGTAGTAAGAGAACACGGGTTGGAATAGTAAAAAATAAAGAAGATAGATTGAAGTCAGAAATTTATTGTTGAGTATTTCAGTCATGTCTGACTTTCTGACCCTGTAAACCATACTGATCATGAGTTTTTCTTGGCAAAAATACTGGAGTGGCTTGCTATTTTCTTGTTCACTTTATTAAGGCAAATAGATATTAAGTGATTTGCCCAGAATCACACAATTAAGTGTCTGAGGTTGGATTTGATCTCAAGTCTTCCTGACTCCAGGTTCAGCTCTATATCCATTAAACCACTAACCTGCTTTAATCAGAAATGAAAGGATCCTAAGTATTAGATTTAGGAGCTTAGCTTTTAGTGGGGAGTCACTTAGAATTTGTGAGTAAAGAAGTGACATGATTAAAGCAGTTAGGAGTAAGTAAGATTACATGATTAACTGTATGGAGGATAAATTAGAGATAGAGGGTGGAATGATAGTTATAATGGTCTTTATCATACATAGTTAGGTCAGAAGAGATAAAAACTTTGACCAGTATTAATAGTGGGAGTATATATTAGGGCATAGATGAAAGGTAATTGTGGAGAAAGAATCAACAGAAGTTGGTAGGTTTTTTTGGATGAGGGAATGATGAGGTTACAAGGTTTTACAAGCCTTGGTCAGAAAGGTAGAACCATAACGTAGAGTACTATGGAAGGCAAGAGGTGGGGAGAACAAAGAGTATGTGAAAATTCAGAATTTTGAGATCACTTAGAGGGAAATGGACATGTTTGACTTGTATCTCATTTTTTAATTAAACATGTATGTTTCTGTATCAGAAATTAGGCATGGGTGTGGAGGGAGGAGGTTCAAAGAGTAAGGGAGTTCTATTGAACTGAATAATACTGTATGTGACCCTACCCTTTGTTCCCTCCTCTTCTTTTCCTTATCTTCATATATTGGTTATAATGCACTTCTACACTTTGGTTATTAGAGAATGTAATGTTCTTAAAATGGAAATGTATCTCTGTTTTTCTTGTATTTAAAAAGAGTTCTTCTAAGTTAAAATATTATGCATATTGAAAGACTAAGATAAAACTATATTTAGACTGGGCTTTGCCTTTTAAATTTAAAAATTTGCTATGATAAAATAGCAATTATTGGATTTGCAAAGGCTTAAATTATTTCTTAGTTTTTAAGCTGAAGTTTTCTAATATTGCTTTTAATTCATAATAGTCTTTCAATCAAAAACTTAACAATTTTGTCTTGGTAATAGTAATATGCAAAGTGTTCCTTGCTCTTAAGTGCATTCAAATATCATTACTTGATCTGCTGATATTCCTTTCCTTTCCTACCTTCCTTTCCTTGCCTTCCTGAGCAGTCTCCTTCCAAATGGTATTGGAAATTAGTACCTGTAAGTGAACTATTTTTACACCAGTCACCATACAGATTTCCATGGCTTTTAAAATATAAATTGCTGCTTTTATTAAAAACTATTTAACAGATAAACCTATGAAATTTTGTTTACTTGTTCATAATCTGCTTTAGAGTAAAATTTAGCTTCTATAATATGAATGTCTACTGCATAAAATAATTGTATGAGTTACAAGTTATATTTTGTTTGAGAATGCTGAATTTTATATTTATGTTATTTTTTTAAGCTGTTTGTTTTTATGAACACTTTTTCAGTAACACTATAGTAATAGGCTAAATAAATCATCTGAAAATTGAAGGGATGCATATCCCTAAGCTGTAAATTGAAAAGGGTAAGATAGCAAATTGAAGAATTTTGAATTCTTCTATGTGAATTTTTTTGCTTTATAATTTGGGTTTTCTTTTTTGTAATTTTCCATATTGTTTTCCAATTTGGACTTCACTCACTGGATGTAAATAATAAATTTATTTAGTTAAAAAAATGTCATTCTTTTAAAATATTGAGTAATAAAGTAGTCATTGTTAGTTTATAGAGAAGATTTTTTTTCACTTTAGAATTTTGAAATCTTTGATTATGTCCTTAGTCCGTGTTTTAGCTTTACCATAATTTGTCTTTTAAGATTTGATAACTACGGATTCACTTTTGCCAACATGCTAGAAATAGCTAGCAATTACTTATGGCATTTCTGTGAGAAAATTTATTTTTTAACAATTATTGAATACACAACATATGTAGAACGCAGTGGATCTTAAAAATATGACTTTTAAGTTCTAGAATATCAGAGTTGGAGGGGACCTTCTATCTCAGAACAACTTTCTCTATCCTTTGATGAAGCCATTGACTACTTCCTGAGATATCCTGTTCTATTTTTGCTTAGCTTTGGTTAAGAAGTTTTCCTTATACCATGCCTAAATCTGCTTCTCTGAAACCTCTGCCTATCATTCCTAGTTCTGCCCTTTGAGGTTAGACATTACAAATTTAAGCCATCCACATAATACTTTTTAGACACTAAACTTCTCTTAATCAAAAGTTGCTTTTGGCTGCTTTATCACATTGAGATTAGAATCTAGTAAAAACTGAATTTTTTTTTTCAGACAATATGCTATTTAGCCATACTTCTCCCATTTTGTACTTAGGAATTTGATTTTTGGAATCCAAGCATAAGATTTTACATTTATCCCTGTTAATTTTATCTTAGATATGACCCAGCGTTCTAGTCTGCTGAAATATTTTTGGATTCTGACCTGTGCCATCCAGTTTATTATTTTATTAGTGTCATATATATGTTTGGCAAGCATTCCATCTAAGCTTCCACCTCAGTCATTGATAAAATTTTAAATAGGAGGGGGATCTCTGAAGGTTTGCTTCTGAGTTTGGATTAAGGAATTGATACCTACTACTTTTGGAGTCTCTTCATTCAGCCAATCCCGAATCCACTTTGTGCTTTCTGTTTTATACATGACTTTGTTAAATGTTGACTACTGTATTTTGTAGTAAAATAGAGTAATATTTTTATATTGAAGAATAATATTTTTGTGTTAGAGTTTATGGCCAGAGATATATGGGCAATCTTTTTCCTCCCATATTGATTTTCAGATAAAATCTTTGGCTTTGAGGAGCTTACAATCTACTTGGGGAGCTAATCTTGTTGTATACAAGTAATTATATTAAAAATAGCATTATAGATGGGGATACAGGTACATACTATAGGAATTCAGAGGAAGGGAAGGCTTATTTCTTCTAAAGTGATCAGATCTCAGAGTTCCCAATATCTGAATTAAAAATGAACATTATACATCTTATAGCTTGGGGACTACTTCCTATTCCTTTTACTCAGGAGGTCTAGTATGGGTAACTAATTGCTTTTAAACAATGTAAAAAATGTCTATATTTGTTCCAAATTATTATTTTAAAATTTATAAATAGAAATTAAATACCAATGTATATTTTATATGTTTTACATCATTTACATTATAGCAGTAGTATTTATTCTTGCTTGTTGGGGTAATATCTTTCCTATTTTCTTAAATCCTCAGAGCCAAAGTCTTGCAAACAGTGAATATATTAGAATTGTAGACCTTAGAAATAAGGTTTCAAATAAAGATTACCTATGAATTGAAATCATGAAGATATACCTATACCTAAGATTTCATTTCATCAGATAAATAATAATAATGATAATGATAGTAGTAAGTAGGTATGTTTTAAAAATTGATTAATGAGTTGCTTGCCTTTTTAAGAAGTGGGAAAAGAGGGAGAGAGAGTTTAGAACAAATAATTTAAAGAAAGAATGTTAAAAATTGTTTTTGCATGTAATTAGGGAAAAAATAAAATATAAAATCTGTAAAAAGCAGAAAAAAATTCTTAGCAAAATTTGCTAGGCGTAAATGGTTTATATTAATTTACAAAAAAACTAGAGGATTTAAAAAAACACAAATTACTATATTCTTATTTAAACAGATTCCTTAAACTGCTAACTAGAATATCATAGGTCATTTAATATTCACATCTGATTCTTTCTTAGAGGATAAAACCTTTTGAGTTGCTTGCATGAGTTTGTTTAATCACCCTCATATGTGTCTCATGATTTTTTCGTGTAAGCCTGATTTGATGCATGCTATTTCATACTACTGCATGCTGTGGACTATGCTTTTTTGTACAGTGTGATTCACATTAGGTTATAGAGTGTTTCAGATTAGAAAAAAGCGAGTTATAATTTGTATTAAAATGCAGATTTGTGGTCCAAAATACATGAAACTTTAGAATATAAATGTTCCTCACAACATTTGTATTGTACTTTTTTGTGTGATTTAGAGCTAATTATGAAAATTTACTTCTTACCAAATATTACTCTTTTTTTGGTTTTATCTATGCTTTTCTTGAAAATGCATGATTTTTAATGGATAGCTTGAGTTTGCCTGCAATTTGAAGTATAGAAGAAAATTGATTTGGAGTAGCAATATCATTTTAAAACTAGATATTGTTGAATTGTGGGGTCTCATGAGATTATAAATAAAATGCTTTTTAGTTTGTAGATTAAAATTAAATAATCAGTTACTCTTTTTCTCCTCACAAATTTAATTTATGTTATATGTCTGTTGTAGTTGGGTTTCAAACAGTTTCTTAGTTGTTGAGGTATTGTAACTAGCCATAATTTTCTTTTTAATTCAAATGTAAGAAAACTTAAAAATTGTTTCATATAGTAGTCTTCCATTGATTCAGTTGTCTGTTGTTTAGTTGTACTTATACTTATTTAAACAAAAAAAAAATGTTTCATATAGTAGTCTTCCATTGATTTAGTTGTCTGTTGTTTAGTTGTACTTATACTTATTTAAACAAACAACACATTCCATTATGTTTAAAATTCTTTTCATATTATATAGTAATGCTTTTATTTGTTGCTAATTCAGGCAAAGGATAGTTTATATTTTATTAGCATTTTTAACATAAAAACTTTTTAAAAGATACAGGTTTTAAGTAATTTGGACTGTAATACTGTTTTTACATTTTTTATTTTGTGCACATTTCAATAGCTTTCTAAAAGTTAGCCTCAAGGTTGGATAGTAGGTCTAGTATTATGGATAACTAATTGATTTTAAACAGTGTGGAAAATGTAAGGTGTATGTTTTGCTATGTTAAATTGCATAGGAGATTATAACTCTTATAATATCCTAAAACAATCTCTTATGTTGAATCGGATTTTCTTTTTCTTGATTATAGGTTCGATATCGACGAGAACATCTTTCAAATAGACAATTACCATACTTTCCATTGCTGGAAGATCTAATGAAAGATGGCAGTGATGGTGCTGCTCTTTTAGCTGTGATACATTATTATTGCCCAGAACAAATGAAATTGGATGGTAAATAAAGAATAATTTTTCCTTAAGCAAATTAAATGCATTAGATCTAGATTTAGTTATATGAGTATTTTGCTTAACTTTTGATTAGCATTTTTGCTGAGTGAAAAGACTATTTTCTGAAAAGAGACTGAAGTGCCGAATCTATAGGCTAGACATGTTTTCCAAAAGAATTAGACTTTTATAGGTCCTTATATATAGGTGTCCTATAGTTATTTGGATTTCTTTTAGTCTCTTAATAGAAAAACCAGTGTAGAAACAAAGTTTTGGATAATTTCTAAAAATTTGTTTTCATATATTTTTTTTAAGTAGTATTTCTATTTGAGAAAAAAACAAGCCAAAGTCATGGCTTATCAAAAATTCCCATCTTAGAAAGTCTAATGATAATAGTTTACTTTCTATTTAATAGTCCTGTGATTTCTTAAAAATTAAAAATAAAGCAGTTAGAATTTGTATGCTATAAATTTGGCCTGTGTTAATCAGATACTAATTTATAATCTTTAAAATTTTAAGCAGCCATTGAAATGATCTTGTTTTTAACTAAAATAAAATCTCTTAGGGGCAGCTAGGTGGCGCAGTGGATAGAGCACTAGCCCTGAATTCAGGAGGACCCTAGTTCTAATGTGGTCTCAGATACTTAACACTTCCTGGCTGTGTGACCCTGGGCAAGTTACTTACCCCAGCCTTAGGGGGGAAAAAATAAAATAAAATCTCTTTTGATTTGGCATGTTTTCTTTCTCACAATTTGTTCATACTGTTATCAAAGTGAATTTTGTTTTTAATGCACTTGGAAGAAGAAAGAAAAGTTGTTTCTGATTTTTATTTTGACATGTAACAATTTTTTTTAGCCATCTTCTTGTTAAATCTTCCATTGTCATAGATTGTATTCTCTTATGTTCATCTGTCTTTAAGAATAATTTTTTAGTCATCATTGAGTATACTTGAGAGACTAAAGCATTCTTTGCTTTCTCCATTTAAAAAATGCATAAAAAAGAATTGACATTTATTTAGGAAATGGATATAAGACACTTTGAATTTTATGGAATAATTTCTTTAAAACATGGAAGATGATTAATGAAAAAATAAGTTTTCATCTTCATTTTGGAAAATTTTAGTCTTCTCACAAATAATTTCAAATATTGTTAGCATTAACTTTGATATTCTAAATTATCATGTTCCCTATGTGTGCCTTTTTTCCTATCAAGCTGTTTCTAAAAAATGGAATAAAGTTTGGAAGGTGTACTTTGTTTTAGAGAAGTTTTGCTGTTACTGTACAAATTGTTGATAATGTTATATAATCTTACTCAAATTGCCTCTGTTACTAGTATTTTTCACATAACTCACTAATAGTTGCATAATTGAAATATATTGTTGAAATAGAACTTTTTCTTTGTAATAAATTTCAGTTGTATTTTTACCCATCAGATATATGTTTGAAGGAAGTAACATCAATAGCTGACAGTTTATACAATATTCAACTTTTGAGAGAATTCTCAAATGAATATCTAAACAAATGCTTTTATCTCACCTTAGAAGACATGCTGTATGCTCCTTTAGTCCTAAAGGTAAAAATTTAGTACAAAAATATATTTATTAAATACAGTTATATTAGGAAAGTACTTTTCAAAAAAATCACTTGCTTTATTCTTATTTTATTCTTTAAGCCAAATCTTATGGTTTTCATTGCGGAATTATTCTGGTGGTTTGAGAATGTAAAGCCAGATTTTGTACAACCAAGGGATGTTCAAGAAGTAAAAGATGGTAAGTGATTTAACTTTTGATAAATGTAAGAAAAGACTCTGTAATAGATTACTAACCTTTTTCATCATGGATTTTTTGGTAAGACTGCTACTTTTTTTAATGGACCTATTTCAGGTGAGGATATTTAAACTTTATTTACTGTCCAAATAGTCTTGTGTCTTATGATGATTGCTTAAGTCTATTGTTTTGGAAGTCTTTATTTTTTCCCCAAAGCATAATTCAAAGTAAAATTACTTTGCCAAAACTTTCACTTTTCTATAAAATAAATTGATTTGAGCTTTGGTGAGGTTCCCCCCTCCCCCTTTGCAGAGCAGGCATTTTGAGTAGTTTCTTTCAGAATTGCTTTGCTGTCACCAGTCAGTTCATTTGCTTGATCTTCTACTTACTTTATTGCTCTGTCAAAGTTACAATGGGCTTCTGACCAAATCCACTGGATTTTTTCCTATCCCACTTGACTTTTCTATAACATTTTGTGTACTCTTATATACCCATGCCACATAAAATGACTTATATTCTTAAGTTAATTTTTGTTTTTCCTACTGATTTCTATCAGTGGTCATCACCCAAGGCCTTTCTTTGCCTTTCTCCTTACTTTAAATTTTTTTTAAAGGGGACTTTGGTTTTTGAATTATCACTTTACTCAAATCTATAATTTCTAACTGTACCTGTCTTGTTACTTAACCATATAACTGAAGTAGATAAACATTAAGTTTTTAAGGGTCTCTTGCTCAAAGTATAGAGAGCATAGAGTCTGACTGTGCTCTCTAGATTTCTAGATACTGACATCTGGCTTCCTAATACATCTTAAAGCCCTCTGTACATTTGTCCTATCACTTTAGTAGTAATATTTTTAAGCCTTCCTTCTGTCCTGCAGATAAATTCTTTATGGGCCTTTTCTGTCTGTGTCTTTGGTGCTTAGCACAGTAATTGGCAGGTAGTTAGTGTTTTTCATTCATTCATTGATCTATACTTTCACTCATTAATTGTTGATTAGAGTTTTTTTAAGTCATGAGATTCCTATTGGGCCAAACTTATTTTACATCTGGCAGTAAAAAGCAAATAGAATACTTGATTCTTTGACTTTGGAAGGAAAGTTTGGAATGAGCTATAGAATGATCCCTAAAATGTATATATTTATATGAAGATATGTCATATTTTCTACTTTTGATAGAGTTCTAGAGGAATTTTAGAGTATATGAAATTTTTAAAAATCAAGATTAAAGCGTGCTAGTCAAGTTTAATTTGTTCAGTCAGAATTATTCTTTGTTACTCTTCTGTTGTAGAAAGTATAATCTTTATTTTTTTATATTATAATATTTAGGTCTTTGTTGCTAAAATTATGTATATAGGTATTCTCTCTTTCAAAGAGAAGATAGATTTAAATTGGAAACATTATTATGTAGTCCATGACATTTTATTTCATAGTATTTTATTGTTAATATATTTATTCATTTAAAATAATGCAATATTTCTGCAGCTAAAACAGTTTTGCATCAAAAAAGCAGCCGACCTCCCATTCCTATTTCCAATGCAACTAAACGAAGTTTCATGTCAAGCCCGGGTACTTCTGGCCAAGTAGATATGCATTCTCCAGTTCAGCTGCCACCAGAAGCTTGCAACAGGTATTACCTGCACCCTGAAGACTCTGACTATCTGTAAGTCTCTATTTCTGCTCCCAGAATTCACCACTTTATTTTTCTTCTCTTTGAATTTCTGAAATTGTTTTGATGAGGTTTAAAAAATAATTTATTTTTAATTGTTTTTGTGTTCCCTATATGAGGGGAAATTATAATAATGACTTAAAAATGAGAGAAATAATCTTGATAAATCTGAGTGAAGGTTTATTTTGTAATACAGGACTTAAAGCGTATAAAATATGAATATCACTAGAGTTCAGATTTCTGTGCATCATTCTCTAAAAGTGAATGATTATAGAAAGCATTTTAGTGGATGTGAATGACTATGGAAAACATTTCAAAACTACGTAAAACATAACAGAGGGCAGACAGAAAGTTCTTGTATTTAAGTATTGTAGCAAAATAGGAGTGAAGTTGCATTTTAATCTCAGGGGCAATGAAGAAATATATAGATATTAAAAGACCAAAAATTCTGCATGAAAAGTAATTTATAGAATATTATCAAAAAAAATTGATGATTAGAATAAAACATGGGTTGATTACATAGACTAAGAGAAACCATGTAGTATCAAGAGAAAAAGAGGAAAGCCCTTAACATAGAATCTCCATAGCAGATTGATAGGAAAACATCTGAGTCATCCAGGATGGAAGGCATGGATGAGTTATAATCTGCATTATTAACCTTATCAGTAAGATCACAGATATATTGGATCATTGAAGTACTACAGAATAAAAGTGGATTTGGATTTCAAGAATGCTTATTGCAAACCACCCTTGTCCTATTGCCTGGTGAAATTCTAGTGAAATTTATTCTACAAATGTTCCAATCTCAGTCTACCTAATTTACATTGCTATCCTTCCTCTTGTTTTTTTGTTTTGTTTTTTTTTTAAACATTTCCTGGGTACCACTGTAACACTTATGCTGCCAACTGTTGTTCCTTTCTTTCATTATATGACTAGGCTATCTCCTTTTCTGCTTATAATTTTTTTTTAAAATAGCCTTTTATTTTCAAAATATATGTAGAGATAGTTTTCAACATTCATCCTTGCAAAACCTTGTGTTCCAAATTTTTTTCTCTTTCCCTTCACCTCACCCACTCCCCTAGATGGCAAATAATTCCAGTATATGTTAAACAATCCAATTCTTCTATATATATTTCCACAATTAATGCTGCACAAGAAAAATCAGCTCAAAAAAAAAAAAGAGAGAGAGAAAGAAAACAAAAAGCAAGCAAACAATAACAAAAAAGGTGAAAATACTATGTTGTAATCCACACTCAGTCCTCACAGTCCTCCCTCTAGATACAGATGGCTCTCTCCATCACAAATCTATTGGAATTGGCCTGAATAAACTCATTGTTGAAAAGAACCAAATCCATCACAGTTGATCATCACATAATTTTGTTGTTGCTGTGTACAATGATCTCTTGGTTCTATTCACTTTATTTAGCATCAGTTCATGTAAGTCTCTCCAGGCTCATCATTTTGTATAGAACAATGAAATTCCATTAACTTTATATACCATAATTTTTCCAGCCATTCTCTAACTGATGGGCATCCTCACAGTTTCCAGTTCCATGCTACTACAAAAAGTTTGCTTATAATTTTTTCTTATCTTTCCTTGTGCATAAATCCTTATTAGTAGACCTAATTACCTCCAAAGTTTTGATTCTTTTGAGCTTATGTTCCATGATGAGTAGCCATATCAAATCCTTAAGAAAAAATACTTATTCAGATTAAAGAATTCATCATTTTGCATGTTTCTCCAGAAATGTAGGTTGCAACCCATTCATATCTGATTTATCCTATGTGACTCAATTGATCCACTATGCTTCACTTTTTCCTGATGTCACAAGAATCTTAGTGAAGCACTTTAGCTGTTAGTTTAACATGCGAACAACAGCATTTCTTTTTGATCTTATTTTTTCCTATTAGTGGCATCTTTTTGTTCTCTTTTAACATTTCTCTTTTAATATATATAATTTAAAAAAAAAAAGAAAAAAAAACATTTCTCTTTTAACATATTTATCATCTTTCTCTCCATTGCTCCATTGTAGATTATGTTTCAAAGCCAAATAGAAATACCATTAGACCATTGAATAGACTTTTGTTTCTGGGAAAAATTTAGGATTATTAAAGAAACTTTTGGTTTGTTAAAAAAGCATGTGTTGTGGTTCATATTAATTCTGGATACACCTACTTGTATTGTCCCATATATGAATATATAAACTCTATAGCTGTCCATCCAGATTATTTCATAATCTTGGAAGTAAATATGAATCTTTTTGGTCGGTTTTGTGAGGATGCTTAGGTGAATTTTTTTTGGATATTTTTAAATCTATTCTTAGAAAGTCTTGCAAATAGAAGAATATTGATGTTAAAAATAAAATTTTTGTGTTAAGAAAAATTTGGAATTGCTGATATTGTAGAATTCTGCAAATAATTTGGTCTCTTTTTCCTCATTATTTGATTCCAGTTTATTATATATTTATGGTACCTCCCATGTACTGATAGACTAAATTTAGTGGACTAACTATCCAGCTGAACTATCCATTAGAATGTGAGCACCACAATGGATAGAGCACTAGGCCTGGATTCAGAAAGACAAGAATACAAATCTTATAAGTACAAGTCCAGTCTTAAAACACTATTTGTATGATGTTGATCAGATCATTTAAAGTCACTTAGCCTTTGTTCAATTTGTTTTTTCACTTGTAAAATGGGGATAATGATACCTCCCAGGGTTGTTGTAAGAATCAAATGAGATAATAATTAAAAACTATAAAGCACAGTACCTTCCACATAACAGACACTAAATAAATATTAGTTGTTGTTGTTGTTATTATTATTTTTACTACTTTTGTATCTCCAGATCTCAAAACAATGCTTGGCATAGAGTAGGCTCTGAATAAAGACTTGTTGATTGATTGGCCTCAAAGCATTCCACACATATCCTTGTTTTTCCTAGGTTGATTTCTAGATTTGAGTAAAATAGTCTACTGTGAAATATTAAGATTCAGTAAATGTAAATGAGAAATATCCATAAATTCGTGAGCTATGCAATAAATTATCAGATAACTTTGCTTTCTGTAGGGATTCTTGTTCCATGTTGACTGCATTTGATGTTAATCAGAATGTTATTGAACCTCAGTTATCTTTGTGGTTATAATTATCAGGAATTCTTCTATGATCTTAATGTGTTTGAGAATCCTTTTTGGAGAAGACTCTTTAAGTATGTGCATTGCTGTAGCAGTCAAATGCTTTTTTGACATACTTTGAAGTTTTCAATAATATTTGTTTTAGAAACAGTTGGCTACTTCAGTACTTTAGTTCAACAGTACTGTTGTTGCTGAATCTGACTATATGTAATGTTGCACATCCATAGGGCATCTCTTTTCTTCCCCTCACTCCTCAGTGTTTCAATTAAATAAGGTAATTCATAGCTTAGCTTATTTGGGTGTAAGATCAGTAAAATTATATAGCACTCAGTTGCATTTTAAAAATTATTTCACTTAAATTTCAAGTTATCTCAATTATATTCTCAGTTATATTCATTATTTCTCTTTTAAATGAATTTTTATTGATTTCTGTTGGTCTGAAAATGGTTAAGATCTATTATTACATTTTTAGGTTACTGACTATGATACTAGATTAACTTTTTCCACAGCCTGAATCTGTAGTTGTTCTTTCCTTTAACTCCTCCTTTACAAAAAAGACTGACTTCTTACAGGGGGAGGAGTTCCTTACACAAAATGTGTCATGTTCACATAAATCTACTATTCCGAACAAAACAGTTTTGCTGGCAGAGATTGTGGGTTCGCAGGGACATTTAAGCTTTCATTAAACTGGAAAGCAGTCAAGTCTTTGTGTCTACAAATTTTACATTTAATAGGTTCCACAAATTTGGCAAAGTTCATGATGACATCTAAGATGTTTTCACCAAATCGTAGACATAAATATGGAAATCATCATCAAACTTGATGAAATAGACAGAGGGTTTGGCTTCTACTTGATGAATGACCATGCCAGTCCTTTTGGAGCCATCTTCTTTGGCATATTCCACTTGTTTGCCTACCAGGCTGTCTACAACTTTTCCTGGTTCCCGTTCACCTACATTTCCCAATAAACAGATATCAATAAAAACAACAGATATCAATAAAAATTTCCCAATGTTCCCTACATTTCCCAATAAACTCTTCTCTCCCCCATTGTCACAAGAATTGTCCTTTATAAGAAAGAATAAGAGAAAAAAAATCCCTTCAGCAAAACTAAACACATCAGAAATGTCTAATTCATAACTCATAGCTATCTTCCCTTCATTCCTACTTTTTTCTATGACTTCTTTTTAAATTCCATGCTTTTCTCTGTGTTGTTATTTTGTCTAGCCCTATAAAATAATTTCCTTAGATTAGGATAATGCCAAATCTGTAAGTTAATGTAAATATTATTTTTTTACTATTGGCAGCAATGACTATCCCTCAAGACTTTTTTAAAGATATAAAATCAGCCCCATAATTTCATTGTTATGAAGAACCCATCTGAGAGAGAACTAAGGAAAGCTGTACCTTTGTATCTTATTATTTCAGAGAGTTGCCTGTAGTACTGAGAAGATAAGTGACTTGTCCAAGATCACTTAATATGTATCAAAGATCGGACTTGAACTTGGGTCTTTGTCTTTGAGGCCAGCTCTTTGTCTACGGTTGTCACATTTTAAGTTTTTTCTTTATTTGAAGAAAATTTTGTAATTGGCAATTATATGTTTTGAATGTATCTTAGTCCATCAATTCTATTTTCAATTTTATGAACTTTGTAATTACTTGAAAATATTTTCCTTTCAATCAGGTTCTCCTAGGTTTCCTTATTGCTATATAAAGTACACACACACACACACACACACACACACACACACACACACAATTGCTATATAATGTTCTTAATTAAAAAAAAAAATTTGTGTCCAACTACTTTACTGAACTTAATTTGTTGAGACTTTATTGGTTTATTTACTGATTAATGTTTTCTAAGTAAACCATGTCTTCAGCAAATAAGAAGGGTTTTATTTCTTCCCTCTTGATGTTCATGCCTTTAATTTCTTTCTCTTATCTTACTATTATATTATTGCTAGCATTTCTAAAACTTGTCAAATAACATTGGGAAAAGGGGACATTTTTACTTCCATTTTTTATTGGGGAAACTAAATAAAGCTAATGCTTGGTTTTCTATGCCTTAAAATATTAAATTAATTAAATGATAAATGATAAATTAAAAATATTAAAAGGGCTTGCCTCCCTTCTTTTTAGATTTTTAGCATAAATGTGTGTTGGACTTTGTTAAAAGCCTTTTCCTATATCCTGTGGGTAAAATCTTGTATTTTGGTATTTTAAAAAATATGATTAATTTTGATAATTGTTTTCTTAGTGTTTAGCCAGAAAGACAACTTAGCTGTATAGACAGAGTCCATACTACGAGTTATCCACCTTCCTCCTGGCTTCTCAATTCCCTAAGCTCTCTTTGTGTATGTGTGTGTATGTGTTGTCTTTCCTCATTACATTGTGAGTTCTGTGAAAACAAGGACTATCATTTGTATTTGTATTCCTAGCACTAGCATAGTGGCTGAAACATAGTAGGCACTTAATAAACATTTATTGACTGACTGACCACATGTGGTCTGTCTTCTTCCCAGTGTGCTTTAGAAATTCTTTCATTATTCAATTGTGAACTTGATAGGCATATTTTACCTCTTGGCCTTTGTACCTTCCTTCTCTCTTTTCCACTCAACAAGTCCCTCTCACAAAAAAGTATTGATTTATCTACTTGGTCAAAGAGTCTTAAATCTTTGGTATATCATTTCAATTGTTTTTTGTTTTTTGGTCTCTTACATTTTTTATTTTTTTATTTTTTTGCAAGGCAGTTGGGATTAAGTGACTTGCCCAGGGTCACAGAGCTAGGAAGTATTGTGTCTGGATTTGAACTCAGGTCCTTCTTTCTCCAAGCCTAGTGCTCTCTCCATTGCACCATTTAATTATCCCTCATCCTTTTAATTTGTTAACAGATGTTGCTCTTTCTTTTTGCCAATATAATTATAACATTATTTAATCATGCTCTTTATAATTGATAATTTATTTACTATTTACCATTTTTGTGCTTCTGTTTTCAAATTAAATAAACTTTTAAAGAATGACATGACATTCCTTTTTTGTTTTGTTTCTATGCCTTTTTTCAAGTTTTCTCTACATCTAGCATGCATTCTTTTTTTTACCTCCTAGAGTACTTAATTTTCTTCACGATTTTAGCTCCAGTATCCTCCCAAAGGAAGCCTTTACTGATTTGCCCCAACTTTCAATGTCCTTTACTGCCATTACTTTGCATTTATTTTATCTCAGCTATATTTGTGTTCCATGTCCAGGCTATATTTGTGCACAGTGACTCCAGTGGTAGGGTTCAGATTTAATGAGATTGAGAAACTAGATATTTAGAGTCATTTGACTCTAAAATTAAATTTAAAAAAAAAAGTTCTTTTACTGGTTAGTAATAGTAAGACTACACAGACACACTGAAAAACGATGCATAACATTACAATAGATGAATCTCAAATCCCCCGGTTAATGGAAGAGGAGGATACTTTCATTTTTGTTTTTCTGTTCCCATCACAGTGTGGAGCACTTAATCGCATTTAATAAATAATTGTTGATTGATAACCACAACTTTGTAAATCCCAAAGTGCTATATGAATTTTGTCATTGTTATTTTTAAAAAAATTTTTTTCAGCTGACACTACAGTTTTTACACTGGATATATGCTAACTACTTGGTAAATACTGGAAACATCTGTTGTATAGAGGTGTCATAATTGCTCTCTACAAGCTGCATTCCATGCAGAACTCCTGAGAGCTGTCCAAAGTAAATTAGAATATAATTGGGAAATGCTAATTTATCATTTTTAAAGCCAGCATAAAATATTTTTTGTTTGTTTTGACATTACTGATGCAGAGAACTGAATTAAGGACTGAGAAACAAGGGTGTTGAATTTTAGCTACTTAACCAACATTACAACATCAGGTCACCGGTTAAGTTTCCTTATAGCAAAAGTGGGATTTTGTGTTCTTACTGAATCAATTGTATAATTGTGAAGATGTACTCTGTTGTAGAAGGGTAGGGGTTTTTTTTGGTCGTCGTTTTGTTTTGTTTGTGAAAGTCTGGTGTACTGTTCTCTTATTTTCATCAAGGATATTTCTATATTAATAATTTTTAAAAAATATATTTTACTTATATTTTGAATTATTCTATAATTTTTTGCTGTTGTAAGGTCCTTGAAGACAATGATTATTTCACTTTTCTTTGTGATCTCAGTATTAATATATAAAAAGAAGTGGTGCTTAATAAAATGCTGCTTGATTGATCATTTTATGATTTTGGGGCAGTTAAAAGGATTCTGTCATTAAGCCAGGCATATTAAGAATTATTAAGTTCTCACTGTATGCCAAGTAACATGCTAGCTTTCTATAAAAGAAGGCAAAACCTGGTCCCTCCCCTCAAAGGATTCACATTTTGTTTGTTGGAGGTGTGTGTGTGTGTGTGTGTGTGTGTGTGTGTGTGTGTGTGTATATGTATCTATCTTAGAAGGAACTAGTAATGGTAGTGGGATAAGCTTTATAAGGTGGGATTTTAGCTGAATCTTGAATTGAGTCATGGAAACCATTCAGGCAGTGAAAGGCCTAGTTGGAAGATGAAGTTCCATGTTCAAGAAATAGCAAGTAGGTAGTATGATTGGGTCAAAGAATAAGTGGAAGGGAATAAAGTTTCTATCTTTTAACAAGAACTAATGGTTGGTTCATTTTTCTCTATGCTATACTACTTGTTTAATGAATTTTCGTTTTTGTTCATTCTTTCCAAAGACTTTAGTATCCTTTCTGTTACTCATATGCTGGGCTTTTTTTATTCCTTCCTTCCCTCCCCCTAGTTACTTTTTTTTTTTTCTGAAGCAATTGGAGTTAAAGTGACTTTTCCAGGGTCACGCAGCTAGGAAGTGTTAAGTATGAGGCTAAATTTGAACTCGGGTTCTTCTGACTTCAGGGCTGCTGCTTCAGTTACTTATTTTTTTGCTCTTACATGGACATTAGAACTATTGTCCTTGGGCTATCTCCTTGCATTGGAGGATGTAGAGATTGCTGAGGTTAGTGAGGGTAGAGGTCAACTGACTTTGCCCAACACTTCTCCCCTCCAGCTTGTGGTACTTGTATCAGTGAATATGGCACATTTTTAACCTATCTGATCCCTCCTCCTCTTTATGGGAGTAGGCAGAACTACTGCTGCTTGTCGGTTGAAGGTATATAGTTGTGAAATGTTTAGGACCCTAGTCACAGAACTTGTAATTGCTTGTGCCTTCTTTGGTATGCCTTGGAGTTGTAGAGCAGGGGTTTTCAAACTACTGCCGGTGGGATGCAGCCCACTGAGGATGTTTATACGGCCCGCCGCATTATGGCAAATGGGCTGAGGAGGTGGAGACAGTGTGAGGTTTTGTTTTTACTATAGTCCGGCCCTCCAACAGTCTGAGAGACAGTTCACCTATTTACAAAGTTTGAGGACCACTGTTGTAGAGGAAAGGGATTCTAGAGTTAACATATGTGTGTGTGGAGGGGTGTGGAGATGGGGAGAGTTCTGTTTTGTGGAATTCACTTTTTAATCATATTTAACACAATTTTTTGATTTGAAGTCATATATGTGGCATATATATGTGTGTGTGTGTGTGTGTGTGTGTGTGTGTGTGTGTGTACCTTCTTATAGAAGGTGACTGTTTTGCTATCCTGTCGATCACCCCTGCAGATCATTTTTATAAAGATTTTGTAGATCTCCATTAACTCCAAAATATTTATAGAAGCACTTTTTGTGATTGCTAAGAATTGGAAACAAAGTAAGATAAGATCCAAATTGTTTGGGGAATAGCTAAATAAATTGTGGTATGTGAATATTAAAATATTAGAATGTACTCTAAAGGAATATAGGGAAAGATCTGTATGAACTGATGCTCAGTGAAGTAAATAGTGCCAAGAAAAGAATATATATAATAACTCTAAAAATGTAAATGGAAAGAACAACTATGTACCAAAAAATAAAAAATAAATCAAGTGGGACTCAGATGAAAAGACTTGAGAAAAAACAGTGCCAACTTGCTAAGAGATGGAAAGTCCAAAGGTGTTACACTTTGTCCAGGCTGTTGGACTTTCTCAGCATATTGATCAGTTGTACTGACTTTTTTTTCTTCTTAAAAATACTCAAATCTTAAAAATCCTCTTTAAAAAATAGGCTCTTGGCTAGGAGGTAGACAGAGGATACATGGTAGATACTCTGATGATCTAAGAAACAAAAGGCATCAATTAAATTTTTTTGTAAAGATGCTGATAATAAAGTAGCCTATGGGCAGTAATTGCTGCTTTCTTTCACTTGGCCTCTTTTGTTCTCACTCACAATGATGTTATCAGATTTTTTTTTTTTTTTTTTTACC
Source organism: Sminthopsis crassicaudata (assembly GCF_048593235.1). Lineage (NCBI taxonomy): Eukaryota > Metazoa > Chordata > Mammalia > Dasyuromorphia > Dasyuridae > Sminthopsis > Sminthopsis crassicaudata. The sequence goes on from NC_133618.1 coordinate 510,010,723, forward strand.
CATTCTCTTCCTTCTCTTTGAGAAAATTGATTTTAAACTCCTTGAAATCAGAGACTTTCATTTTTGTTTTGTGTCTATATTGCTTTGCACATTAGCAGATACTTGCTAAAAATAAAGAAGCTTATTCTATCACCTCCAGAGGGCTTTGTCCTATGTATACTTGATTGACTGAGCCACTCTTCTTAACTTCCCTTTCTCTTTTAATATGTCAAGTTTTGAAGTAGTTTAAATATGTTAATACTGTCATTGGTGAGAATAGATTGCTGTAGAAACAAAAGCATATCTGTTCCATTTTCTGTCAATTGTTAGTTTCCATTCTCTCATGGATTAGTCATTTTCATTTTTTGTGATAATGGATCTTACCATGTCTTGCAACTTCCCATTTTCTTCTTGAATAGTTTATTCATACAATGCAAGTGTTAGACTTCTGAGTCGTCTTGATTTTTTTCTTTTTCTTTTTTTGATCTTGACTTTTTAAACTTTTTTTCCTCTTACATTTGATATTGTGCTTCACATTGAAATCACTATGTTTCACTTTATGTTTTATAAGTTGGCATTATCTACATAAAGATTTCTTTTGTCTATGCTTATCATGAATCTTGTTAAGTGTCTCATAAACTAAAATGATACTTATTATTTCCTTTGAGTACATAATGAAAACAATTCCACTAACTCCTTTACTTTCCAAATATCTATGCATAAATGGTAATTATCTGCAAATTTTTTTTTTCTGATTTCTTTGTAAAAATCCTGCTGAATTGATGTGGTTCAGATTCTCTGGTAGTATAACAGGTTGTTTAGTGATTGGTTGAATAAAAATATATTATTATTGTTGTTATTATTAGCACCTACTATGTGACAAGCCCTGTGCTAAATGCTGAGGATACAAATAATCTGTTTTCAAAGATCTCATAAATTTGTGGACTTAATGTATAAAAGAAAGTTTACCAGCAAGGTAAATGAAAATGTCAAGATGTCTGAGGAAGCTATAGCATGGTGAATGATAAGGCTCCATTGATCTTTAAGTTATATTATTAAATCAAATGACAGTGTGGGAAGGATGTTGTAGGCAGTCCTCTCTGGTCTTAATCTTAGCACAGTATCTGGTACATGAAAAGCTCTTAATAAATGTTTGTTGAATCTGTAAGACAGCAAATGGTAAAGGAAGGAAGGAAAAGACCCTTAGGCTGTAATAGGTCAGATAGGCTTAGTGGATCACCAATTCATCAAAAGCAATAGAATTAGTGATAACCATTCACTCAGACTGCACAGATGAATTCTGGAAGGCCAGGAGAAAGAAATGAAGGATTTGGGCAAGGAGTTCACAGTTTGAATGCAGTTAATTTTAATGTTTTTAGATATTCTTAAAACTAATTCTTAGAACACTTTTCTCCCTTATTTTTCTATATCTTTTTTGTTTTTAAAAAGTGGAAAGAATTATTTGCAACAGATTACTATAATTATCATGTAGAACTTTATGCTTTATTTCATCATGTATTTTGAAAGTGTTAAAATTGAGTTTGTAAAAAGTCACTTTGGGAGGGAATGAAAAATTTGGACAAATGTAATTTAAATTTTAATCAATTCTATTTAAAAAAATCTCTTAAAATAATTAAGATTGGATATATAAAATATCTCTACTTAATATTTGAAATTTAAAAAAAAGTTTGGAAGTTGGTACATAGTAGGAATTACCTCTGGATTAGTGGTTATCCTCTGCAAGTTATATGTTTGTAGGGAAGAGGATGAATGTATTAGGTTTTAAAATAGTTTTATTTTTATTGGGAATTAAGAGTGGTAGAGAAAATATCTTAATTTTTAACATACTTAAAGATACTTAACCATCATTAAATTTTAAGACTAATTTTTTAAATGAATAACATTTATTTTGAAAATTTTTGTCTTTTCATTGTTTGAAATTCTTTTGAACTGTTTTGAGTTATTTGAACTATATTTGAGTTACTGTTTTTATTTAACTCGATTAGACTGAAAACCACTTGAGAATAGGGGTCCATGCCTTACTCATATTTGTTTTCCACTTAGAGACAAACACAAGAATTGATATTTCTTGCCATCATTTTCTTCATCTACTCTTTTAATTTTAAAATAAAAGCAAACAGTAGTGATTATTCTCTCTTTTTTTCCCATTTAGTGGGAAAGGGAGTCCTGCGTTTAGCCCATCTCATCCTTTATTGCCATTGAGACAGAAACAGCAGAAAACAATACAGGGGGAGGACAACCAGGGTAAACTTTGTTTTTCATCTTTTTCTTCTCATGTAGAGTTTTACTTTGATGTTCTCCATTATGATTAAATTGGACTCACTTTTTGTTGATATATTTTATGAAGTACAAATTGTTTATAATCATTGATTTTTATAGATATTTATTACTTTGGTATAAGATTAGCAACTCTTAAAGATGTAAATACCAAATATCTGACATGATAGTATTTGGGCAGTTTTCATAAAATTTCTGATCTCTTAAAGATTAATGTTTATATGCTGTGCTAAATAAAGGATCTCTGGGTGTACATATTGTTTAATAATTTTAAGGACTAATTAAACTTTGCATGGGAAGTATGATATAATGGAAAAACTGGGGGTCAATATTTTTGGAATCTCTTGTCTTGGTTCTGCCACTAGCTTCCTCCATGGCTTTGGGCAAACTATTACTGTTAGTCAATATTTTAATTTTTTGGTCTTGGTTTCTTTACCTATTAAAATAAAGGCTGGACTAGGCAGTTTTTCAGCTTATCTTGAGTTTGAAATTTCTGAGAATGTAAATACATCACAAATTACTGCTGTATTTGAAGCCCATTCTAAATGTCTTCTCTTTCTGTGATTTTAAAAAAGGTTATATTGTTACAGGTCATTTTTCTTGCTCTGTTGAATTAGATTTATGTTACCATATTTTGGAGAATTGATAATTTCACTTCAGACATTTCAAATTGTGAAACTGTTTTAATATTGTACCTTTTTCCCAAATTGTAGATCAACGTCATCGTTCTAATTCATTAACTCGAGTTGATGGACAGCCACGTAGTGCAGTCATTGCATGGCCAGAAAAAAGGCCCAGGTAAATGTTTTTATCATATAAACTTTTAAAAAAATGCATATAGTTTCTCTTTTGAGAAGGCTTTAAAAATCCTACTTTGACTTAAACTAATCTGTAGATTAGTTTTCACCTTATGGAAAGCCTAAAATATTCTTTATATTCAAAATGAATATTTTAGTTGCTTGATTTTCTAAATTGTCATCTGTACACTAAAGCATATTATAAAATTTGATTTTTTTTCTCCTTTCTTATTTTAGGCCTTTATCTCAGCCAACACCATTTGCTCTTCATCATGCAACAAGTAGTGATGTGGATCCTGGTTCTGGTGATAGTATTAGCTTGGCTCGATCAATTAGCAAAGATAGTTTAGCATCCAATATTGTTAACCTTACCCCCCAAAATCAACCTCATACCACATCTATTAAAACTAATGGGAATGGGAAAAGCTTGCTGAGTAATGTTGATATTGAAGATGAAGATGAAGAACTTGTTGCAATAATCAGAGCAGATGAAATTCCAAGCTGTGGTGATTTAGAATTACAAAGTACATCTAATAGGGCCTCAAGTTTAATGGCAAGTTCTCGATCTCCTAAAAGACAAGTGGAATCCCTAGAAAGTAAATCTGATAGTTTTTTCTTAGAGCCCTTAATGCCTGCAGTACTTAAACCAGCAAAAGAAAAACAGATTACTAATAAAGAAGATGAATGTGGAGAAGGGAAGCAAAGGAGTTTTTTGTCTAAAAGACTTAGTGAAGGACATCAGCTGTTGGGACGGAAGAAAGTTAATACCAATCATGTTGATCATGATTTGAATAGGACTTTTACTCCAATTCCTAGTTCAGAATTTCCTACAGCTCTAGATACTGCTACTACTGATTCAGTAGGATCGGGACTTCTATCTACAGAAGTTTCATTAGAAACATGCATGTCACTGGCTAGTGGTGGTTTAGATCAGTTATCTCAGGAAAAATCTGCTGAAGGCTTTTTTCTTCATGTTTCTAAGGCTGATGAAGATATAGAAGGTAGAATAAATGATAGTAGTGCAAAAAGTACAGATTCACATGGTCTAGAAACAACATGGACTATAATTAGGCAGGATTCTGATTCAGACATCCTAGATCTAGAGGAAGCTGAGCAAGATTTAATTGGAGAGGGCCCCCCTTTAGTCATTACTAAATATGTTGGTGAAGAAGAATCCGCAAAGTTACAAGAAGACATGAAGGTGAAGGAGCATGAAGATAAAGATGATGCAAGTGGACGTTCAAGTCCATGCTTAAGCACTATCTCTCAAGCTAGCAGTGTATCTATGGCTAGTGGAAGTGTTAGGATGACTAGTTTTGCAGAACGAAAACTCCAGAGACTTAATAGCTATGAGGCAAAGTCTAGCACAAGTAGTTCCCAGAAAACCACACCTGATGCATCAGAGAGCTGTCCAGCACCACTAACTACTTGGAAGCAAAAGAGAGAACAGAGTCCTAACAGGCAAAATAAAGATCATGCTAATTTGTTGGCTTCTGAACTAGTTCAGCTTCATATGCAGTTAGAGGAAAAACGCAGAGCAATAGAAGCACAAAAGAAAAAAATGGAGGCATTGTCTGCAAGGCAGCGACTCAAGTTAGGTAAAGCAGCCTTCCTTCATGTAGTTAAAAAGGGAAAGACTGACATTGTTCCACAACCACTTAAACCAGAACACTTTTCAAAAGAATATTCTCGCCACAATGGAGAAGAGTTAGATGATGGAATTTCTAAAACTCAAGATTTTCTTGTAAAAGAAGAAGATAAAGAAGATCTCTTTAGTGATTCTCAAGAAATGTCAAAAGTAAAAATTCAAGAAAATGTAGCTTTTGTTCAGCATAAAACAAAAGACACTGCTGCTCTACATGAATTAGAGAAAAATAAGATGCTTTCTGCTGCTCTTTTAGAAGATAATGTTGGTGAAGTTGTAGATATAAATGAATGTGATGTTTCCATTGAAAAGCTAAATGAAACCATTAGTACACTTCAACAAGCTATATTAAAGATTTCTCAACAGCAAGAACAACTTCTTATGAAATCTCCTACAGTACCAACACCAAGTACTAGAAATAATTCCCAGGACCAGAAGGTAAAGCCATCAATTCATTTTGTTGAACCCCTCTCTCCAACTGGATTGAATAGTCACCGTAAGCCCCCTCGTCTTGGTCAAGGACGTAGTCCTCGCTCAGCACGACCAGCTGAGCTGAAAGTTGCTAAAGATAAACAGCAAAATTCTTCACGAATTAAAACTCCAACACCAAGTGTAGAATCTGTGCCTCACTTAAGACCTTTTCCTCCTAATAATCATCCCAGAACACCCACAGAAACATGTTTGGAAAGTGCCACAAGTCATGGAAATGATTCTCAAGAAAAGTTTTTCTTTGATAGTTACAGGCTTCATGATGAGAGTAACCAGAGGACATTTGTTTTGTCTGCTTCCAAAGATGCGAACATTATTTCTGAACAAATGAGCAAAGAAGTTTTGAATAATAGTGTAAAAGAGACAGGACTAACTTCTTCAGATGTCTCAGGAAAAGAAAATGTTCCTGTAGAAGAACCACTAAGGAGTAAGGGTAGTAGTCTCATTGAAGTAGACCTCTCGGACCTGAAAGCACCAGATGAAGAAGGAGAAATGGAAATCCATGATAGTTCTTTAGATTTAATTAGTGAATGCGATCAAAAGCCTGGTGTAGGCTTTTTCTTTAAGGTAGGCACATGGTAATATATTTGCATATTGATGATGAATAATTTTTTATCATTTAATGTTTAACTATGAGTTTTCTTTGTTGTTCTTCAGAGAATTCTATATTGGCAGGGTGCTTGTATTTAAAGAATATAGATGGCCATGGAAGTATTTTAAAATCCAGTTATTCTCATACTTTTTATATTTTTGAAAATGAAAAAAAAAATAGAAGTTGGTGAGAGAGTAGGAAATTTCTCCTTTTTTGTAAAAATCTCCATTTACATGATGCTTTGAAAATGATTGAGATAATGTAAACTTAATTCTTAGTTTTGTTAAAAGAAAAACATATAAATAAAACATATTAGAATAATGTTACATTGTTATTGAAATAAATCCAATTTTGGGCTGTAATTTGTTTCTGGATTAAATCATCAGGTTACTTTGCAAAGTATAACTCAAAAAATTTTGATGATATCTTATTATTGAAACTTAATCCAATTTCAGTGACTCACTTGAATTTAAAAACTCAGTTTCTGAATCATGTATAATGAATGACTTAGCCTTTTTCCCCCCATCATTTTCATGTCTACTCCTTCTCTTTGAAGATGAACAGAGTTTTTGGATTTAGCAGTTCATTTTTCTAGCTGCATATCCAAGTCATTTTCTTTTTTTCCCCCTGATGTGTTTAAATATGACTTTTCTTATTTAAATGTTTTATTTCAAATATCATATCTGATATTAAGTTAAATTGTTTTGCAGGATGAACAAAAAGCTGAAGATGAGTTAGCCAAGAAACGAGCTGCATTCCTTTTAAAACAGCAGCGGAAAGCTGAAGAAGCTCGTGTACGGAAGCAGCAGTTGGAAGCTGAAGTTGAATTGAAAAGAGATGAAGCTCGGTGAGGCATACTTACTTTTTGGCCTTTAGTGCAAGATAGATGTGTGTGAAGCATTGTACCTGAGATAATATAAAACAACAAAAGTAAAGCTGTGGCATGGTAATTTTTGGGAGAGGAAAATCTTTGGGAGAGGCTAGAATGGAAGGAAATAGGAGGAAAAAAAAAACCAGTAGCAGTTATTTATTAAGTCACATAGTAGGCCCTTAATAAATTCTTGTTTTTATTCTTAAATTTCACTATGAGAAACTTTTGTTTATGTTGTATGAAATGAAGCTTTGTTAGTTAAACTTAATCAAACACCATATTAGATGGCTAAAAGAGACTGAATTTTTTTTCAGATGTCTTTTAAGGACTTTGGTAAGATTCATTTGGGTTTTCTTATTCATGTCTAGCAAATGATTATTTTTGGAAATTGACTTTTAAAATTCTAGACGGAAAGCTGAAGAGGACCGAATAAGAAAAGAAGAGGAAAAAGCTCGACGAGAACTTATAAAACAGGAATATTTGAGGAGAAAACAACAGCAGATTTTAGAAGAACAAGGACTTGGTAAACCAAAATCAAAACCGAAAAAACCACGGCCAAAATCTGTTCATCGGGAAGAGTCATATAGTGATTCAGGAACCAAATGTTCTTCAACCCGTAAGCAGATTTTGCTGTGTAATTTATAATTGTGGGTAGATATATGCAGATGATTATACCTATACATTATCTATTCACAGATCATGTAAAATTACAGATATTTTCATATAATTTTAAAGAAGTTTTATTTTTTTTTCTCCCTAATTAAATAGCTGATAATTTAAGTAGTGCCCAGTCTGGCTCCAGCCTGTCTTTGGCATCAGCAGCAACAACAGAACCTGAAAGTGTTCATTCTGGTGGCACTCCTTCCCAACGGTAAGGAGGAATTCAGACTACCTGTATGACAATTTATTGCTTACTATATACTATGTTATATTACTCTTTTTCATTTAAGTTTTGTCTCAACAAGGTTGAAAATACATTGAACTCAAGGATCCCATCATATAGTTCTCCTTATCGCCTGATCTCCTGAGAGTACTATTATCATAGTAGATACTCACTAAGTGCTATGATGCAATATCTTTGAATTATGTTCAGTAACTCACATGTGATTAATAAAGAAAAATAAAAGATATTTTAAATCTAAATAATGAAGCTTGTTACATCTTAATGAATGAATCGATGTGAAAAGTAACAAAGACTAAAAGGAATGTGAAATTTTTCTTGAAATTTTTCATCTCTTTTTCTTCTTTATTAATCAGAGTTGAATCCCTGGAATCTTTGCCAATATTAAGCAGAAATCCTAGCAGGAATACAGAAAGAGATTGGGAAAATGCTTCTACAGCATCTTCAATTGCATCTGTGGCAGAATATACAGGTAAAAGCTCAGAATGTTTTTAAAATAAATTTAATTAAAATTTTAATTTCTTTATTTTGGACTGCTGATAGCAATTTCAAGTAAATTATATTTGTCATTTCAGACTCATTGATTGAAAATGATATGATGGTGTATATGTAAAATTGCTCTTTGACCAGATAAAGTTTTTAAAATGAGTTTCCTAAACCCTGTTCTCTTCCTAATACCTTTTCATCCCCTATTCTCTTTCCTTATGCAGAGCATAAAGATGTGAACTTGTACTACAATTTTCGTACTTGATTTCATCTCCTTGATTCAATATTTTTATGACTTACTATTTAATTGCTTGTTATAAATAATTATGTGTTAGTAGCATATTTTTTTGCCAGATCTGAGTTTTATGACCATTTTGTTTTTTGTTTTATTTCATGAGTGTGTTTTGTTTCCCCATCAGAAAATACTTGTGTTGAAGGAGGGGAACATATAATTGATTGTTGTTACTGCTTTAAAAAAATTTATGACTTATTTTTAAAAAATGATTTTTAATAGCTACTGTTCTTGTTTTATACTGGATTCCCAAAATGTATGAAATAATAACTTTCTGAACTCTATTCATAGTTTAATTCTAAGAACTATAGTTTAAAATTTTTTCTCTTGTTGACTTGTCTTGCAGTATTTGTTTTTATGTAATTTTCGTTTTGTTATATTTTTCTAGGTCCCAAGCTCTTTAAGGAGCCTAGTAGCAAGTCAAATAAACCAATTATTCATAATGCTATATCCCATTGCTGTCTGGCTGGAAAAGTAAATGAACCACACAAAAATTCAATACTAGAGGCAAGTATTTGTAGCATCATTACTGAGTTTCATATAGTTAAGGGGATGAATAGAAATTGCTTATCTTTTTTCAATAAGAGTTCTCCAAAATTTCTAAAAATAACTGATATTTATATAGGTCTTTTTACTTTTAAGTGCTTTATATACATTACATTTAGAACTCACAACAACACTTTGAAGTGTAATTAATTACTATAAGGCATATCAAGCCTGTTTTACAGCTAAAAAGTAGTGTTGAAGTGTGACTTGCTGACAGTCATATGTAGCTAGTGAGTGTTAGAGGCAAGTTTTGAATCCATATTTGTCCGAACCAAAATTTAGCACTCTATCCATTATTTTATGTTATATACCAACCTTTTTAATAAAGAATATAAAAAATGGAATTTTTTTTTTACAATTCAGCTCAACTAAGCAAAGCATTCTGTGAATACTATATTAATAGTAATGTTAAGGGTTATGGAAAATTGTGTGATGGAGTCCTTGAGTGTAGTATGTTCACAACTTTGTTGAGGAGGTAAAACTTAAATGAAAAAGAGTAATATAAAGTAGTACATAGTAAGTGATAAATTGTGTCCAAAGTAAAAGGTAAATGTGGGCCATAAATGACCTAAAAGACTTCATGGAAGAGATAGTATTTGAGTTAGAACTTGAATGATTTAGACAAAGGTAAAGAGCATAGTGTAATTGGGGAAAATGAACAAAGCTATAAAGCTGGGATATTTATGGGATAGTGAAGAGATTGGATTGGAGCCAAAGTATACATGCTGGAGAGTAGTGGGAAGTAAAGGTTATGCTGGTAAACAATGGAAGAGTTTGAATGCCAAAAGGAATCTGGACTAGAGATGGAGGAGATCTTTTTTTTTTTTTTATTTTATATATATATATATATATATATATATATATATATATATATATATATATATATATATATATATATATATATATATATATATATATATATATATATATATATATATATATATATCTTATAATATTATCCCTTGTATTCATCCCTCCAAATTACCCCCCCTCCCTCTATTCCCTCCCCCCGACGACAGGCAATACCATACATTTTACATGTGTTACAATATAGTCTAGGTACAATACATGTGTGCGAATATCATTTTCTTGTTGCACAATAAACATTAGAATCCGAAGGTACATGCAACCTGGGCAGACAGATATTAGTGCTAACAATTTTCATTCCCCTCCCAGTGTTTCTTCTCTGGGTGTAGCTACCTCTGTCCATCATTGATCATCTGGAAGTGAGTTGGATCTTCTTTATGTTGAAGATTTCCACTTCCATCAGAATACATCCTCATACAGTATTGTTGTTGAAGTGTACAGTGATCTTCTGGTTCTGCTCATTTCACTCAGCACCAGTTGATTTAAGTCTCTCCAGGCCTCTCTATATTCCTCCTGCTGGTCATTTCTTACCGAGCAATAATATTCCATAACCTTCATATACCACAATTTACCCAACCATTCTCCAACTGATGGACATCCATTCATCTTCCAGTTTCTAGCTACAACAAAAAGAGCTGCCACAAACATTTTGGCACATATATGTCTCTTTCCGCTCTTTAGTATTTCTTTGGGATATAATCCCAGTAGTAGCGCTGCTGGGTCAAAGGGTATGCACAGTTTGATAACTTTTTGGGCATAATTCCAGATTGCTCTCCAGAATGGCTGGATTCCTTCACAACTCCACCAGCAATGCATCAGTGTCCCAATTTCCCCACATCCCCTCCAACATTTGTCATTATTTGTTCCTGTCATCTTAGCCAATCTGACAGGTGTGTAGTGGTATCTCAGAGTGGTCTTAATTTGCATTTCTCTGATCAGTAGTGATTTGGAACACTCTTTCATGTGAGTGGATATAGTTTCAATTTCTTCCTCTGAGAATTGTCTGTTCATATCCTTTGACCATTTATCAATTGGAGAATGGTTCGGTTTCTTATAAATTAGGGTCATTCTTATATATTTTGGAAATGAGACTTGTCAGAACCTTTGTTTTTAAAAATATTTTCCCAATTTGTTACTTCCCTTCTAATCCTGTTTGCATAGTATTATTTGTACAGAAACTTTTTAGTTTGATGTAATCAAAATCCTCCATTTTGTGATCAATAATGGAGATCTTAAGGATTTTCTATCCTACATTTTGTATAGATGAGGAAATTTAGAGTGACTAAATGAATTTCTTGGTCACAGTGGCAGAATAGGTAAAGGACATGATAAAATTTTTATTTTAGCAAAAGATTAATTTCCCCAGTCAGGGAAGAGAGGAGAGAAGAGCCTTTTTTCAATAATATAGCAGTAACAATAATTAGGACTTGAATGAAGTCAATAGCATTCAGAATTTGGAAGAGAGAATTGTCAGAGATGAAACAATTTGTGAAAAGTGAGTTCTAGATTTTGAGCTTAGGGAAATGGTATTGCCATTGAAGATAGTAAAAATTTTGGGGAAGAAATTGTCTCTTCAGAAAAGATTCGTGTCCATTTTTGGACAAGCGTTCTCCATGAGGAAAGGTCTAATGAAGGGAAAAAGCATGGAATATCGATGGTTGTTTCACATCTTAATGGTTTTAATATTCAATTTCTAAATACTTGGGCTACTGTAGGCACATGTTTTTCAAGACTTAAACTTTATTAAAAGAAGTTTCTGGTTGTCTTCAGATTCAATTTAAAAATTCCTCATGAGAAGACAAATATTTTTGTTTTTCATTTAATAATTTGCTGTGATAAAAATTAAAAAACAGAGAGAGGTCCTTTTGTGATGGAAGTGAGTCTTGATAAAGTATGATTAACCCATTTGAATGTTTTTATGATTTAACTTGGTCTGTCTCAGCACTATGTTTACTTGGAAAAACGTTTCATTGCAAATGATGAGATTTCTTTCTCTCCTTGATTCTGGTTGCTGCATAATTCATAGATTAATTTTTCTTTTAAAATTTTCAATTGTATTTTATTTTTTCAAATACATATAAAGATAGTTTTAAATGTTAGTTTTTGTAAGATTTTTGTGTTCTAAATTTTCCTTTGTCCTTTCCTTACCTCTCTCATTTCCCCAAGACAACAAGCAATCTGATATAGGTTAAATATGCACAGTTCTTTTAAATGTATTGCCATATTTGTCATGTTCTTGAAGTCAGACCATAAGAAAGGAAAAAAAAAAAAGACAAAAAAATAAAAATATTAAGCTTTGATCCACATTCAGTCTCCATAGTTCTCTCTGAGTGGGGATGGCATTTTCTTTCTCAAGTCTTTTGGAATTGCCTTGAATCACTGCATTTGTGGAGAAGAGCCAAGTCCATCATAGTTGATCACTAGATTTTTCTGTGCCTCTCTTCAAGATGGTGGATATTGTTTTAACTTAAGCTTTGTAAATTCCCGGATTGTGAAAGTACTGTAAATTATATAGGTTTGAAATCCCAGCAACTCTAGTAATTTATTTTTTATCAAATAAGATTCATAAATAATTGGCATTTAATCTTGTTCCTTTGTCACTTAAAAATAATGATTTGTTTATACATAATCTTTTTTCATTTCTTGTGCTTTAACTCCTTTGTGAACCTAGCTAATTTCTGTTGCTCTCTATATTTGCTAATAACCCTGTTGTAAGTTGTTATTTTTGATGCTTCCTTCCAATTTAGGAATTGGAGAAGTGTGATGCCAACCACTACATTATACTGTTTCGTGATGCTGGATGCCAGTTTAGGGCACTTTATTGCTACTACCCCGATACAGAAGAAATCTACAAGTTAACAGGCACTGGGCCAAAGAGCATCACTAAGAAAATGATTGACAAGCTTTATAAATATAGCTCAGACAGAAAACAGTTTAATTTGATTCCAGCCAAAACCATGTCTGTCAGTGTGGATGCTCTCACCATTCATAACCATTTGTGGCAACCCAAGCGGCCAACAGTGCCAAAGAAGACTCAGACTCGTAAATGACATTAATTTGGGGGACAAATATCTGAGGGGATTGTGCTGAAAGAAGAATATTTACTACTTTCTTCTATTTGGGTACGAGATGTGCAAAACCATAAAACTTTTTAAAGAGGCTTCTAGATAAAATCAGTCTTCTTCCCCCTCAAAATACACACACGCACACACGCGCACACACACACACACACACATTAAAAAGAATGAAGGAACAATGCCAGTGTTTTTTTAATGACTCAAATCTGCTGTTACATTTAATGCAAACTACTGAAGCTTTCAAATGAGGGACTGTGCATGTAGCAAGATCTTTCACCAGTGAATTTCCTTTTACTTGAAGTTCTCTATTGGTACAAATTGAAAGTGATTTAATTTGCTTTTCTTCCCTTCCCCTCTTCTGCTCTACAGTGGAAGAACTGAGAATTGATCTTGGGTCATGAACTTCTGAATGTGTATAGAAAAAAATTCTTATTTGAGGACTTTATTTTTCTTTTAAGGAATTGTATGATATATGATTGTATCTACTACCACCATTTTATCCTGGTTTTCAGATTTATGGACGAAAAAACTCCCAATTTATGTGGCTCAAAAAAAAATTATTGACAATATTAGTTAACAAAAAGCACTTGAAAATTGCAAAATCTGTGTAAAATAACATTTATAGATTTGGAGATGACTATTTCCGGACTGCAATCATGGGAACACCAAAAACCATAGGTGCTATAAATTAGTACTTGCTTAGTAGACAAAATGAATGAAAACCATTATTATGGATGAGGTTTTGGGTAGTGTTCAAATGATTTGTTTAAACATGTTTTGGCAAAAGTAGAATATTTTTACTCTGAGCACGTTCCTCATTTAAGATGGTGCACTTAAGATCTAAAGTCCTTTTACTGTTTTTATTGTAATGACATGTAATGATATTTGCTTTGTCCTGCCTTTATTCTGAAAGAGCAGCATGCTCTGAATAGAGTATGTGCGATTTTTTTTTTTTTTTTTTTACTAATATTAATTTAGGGTGATAAAATAATTTTGTTTTGTCTTATTTAAAAATTTTAAAGCAGAGAGTTGCTGTTGTTTCAAAAGTCTGGTTAAATGAAACGGCTTTGGATTCTTTTCATGTTGAAATATTATTAAATTTTTAGTTATGACCCTAAGTATCTTTTAGTGTTTTTCCAGCAGATCAAATCATTTGGGCAGTAAACTTGTATTTTGATTTCCTTCTTTATGCACTTAGTTTCCTCCAGCACTCATGTTTTCATGTGTACATCTAGAGCTCTGTAGTTGAAGCCTATTTAATCGTTAACTGGTTGCTATGGCATCTTGATTTGACACTATTGCCTGAAGGCATTTGTTAGGTTTGCACATGTTTACTTGGAAGTGTTACTTGGATATATGTATATCTGTCATGTACTGAAGAGGGCACTATAGAACAGTAGAAAGAAAAAAAAAACTTCTAAAATACACAAGTATAATTATTACATAAACCTAAAGACAAAGGTAAGTTGTATAAAGGAGAAAATACGGTACAAAATAAAACACTAAAACTGCAGATTTTATTGCAGTCTTCTCAGCCCCTTGAAGAAAAAGATTGTAGTTTGTTGCATTGTTGTATATATTGTGTTTAGGGATAGCCAGTTTCTTGTACTGTAAATAAATAACTAAAGGCTTTATGATTTCTAAAGTGCTAAGTATTAAAGTTATGAGTGAATTTTTCTGTTACCATGCTTTTTGTTCTGCTTTATTTCTCACTGTATGTTTGATATATTATCATATTTATTTTAAGAAAGCACTAAAATATAATAAAAATGATTAAATAATTTGCTTTATTTTAATTTCATTTGTGTGTGAGATTAAGATTCATTTTGGTGAGAACTCATAAACCTTCATGCTTTAAAGATGTACTATATTCCATAGTCACATTTAATGAAGGGCTACTATTGGGTACTGGAGTGCATTTGTTGGAGCAGTGCTCATTTCTTTTTAAGCTGCTAGTCAGGGTCCAAATATGTAACAACTTGGCATAAATACATCAGACAAATACATAGCAACTTGACATTGTGTCAGAGAGCATAGACTTGTTTTCAGTAAATTAAATTTGATTATTTTTAAAAAGTGATTGAAGAAATCCTGTCACAAACAATGGAGGCATTGCTTTCTTTTAGTCCTTTACATTTTTTCATTAACCTTTCCTCCATTTATCTATAATATAACATTAATTATGACCTTTATAATTTCAGATTTTTTATAATTTATATTTCATTTTTCTAACTTTTAATAGTATTTGGCTATAATATGACTTTCAAATTTCTAAACCTTTCAGCCAGCATTTACTTTTAATATACATGAAAATAGGATTAATTTTATTAGAAAATTGGAATATGTATTTCATTTTTTAATGTGAGATTTGAATCTCTTGTGGTGTAAGCAGCAATAAAGTTAACATTCAGTTTACAAAATGGTAGTAATGCCCCATTTATTTTCCAAAATTGTTTTAGCATATAATTTATAAGTTGTGTTATTTTCCTGAGTATAGCAAGTATATTCCTTATGACATAATAGTCAAACCTGTTCCTCTTCAGTCACTTTGAAAATAACTATAATAAGTCACTTATGCTTATTTCTTAAGATTGCCTTCATGGATATATCATGTGGCTTCAATATATTGTGTAGATCTTTCATGAGGGGTCCTCCTTGCTCAGAAATTTAAAATTCTGATTCAGGTGATATCTATCCTAAGAGGACTAAGTAGGGCTATAATGTGAAAACTCTTAATGTATTACAAATGTTGGAATTATTTTTAATTGTTTATCTAGCTTTTCTTGAGTTTATCATAGCACATTTGTTCTTTTATTCTGCATGTGTGTAAGACATTACACTGATAAATACCTTGGAAACAAACTTTTACTAATATTTTTTTCTTTGTCTCAAAGCAAATACATCTAGCCTACATTGGAAATCTATAAAGAATCTAAAGGTTCTTTTTTAGATCAGTTAAGCTTTTTCTGGAAATTATCATTAATTTGGGACAATATGAAAAACTACTTCCCCTCAGTTTAAGTAAAACTTAGTAAGAATCTAGTAAGTGAAAATTAGTAAGAATCTAATATAAAATCTCTTGTCCTTCACCTTTATTTTATACCTTGGGATTTCATAAAATTGCACAATAATTTTCTTCATAAGGACTTTAAAGGAAAATAAGAAATAGAAGTGTTGCTTGTAAATTTTGAAAAAAAAATAGGAATGTACATCTTTAAAGTTATTTGATTTCACTTTTTCATTTTTTTTTTTTTTTTTTTTTTTTAGATCAACTAAAGACCTTAATAGTGGTGTCTCTACCTCTTCTATTATTTATGTGGTTAAATATATCAGCTATCTTATCTTTTAAAATGAAATATATCCCTATATATTCCATATTTCATAAGATACTTCATAAGATATTATTATGGGAGTTTGTTTAGGATAAGTTTCTCATTCAGAATTCAAGAATCCAAACTTTTTTGAGCTCTTCTTATGTTAAGGCATTGTGTTGGATGGTCAAAGAGAAAAAAAAAAATTAGACATTGTCTCAAATGTGTAACCTCATGAAAAAAGGTAAGCTATATACAGCTCGATCAATATTGCAAACACATATTTATCTCTGATACACAATTAAACATAAATATATAAAATTGCAAAGTGCTTTGAGAGTTGAAACTTTTCTTTTTTTGCATCAGGAACTGCTTTGAGAAGTTTAATAGAGTTCAATAGACATTTGTTCTGGTCTTGAAAGATGGGAAGAATTTCAACAGTTTTATTGAATAGATGGGGAGGTGGTGGAAAAGACTTGAAGCTTAGGTAAATGCATGATCAAAGACATAGAAATAACAAAAATATAGGCAAATATCAGGAAATAGCAGTCTGGTTAGGCTGCGTGGTATGTGAAAGAAGGTAGTGGGAAATTAGGTGGGTACTAGATTGTAGAGAAGTTTAGAAATCTAGACTTAATTTATTAGGTAATGGGGTGACATAGGATTTTGACTATTACAATCACACCTAGATATATCCCTCACATTGTTTGGTTGCATTACATAGAATAGATTTGAAGGGGAAATATCTTAAAATTGTTATTGCCTCCTCTAGGCTAGAAGTGATTGATTATAATGGTGATGGGAAGGTGAAAGACAAGTTTCTCTATTTAGGAGTGGCATCCTGCATCTAAAGACTGGGAAGTGGGAGGGTGAGGTAGGTGCTTGTGATAGAATTATAATGTATGTACTTCAGTAGGTACTAGTAAAAAGGGGAAAAAAACCCAAACAGTTGTCGTTTCAAGTTTATGTTGTAATCATGAAAAGTATGTTAGTTTTCAATTATAGTACAATTTAACAGCATAGTCTATATTTTATAAATAGCAAGTTTGTTAGATTTGGTAATTAAGTAATAAGGTGTATATTAAATTAGGTAATAAAGTTGAAAGGAACCATAGAGATGATATATTTCTAACTTCTTCATTTTACACATGAGAAAATAGAACTAGAGAGGTTCAGTGATGGTAAGGTTATATAGATAATTAATATTCAAATTAGGATTCAGATCCAGATCATCTGATTCTCACCCCAGCATTCTGTTGTAATATGCAGACCTGGAGGTTAGTGTACTAAGAAAGCTTGAAAGAACATTGAATTATGAACTAGGAAATAGTGTTTTTAGACCCGGTTTTGCTGTCAGACTGGTTACTCAGGCGATTTGTTTCACTTCATTTGTGCAATGAGAGGAAGCTAGAATAGATAATCTTGGGGACAATATTCTGTGATTTTTGGCCTACTGGACCAAACTTTTATTTTAAGACCACGAAGACCTATCCATCCCATTCTTTGAGAGAAATGAAAGTTTTGATAGCTTTTATTAGTTAGTTGAACAAGCTGACCTATTCAAATATTGTTGCCTCTGACCCTTTACTAGGGAACAGTATTAGTTTATGCAAATTATAAGCTATCAAGCCCACTGCACTGTTACTACAACAAGCACATTCAGGTTGAGAAAAAAACCACTTAACAGGTTCTGACTTGTTCTATGGCTAGAAATAATTCTTTATGTTGTCATCTTATTATAGGCAACATTTTCATACAAATTTCATTTTTATAGTATTGTCAAAGCTCTGCTTCCTTTAATAATGGGAAAACTAATTCACACTGTCTTTAAGGGTGAATAACATTTTGATAATGTTTGATTTTATTTGAAAGAGCTTTAGACATGGGTGAAAAGTATCAGTGACATAGTTATGCTGCCCAGATGACCACAGAATAAACTTTTAGACTATCTATCCAAGATCTTCCAAATTGAATTAATGAATGTCTTGTTCATAAATGTTTACAAAGAGCAGTATGTGGCATGTTAGAATATCTATATTCTAATTAAACCTGGGCATGATACTGGAAGGATTTTTTCATGAGAATTATTTGTCATCAGACTTGATGATTTTTGTTTTTTGGGAATTTTTTATTTTGCTAGTAATATATGAACTTCTCTTAATCGGTGGACTAATGAAGCTTGCTTGGTTCCAATGTGTGCAAGAAACAAAAGTTTTTTTGTTCTTCAATTCCTAGTGGTAAGCTTGAAAATCTTGACCCCTAACCCAATTTGATTTGATTGTTTGATCCATATATATTACCCATTTTCTCCAACCTAATCATTTAATTTGGCAGTTAAGAGAATGCACATGATTTGTGGTGGAAAGTCCAAAGAATTTATCAAAGTTGAACTTTTTTTTAATAAAAATTATTTGTCTTTTTAAGTTTACCAAATATTACCCCTCAATTCCCTAGCATATAAAAATCCTTAAATAGTATCATATAATACCTGTAATTATTTATGTGTAATGGATTCTGAGGGATTAGATTTATTTTTTGGCCCCCAAGGGTAAAGCCAGTAATGATAGAAGTTACAAAAGAGGTACAATTAGGTTTGGTGTCAGAAAGAAACCTAACACTTGAAGATGTCCAGAATAGCTACTTTAGGGGGTAATGTGTTCAGCCTCCTTGGAGGATTTTTTAAGTAAAGATTGAATGGCGTATGTTAATGACAAGAATGCTTCAAATGTGAGGACTAAGTTGGCTACTGAGGTCTCTTCCAACTCTTAAATTCTTTTTATTCTATGATTCTTTCCTTGGGAAATAAATTAAATAGAATGTTAACTGTGTAAGAAAATAAAAGATTATCACCATACAATCACACAAATTGTTGGATCTGAAAGTAATCTTAGAGATCATCTAGTCCAGTTTCATTTTAGAAAGGAGACATGTGAAATAATTTGTCTATAATTTATGCTATAGTTTGTCTACAATCAGAGCTATAATTTGTGATAGCCAAAACTAGAAACCAGATACCCTGATTCTCTTAGCATTTTTCCTGTCACTATATCACAATGTTTTTTTAGTGTTAATATTTGCATTTTAAGGAAGAGATTTATTCAAATTATTTTCCTTCTTCATGCTTTGATTTTTAAATAGCACAAGTACAGTAAAACCTAGATCACTCAGAAGCAAAGTAATTAAAAACATTAAGTTTTAGGGATTTTTCCTCCTTCCATTTGACTTTAAAGTCAGAAAATCAGCAGCCTGTGAGTGATTAAAAATCAGCATTCAACAGAAACAACAAACTTTGATGCCAGTTGCTTAACAATTGAAAGAATATACATTGTAATTCAGAATATCACTGAGACAGTGGACTTTTCATAGAAATGTTTTTTTTAAATAATATATTTACTTCACCAGAAAGTTTATGAAAATTTTCACTGATGTTTGAATGATTGTTTTAGACCCACATTTAGCTCCAGAAAAATCCATACTAATACTTTGTTGCTTTGTTTTTGCTTTACAGATTTCTCAGAAAGTCTGACTTCCCTTCTTTTTTTAATGAAAGTCACATTGATCAATTCAGCTGTGTTCAAAAGTCCCAATTTTAAGCTCTGTCACTAGTCTAAGCCATAGGCAACAGTGGGATTATGAGGATTGAACCTGGAGCCTTTTCTGCTTTTCAGAATCTCAGCAAACTTAGTTTATAATACAATAATATGACAACTGTATTGGCTTCCTGGTTTTCTAATCCAGGGCACTTGGAAAATTTAACAGTGTCACTGAACAGCATCAAAGAGGTAGGACTATATATGTTATCCAATTTCTCCAACCTAACCACTCTTAATTTGGCAAATAACAGAATCCACATGATTGCAGTGGAAAGTCTTAAGAAATTTATCAAAGTTGAAGTTTTTAGATCTATCTGGAAATAATCTTTCTGTCTTGAAAAGAAATGTCTTCAGTGGCCTCAGGTCCCATCTATAAAACTAGGTCATAACCCATGGGATTGTTCATGTGAACTTCAAGATTTTGGAGCCTTTCTAAAAGGTAACTTTGAGAGGGATCTATACTATTAATACTGACTAGTGACAATTCCATTTAAGGTATATTTCCCTTTAAACAATAAAAGTGTTTCCGAATTGATATGCATTAATCAAATCATTTAAAATACATTTGAGGATGAAGAATTCCTTAGTTTCTTCATATGAAGCTAAATTTTCTTACTGGCTTTGCTTTAAAAAAAAGTTTATATACATGTTTGGATCTTTTCATATACTTAGTAGGATTTGAATTACCTAAATCTTTTATTATTTAAATTACTTAAATCTAAGATGTGACTATAGTATATTTTCCATGTAATAGGTACTTGAACGTTGGTTTGAATTTAATATTGAAATCTCAAGACACTGATATGTAAAAAAAGCTTAATGTGTTACATATAACTTGAAATTGTGGTTCAAATCATATTTAACTGTTTTTATTTTGTGATGAGGGGAGGAATGTGATCCCTTGGTATGCAAAATTTTTTTAGCATTGCTATTTTTTTTACCAGTTTTGATGAAGGTTAAATTGTCTCACTTGT
Source organism: Sminthopsis crassicaudata (assembly GCF_048593235.1). NCBI lineage: Eukaryota > Metazoa > Chordata > Mammalia > Dasyuromorphia > Dasyuridae > Sminthopsis > Sminthopsis crassicaudata. Next base: position 510,031,441 of record NC_133618.1, read on the forward strand.
GAAGAATATATTTCATTTGACAGCTGATAATATTACTTGATGCAGCATTATTAGTTGTCAAAAGAATAGAGTTCTAGCCTTGACCATGAAAAATAAGTAGTTCTTAAAATGTCACTTGGATAGGAAAATACAATTATCAAGGTGAATTTATGGGAAGGTCTGGTCCTAGAGAGATTTGTCCCTTGTATTTATTATATTTCAGCTAATTTTTTTGTCCATCCAAGTACCAGTTACGTTCAGATAGAGTTGAAAATTTAGAAGTGTCAGTTAAAATGTATCTACTGTTAAGTAAAATTAATTAGCTGGAAAGAAATCTTAAGCTTTTTGCAACTAGCAATCAGTGACTTACCTAAACATTTTGCATGTATCTTAAGCTTTCTGGGTCTCAATTTCTTCATCTCTAAAAGGAAGTATTAGTTGATTTCTTTTTTCTTTTTTTTTTTTTTTTTGAGGCTGGGGTTAAGTGACTTGCCCAGGGTCACACAGCTAGGAAGTGTTAAGTGTCTGAGACCACATTTGAACTCGGGTCCTCCTGAATTCAAGGCTGGTGCTCTATCCACTGTGCCACGTAGCTGCCCCCTATTAGTTGATTTCTAACCTCAATTTTAGCTTTGAGATTTATATTTTTAGATCAAAGGAACAACGTATTTTAAATTTTAAAATCACAAATTTCATAATTGGAAGGGATTTTAGTGACCACATAATATTACCAAGATTTGAAAAGGAATTCATACTTATGGATTTAAAATATAAACTCGAACTCCATCAAGAGATGCTTTCTCAAGGCAATACATTTTACTTTTATTTTAGATGGTTATAATTCTTGGGAAAGTTTTCCTGACATGAAATCTAGATTTGTTTGTTTGCAATTTTGGTCCTCTAAGGCCAGCAAACAAGTCCAGAATTGCCTGATAATCCTTCAAATATTCAGATTTCTGTTCTCCTCATCTCAGTCTTCTCCTGGATAAAAACCTTCCATTCTTTGAACAAATCTTTCTTTGGCAGGAACTTGAGGGCTATTGATATTCTTGTTGATCTCCTGTAGATATTACTCAGCTTATTAATATCCTTTCTAAAATGTAGTACTCAGAATTGAACACAATAGTCCAGTTGTGATTTCATCAAGGTAGAATCCAACAGTCCATCATTCCCTTTTTCCTATAAGCTATGCTTTATATAATGCAATCCAATATCACATTAGCATTTTTTTTTGGGGGGGTATCACTTTTACTATTGAATCACTATTTACTATTTGGTTTTTCACCAAAACTCATATTATCAGGTTACTACCTAATTATATCTCTCCCTATTGTTCTAAAATTTTTTGAACTCAAATATAAGACTTTGCAACTTTCCTAATTACATTTCATCTTGACAGCTTCAGCATAATATTCTAGTTTAGCTTTTTGACATCTTTTTAGATCCTGACTGTCATCCAGTGTGTTAACTGACCCAGATTTGTGTTTTCTGCAGATTTTGTGAGCATCTATACCTTTAAGTCATTCAGAAAAAAAATGTGTGGCAAAGGCTATAGATCCCTGGAGCACTTCAGTGGACTGCAGTGGAGACAGATGATGTGGAATCCTTCATAGGTTGATTCTTTTGAGTCAGGCTGCAAATCCATCAAATTGCATTACATTTTGCTCTTTTTCCAGCTTTTCCATAAAAATAACATCTGATACTTAAAACACTTTGTTTAAAATTTTATCATAATAGTTGATTAAAATCTTTGTAGCTTGTATGTTCTGGGTCTATCAATTTATTAGCTTTATTAAAAAGATTAGTCTGGTAAGATTTTTCATTGTAAATAAAATTTTTATATCTTTTTTACATAATTTTCAGATTTATCACCAAATAAGTGTTTATGTATATATATTTCTGTAGTCATTTTAATAATGATTATTTCCAGCTTTTAAAAAAGCTTAATAATTTGATTAAACATGATTTATATAGAAATATTCTCTGTACTAGTTTGCCTCTGTTTTTTAAAATAAATTTCTAATTTTTTTTACATAATTTGTGAAAGTATCCTGCACCTTTGTTACCTTACAAACCACTTAATATGAAAAAAAAGCCTCAGCAAAAACTAAAATATTGATTGATATTATATTCATGTTCTACATTCTTTTCCACACCTTTCTTCTTCTATTCCTCTTGATCTGCAAAGAAGAGAAGGAATTTTTCACATCTCCTCTTTAGGGGTGAGATTTGCATGACCTCTTATTGTTGAAACCATGATCACTACTTTCTTTTCTTGGTGTTCACTAATCCATTTCCTTATTATGTTCATTAGAGTTTTTGTTTCAGTATCCACTGTAGTGCATAGATGTAGTGGTTCTTGAAAACCATACTGATAGAACACAAACCAATGGATGGACCAGTCTAGCCAGAGGGGTTTTTTTATTTTGGGCCAGGAAGAGATGATATCTGCTATTGAAGAACCATTCTGACACATAGGCACACAATCATATGCAAAAAGGAAACACAACTATTCTTATTTGCTGTTGTCATGATAATGTGTTTAGAAAATAAAAATCAGCTTAGAAACTGAGAAAATTAAAAGCCTTAGCAAAATACTGTGTTATAAAATTAACCCACAAAAATTGATAGCATTTCTATTTGGCCATAACAAAATCCAGAAAAGAATAATTCAAAGGCAAATCCCATTCTATATAACTAGAAAATGCATAAAGTTTTTAGAAATCAACCTATCAAAGCTCATGGAGTAGTTTTTAAGTACCATCACCACACTGCTATTTGGTACTGGTTAAAAAAAAAAAAAAGTAGATTAATGTAAAGAATGTTGAACTTGTTAATCCAGTGTTCTATAAAACCCAAAATATAAATTACCTATGAAAGAATTCTTTTTTTGGCAAGAGTTCTTAGAAAAATTAGAAAGCCTTTATTTGACTAAAACTACAGAGAAAACTGGAAAGCAGTTTGATAGGAATTATATTCAGCACTTTTCAAAATTTATCAAAGTAAACTAAAAATGGATCTGAGTATTGAAAGATCAAAGAGGAGAATGAGATTAGGCACTTTTTATAGTTTTGGCAAGAGGGGTCATTTTTCACTAGACAAGGAATAGAGATATTTGCAAAAAATAAATAAGGTAATTTTTATATGAAGAATTTTTTAATTTCTCCAGTATAAATAAACATATATAATAAAAATATTTAAAACAAAACATTCTTCAAAGCATAAATGGTCAAATAAGAACAAACATCTCAAAATATTGTAGACTATTGACAACTATATGCAAGAATGCTCCAATTTACTGATTAATATAAATCAAAATAGTTTTGAGATTTCACCTTACATGCAGCAAATTGGCACAGATGGCAAAACTCACTATATTTAGGCAGAAACAGTGATAGCGATGCTTTGTAGTAGTAAAGAACTAGAAACAAAGTAGATGTTTATCCTTTGGAAAATGGGTAAACATGAATGCAATGAAATGTTACTGTATATTATGATGTAAATTATTAATGCAGAGAAGCATGGGGGACTTAGTTGAAATGATGCAAAATACAGCAATGAAAATGGGATACATAATGACTATAACAACATAAATGAAAGAAAAATAACAAAAATGAATGCTCTGAAATTATGATGATCAATCTTGGCCCCAAGAAGATATAAGGTACTCATTCTTGTCTAAAGTCAAGGACTCTCACTGGGAAAGCACTACATATCATATTGTTTTTTTAAATTAAGTTTTGTTTGACCCATTTTCCCTCCCTTTTAAATTATTTGATGAGAAAGATGACTCTCTGGGAAGGGAAAAGGGAAGGGATGTATTGGTAAAGATAATTGATGTAGGAACAAAATATATCAAAAAAATTGTAATTAAAAAATTTCTCAGATCATTTACATTGTAGAAGGATTGTAATCTTGGTTAGTATAGGGTGTGCCCAGTGAAATCATGTTCTTTGAAGTAGTTTGATAATATTCCCAAGTAGAGAGATTATTGTGTTAAAGAGTAAAAATATTTTATAACTTATAATGAGAAAAAAGTTTTAACAATTAGGAATAGTGGTCTTTGGAATAAAAAATAATAAAGATCTTTTAAAAATAAAAACATAGAAAAGGAGTGGGACCTTGTTTCTTTGAACAAATTGAAGAGTTTCATCCATGTAAGTTGGTGCTTCAGTAATTAAGGTTTAAAAAGTCATCTTCCAAGTGAATGTCTACTTCCTCTCCTTGGTATATTTCAACAGTTATTGTTGGAATTTGGGAAATGATTGAGTAATATTTAGATTATTTCCATGTCTAATGCATCCTTATATGTATTCCATAAGAGAACTGTAAGCTCCAGTTTTTCTTTGTCATTGAGGCTGTAGGGTCAACTTTTAACCTATAGTAGACTTGACATACATGCCTTAATTTTGATTTTGTGTGATTATATTAAATTTGCCTTTGTATGATTATAGTGAATTTTTTTTTCCAGAGCTTCTCAATGCTTCCTTGTTAGAAGATGCTTCATCTGTAATTTGCCACAATCCAGTAACCCTAAAGAGATTTCCTGTTGGAACATCTCAGACTTTGGCTGTCAGCCTACCTTCTTGCCAGAATCTCTGGGAAATATACTAGATAAAATAATGATTCCAGTAATTTTAGTCTGTGTAGGTAAGTTATAATTTTACTACCTGCATCCTCCTCAGACTTGCTTCAGGGATACAACCATCTTAGTCTACTATAGATGAATTTAGTTCTTGTGTATTAAATAAAGTTGTAGTATAGATGAATAAGACCTTTCAGAAAATGAGCTTGATCTAAGAAATACTACTACTTCATGTAAAATCATAATTAGAATTAATTTCTAATAATATTATTGATTAGTATAGAATCATAGAAGCTCAGAATTGAACTTTAGATCATCTAGTTTAACTTATGTGTTAAGAAATTTTTTTTTACAAATCTATAAGTAGTTAATCTGGCTTCCACTTGAAGACTTTTTTCTTCCTTAAGGCTAGTTTATACTCTATATTCACCTACAATATCAATTGTTTCCTACTCCTCATTGATCCTTATTCAAATGGTATCCATTATTCTTTTTATCCCTTGTTTGTACATTTTTATGGACCATATCTTTGTTCCTTTTGAATAACGTGTTTGCATATTAATAATATCAATAATATCTTATTGAGACCTATGAGACCTAATTTTCATTTTTGTGTTTAAAATATCTATTTTGTCTATAGCATTAATTTGTGTATACAAAACAAAGACTTCCATTAGAATGTACATTACTAAAAATCAGGAACCATTTTTTTCTTTTTGCTTTAAATTTCAGCTACATAGCACAGTATCTGGCTTGTAGTAAGCATTTACTAAGTACTTGGTGATTACAATTATCTTATGACATTTATACCTATAATTGTCCCTGATAGACATTAAGATATAAGTTGGGTCAAATAATGCCAGCCAACCTTAAATGTGGAATTTAACAATTTGATCAGCTAATTTTTTTTGTCTACCTGAAGAAAAACAACTATTTGAATGATTTTCTTCTGTCAAACTTTACTCCCCATCAGAATTTACTGGGGGTTTTGAGAGAGAGCTATCTATTATCTATGTACACATGCATATATAATATGTATGTATTGTCATATATACAGTCTGTGTACACACACATAAATGCAGATTCTTCCAGTTTCAGTTGTGTCCAATTGCATGACTGCATTCAGGGTTTTCTTGGCAAAGGTACTGCAGTAGTTTGCTATTTCCTTTTGTAGCTCGTTTTTTTTTAGAAGAAACTGGGGTAAAAGTGTTGAGGGATTTGCCCAAAGTCACACAGCTTGTAACTTTGTAGCCAGTTTTGAAGCCAGATCTTCCTGATTCTAAGCCTGGTGCTCAACTCACTGTGCTACCTAGTTGCCTACACATACAAATACACACATATAAGTATATATTATGCACACACATCAATCTGTTTGTGGCCTTGCATATAAACATTTATATTTTGATATACAAAGACTTCTCTCTCTATATATATATATACAAGCTACTGAAATGCACAAGTTTGATTGTGTAAGGGAGTTAATGAACAGGTTATGGAAAATTTAGGCAACATAGGTATATAGAAGATAATATGCTATTATAATAATATGTTATTAAAAACTGGCTCTTCTATGTGTATAGGCTGTTTTAATCTTGTATTTAGTAATGTGTTTCTGCTGAAATAATACTGTGCTGAGAGATTAAAAAGCCTTGGATAGTTGTCCCGCATTGTTCCTAAAGCTCTTAAAGTCCCCTAAAGATGACATCAGACACGGTCTGATTTTAAAGCAGAGGTGTCAAAACATACTACATGGGCTCCAAGGAATCCCAGAACAACTGGAACTTGATTGGAATTGGGAAATATTTAACAAAATAAATAAAAAATATAGTAGAATATAGAAAATGTTACTGTGTGGTTTTTAAGTGGCTATGTTCCTGCGAGCATCCTGCTCTATGATTTAGTGACACCGACTTAGAGGTAGGGCACACAGGTTCACATTTGTTCTCTGGTACTTACTAGTTTTATGACTGGGCAAGCTATCTAGTCTTTCTCAGTCTAAGTGAATTAATACATACCCACTCCTCTCTACTAGAGCTATTAGTGTAAAACAGGATGTGAAAAAATATTTGGCAAAATTAAAAAGCATTCTGTGTGTGATCAATATCAATATTACTAACTTCATTTCAATCATGTCTTGATTCTTTGTGACCTCATTTGGAGTTTTCTTGACAGATACTGGAGGGATTTACCATTTCCTTCACTAGCTCATTTTTACAGATGAAGAAACTAAGGCAATAGGGTTTATGTTGCTCAGGGTCACACAACTAGTGAGTGTCTGAGGCTGTACTCAGGTCTTTCTGACTGTATGCCCAAAGTTCTATCCATTGTGACACCTGGCTGCCTGAGCCTTACTAACACTACATTAATTATGATTTCTAGAAATAGCCTTAAATAATGCAGAACCTTTTCTGGTTAATGTCTTGACAGTGTTACTTGTGCTTCTGTGGCTGCTTCTGATGCTTTGGAAGGTGAAACACAACAGAGTACAAGGGCAGCCAGGTGAAGGATTTGTCAGTATCTTAAGAGAATGCATAAAACCCTGGGAGAGCAGAGGACACTGTAATGAGGGGAGACAAGTCACCATGAAGGGAATGACTTCCCAGAGTACAACAGATGGACAGACTTTAAGGTCAGCCTTGGCAGGTTTGTCAAACTCAGAACACTTAGCAGGAAATTTGGGGCTCTCTGAACAGACTGGGCCAACCCTCCAGTTAGAGCTCCCTAGTGTGGAATCGAGTTCCCTTTAGGAGCTTTTATCATCACAACAAGAAGCTCAGTGCCCCAGGCCCTCAAGCCAGTGTGGAATTGTCACAGGATCTGCATACATTAGAAATGAAGAACATAGACTGGAAGGGTGCTTGGGGTGAAAACTCGAAGGACCTGGAATATTTCACTATCTGTAAAGAAGTCATGTTGCCCCAATACTGAGCCCCATGGAACTGTGCAAAGTAAAACTTCCAAACCTTTCCCTTTGAAGAGGAGCCAGACATGGCCACAGGAAGATAAAATATGGATCAAAGAAGAAAACCATAGTACAGATAATCCCTCAAGCTCTGTTATGAACTCTAAGAATGAACTTGAATGCTGAAATACATGAGAATCCTAAGCCTCTAAGAGAATTTCCAAATCAAGAATCATTTGGAAATTGGCCCAACTGGGTGGACCACAGAACCACAGAGTTTACCCATAGGCAGGGGAAGGTGGGATGGGAAGGAGCCTCAGCTCCTTGGTCTCTAAGACCAGATGCCTCTTCACTGGAGAATACTCAGTCCTTTAGTAAGAGTCATGACCTCAGTTGTGACCTCCTGCATGAAGTGGTAGAGAACCATGGCAGATGGACATGGGAGCACTGGAGGCAGACTCATCAACTAAGAAGAATTGGTGCATCATTGAAGGGTCAACACATTCCTTCACCTCCTTCCTTTGTTAAGGTAGATTAGGGAAGTCTCAGAAGGTAGATTAGGGAAGTCTCAGGCGCTAAGTTAATGCAGTGTGTGTGTGTGTGTGTGTGTGTGTGTGTTTTCTCCAGGATTGAATTGGGCTCTTTGATATAGAGGATGAACTTTCCTAGAGCTGACTCTTCTCTCCTTTTTCTAATTTTTGAATTCAACATTGGTCCAAATACCCCAGCATTAAGCTCTTTGGATTATTGTCTCTGAATTTAAACCCATTTACATCACACATAATAAATACTGTTGACTAACTCTCTGTCTTTAGCTTTTTGGCCAGGTTATTTTGTTTAGTCTATAGTGACTCTAGTAGTAATTGTAAAGGGTGAAAGTGGCGTTCAAGGATACTTAAAGTGTATTCTTATATTACTACAGAGAATCTAGACACTAAGAAGTAGGTTCAGATATTAGATTTTGTTGTAAAAAATATATACTATGTATAAAGTTTTAAAAGTTTGATGTAATATGTTTAGAAATTTTCTATGTAATAATATTTGAATAAAGGCAGCTTGAAGCTTAAAGTGCTGTTTACAAATTCATTCTAAAGAAATTCTATTAGCAATAACTGCTAACTTTGTGAACTTCTGGAAAGTGTAGAGGCTAGTCAGCTTTCTGAGAGGGATTCTTGAATTGATTTTGGAGATTGGATTAGGTGATTACTTAGGATCCTTCCAGAATTAAGGAATCTCTCTGTAATTATACAACTAATTTTTTTTTTTCTGATTTTGGTAAAATTGTCAGAATCTCAATATCTCTATTATTAGGGTCATTTGTAGGGCAGGAGATACATCTCCTCTACCTAAAGCCATGTCTGGGAAAAGGACAAAAGTTCACTTCCACTGAACTCAAGAACTGCAGAATCTATATGTATTAGGATTCCTGGAGGTTCCTGTCAAGTTTTAGTGTTTGTTTTTTTTTTTTAATGGCTTGGTAGATTTTTTTTTGTTGGACTTTATTAATTAGTAATGCTATCTTCAACATGGATGACTGAATCATAGGCCATATCTGATGTTCAGTATATGAATGTTCTGCAGCACACTCAAGCACTTAAATCAATAAAGACTTGTAATTTTTTTTTTTAACAATAACCATTTAGCATCTTAGGATGAACAGTAAGTTACTATTCTAATGGTGATATGTTTTATATGTGCTTAATTCTCTTCCTCATATATATGGATTTTTCAGGAAAAATGTTAATTTTAGGTATATTTATACTGTACTATATATTTATTTATACTATATTCCAGCATTTACTTAAATAAGTAAGCACATTTAGGAAGAGTATCTTTCATCCAGTTTCCTTTGGATTTTACTGTTGTTTATTATTACTAAAATACCAGAATTCCCTGCCCCCCTCCAAAAATGTTAATTTTCCTGACAGGATTGAAAGAGTTTCATTTCAGAATGAATAATATTAACATGTTGATTCATTGTTTGTATCCTTTGACTCATTAGGAATGACAGTTTTTGTAGGTTCTCAGGAATGGAAGTTAAAAGGTTACTTTTATACCAAAGCTACATTATAGTAATGAGTTATCTTTATGAATAAAGAATTTACTTATAAATTATATATAAACTTACTCTTTACCTTGAGAAGCACATTTATTGGCGGAGTGGAGGCAGACAGCTGCTTGAGCTCCACGTTTTCTCTCAGGACTTACTTCATGGCAAGCCTCGGAGTTAATGCTTGACCGGAAAAGAAACCCACAAATAATCACCAACAGAAGACATCCTTGAAATTCACCAGAGAAGGACTGTGTTTGCTCAGGGGAGGGTCAATCAGACTGGGCGCAGACTGAGGGCAGGCAGCCAGAGCGAGACAGACAGCTCACACAGCTCAGACCGGAGGGGGAGGGGTACCATCTCTGCCGTTTCTGCTAAAAGACTTTTACCCCAGTGTGGATATTCCGTCTTGGCAGTAAGCCAGGAGCAGCAGAGAGGGTGTAAACACTGGAGGTGAAGAATAAAACCCCTGAAAGCTAGCGGCTCTCGGGAAGGCCACCCCCATCCCCACCCGGAGTGACTCAGTGAGTTCTCAGAGCGCAGACGCAGCACAGCCATCTCCTCACTGCTGTCTCCCTCAGTCTGTAGAGGAAGCCCATTAACACCATCCAGCCCCATCCCCCCAAAACAGACCAATTGTTTCTCTTGTCAATTTGTTTTCTTCGATTCCGCTCTTGACAAAATGAACAAAAAGTTCAAAAGGGCTCTAACCATTGACAGCTTCTGTATGGAAAGAGAGCAGACTTCAAATGCTGAGGAGACTAGGAACAGACTGTCCCCAGATGTATCCCCTGGGAGGGATATAAGCTGCTCCTCAATACAAAAGAACATCATAGAGGAAATCAAAAAGGCTCTCACAAGAGAGCTAGAAGAGAAATGGGAAAAGGAAAGGGAAGCTTGGCAAGAGAGCCTGGAGAAGTCATCCAGAGTGGAGAAAGAGATCAAATCATTGAGAAATAAAATTAGTGAATTGGAAAAGGCAAACACCTCCAAGGAAAACAGGATTAGTGAGCTGGAAAAAGAAATCAGCTCTCCAAAAAATAAAATGGATGAAATGGAAAAAAATTCCATAGAAGAAAAAAACTCAATTGGACAATTACAAAAAGATATAAAAAAAGTGAGTGAAGAAAATACATCATTGAAAATTAGACTCGAACAAGTAGAAATGAATGACTCAAGGAGAAACCAAGAGGTAGTCAAGCAAAACCAGAGAAATGAAACAATTGAAAAGAATGTCAAGTACCTTATTGAAAAGACAACAGACCTGGAAAACAGATTCAGGAAAGACAATTTGAGAATAAAAGGACTCCCTGAAAAATGTGAGGAAAAAAAGAGCCTGGAAACTATTTTCCAGGAAATTATCAAAGAGAACTGCCCAGACGTTTTGGAAACAGAGGGTAAAATAGACATTGAAAAAATTTATCGATCACCTACTGAAAGGGACCCTAAAATCAAAACGCCAAGAAATATAGTGGCCAAGTTCAAGAACCATCAGATGAAGGAAAAAATATGGAAGCTGCTAGAAAAAAGCAATTCAGATATGGAGGACCTACAATAAGGATAACCCAGGATCTAGCAGCATCCACATTAAAAGAACGAAGGGCCTGGAACTTGGTATGCAGCCAAGAATAACTTACCTAGCAAAAATGAGCCTCATTTTTCAGGGAAGAAGATGGACATTTAACGAAATAAATGAATTCCATCGATTCTTTTTTTTTTTTTAAAGCCTTTATTATACCGACTCACATAATGCCCTGACTTGATGCCCTGACTTGTTGGTTCCCTAGTGAACACCTGCTCAGAAGACCCACGTATTCACTACCAAAATCCTTACCTCTCTGGGCTATCCATTTCAGCTTAGCCACCCAAGCTAGGGAGCCAGGTTAAAGAGCGACAGGTTAAAGAGAGCGACTACTGTCTGCAGTGGGCTTATAAAGGGCCTGTGAGGTCACACACACAGCCAACCAGCGAGAGAGCCGTCACCCATTACGAAGCTATCTCAATATGGCCAGGATCCTACCCAAGGGGCAGTCCTATATCCACAGAGATTACTTCTGGGCCACTTGAATCTCCTGTTGCACTGTGGTGCCGCCCATTTAAAGGGCCCTTACAATTCCCTTCTCTTGTGGGAACCGCACATCTCATCAAGCTAATTTTTTAGCACCAGCTATAGTTCATTTGACCATGAGATGACAGTGTTATGCCCGAGAAGGTACAAAGCAGCAGATCAGTAAACAGAAGTATGACAATGAGAACTAGGCTCAACAGTGGCCAAGTGTTCAACCCATTCATTAAAGTCATACTCAAACAGATAATAAGCCAAAGAGGTTGGATGCCAATAAGGTAGGATGTCAACACTGAGGTGGGAAGTCAACAAGGTAAAACATCACAATTCTAGTTCACAATTAAATATCAGTGAGGTAGGTTGTCACAATCCTAGAGCAATTCTAGTTTCACAGGTGCACATAAGCAAAGTCATGTCCATAACATTGTCTCAATAACAATGGCAGGTGGATGTGTTCTTCCTCCTCCTCCTCTCGTGGCCCACGAAGGTGGGGCTGAGGGAAGAAGAATTGGAAAATTCCCCAAAGGCTGATTTAAAATCCAACCCAAGCTTTGCACATAAAAAGAACTAAACTTCTGCTCAATGGAAGAGTAATCAATAAATTCCTTAAAACAATAATACACGAGGTAAACCAACAAAACGCTAAGAAGAATTTCTCCAACTGAAGTCCATGTGGTTTGTTTAGCTTCCTTAGCTTCAGCCACTGGTTTGAGCTTTTCCTGTTTTATCTGTAGTAACCTAGCTTTTTCTTCCTTCTCTATCTCAACCTGTAATTTAACCTGCAATTCCAGTAACTCTTTTTTAATTGTTTGTTGTTCTATTTTCAACTCAACTTCTAGTTGTCGCATTTTATACTCTATACTGTCATACAAACACATTAGCTCTAGGTTGCTCCCTCTCTGAGCTATATTTAATGGGTGTGGGGATAGCCTTCTGGGAGCTTGATTACAAGCTTCCTGCTGTTCTTCAGTGGTGATCTTTGTTAAAAGATCTTCCATCTGGCTCCTTAACCTCTTTATATAAGCATTATGTTCAGCTGTATCCTTGAGCCTGATCCCAGAGTTACCTAGATCCATATTGCCTCTCTGCCTTCTCTCCTAAGTGGCATTTCTACCAGATCCTTCAGAATCTTAATTCTGAATATTAAATATTTTCAAAACCTGATAATTCCTGATAAGTCCACTGTCAGGTGCCATTTGTAACATGCCCTCCTGGCAGTTACAATTACTAGTCTGTCCTAGGCCCAACAGAGTACCTTTGACCACTGACCTTTGCAGTGTCAAGTCTACCCGGCTCGCCGCCTCTGAGGCCTTCAAAGGTCTCTGGCCACGATCTTTTGAATCTATAGTTTAATAACCAGTAGCACACTCAAGAACAATCACGTGTAATCTTAGAAGCCTTTATTATACCTACTCACATAATGCCCTGACTTGATGCCCTGACTTGTTGGTTCCCTAGTGAACACCTGGTCAGAAGACCCACGTGTTCACTACCAAAATCCTTACCTCTCTGGGCTATCCATCTTGGCTTAACTACCCAGACTAGGGAGCCAGGTTAAAGAGCGCCAGGTTAAAGAGCTCCATCTATTCTTGATGAAAAAACCAGACCTACACAAAATGTTTGATCTTCAAATACAGAACTCGAGATTTCTAAAAAGGTAAAAAGAAATCTTGAGAACTATATTTCTACCATAAAGATATGTAAAGAACACATGTATAATTTGTCCTAGAAACTAGAGGTGGTAAGGAAATGATATCATAAAAAAGGGTAAAGTGGTGGTACTACATCTCATGAAGATGCAAAGGTAACCTATTATATCTGAGAGAAAGAAAGGAGGGAGATGAACATAGTGTGTATCAATAGACAGATTCGATTTAAGGTGAAACTTCTTCCACTTCATTGAAAAGCAGGAGGGAAGGAGTAAGCTAAGGGGAAGGGAATACAGAAATTGTGAGGAAAAGGGGTAAAATAAGGGGAAGAACTTTAAGGTGGGGGAAAGATACTAAAAAAGGAGGGCTGTGAAAAACAAGTGGTGCTCACAAGTTTAATATGGGGGAGGGGGGTAAGAGGGAAGGAAAGGAGAAAAGCATAAGCAGGGGTTAACAGGATGGCAAACAATATAGAATTAGTCATTCTAACCATAAATGTGAATGGGGTAAACTCCCCCATAAAGAGGAAGTAGTTAGCAGACTGGATTAAAAGTCAGAATCCTACTATATGTTGTTTACAGAAAACACACCTGAAACAGGGTGATACATTCAAACTAAAAGTAAAGGGTGGAGCAGAATCTACTATGCTTCAGGTGAAGCCAAAAAAGCAGGGGTAGCCATCCTTCTCAGATTAAGCAAAAACAAAAATTGATCTAATTAAAAGAGATAAGGAAGGGCATTATATCCTGCTAAAAGGTAGCATAGAAAATGAAGCAATATCAATATTAAACATATACGCACCAAGTGGTGTAGCATCTAAATTCTTAAAAGAGAAGTTGAGAGCTGCAAAAAGAAATAGGCAGCAAAACTATAATAATGGGAAATCTCAACCTTGCACTCTCAGAATTAGATAAATCAAACCACAAAAATAAGAAGTCAAAGAGGTAAATAGACTACTAGAAAAGTTTGATATGATAGATCTTAGGTAAAAGCTAAATGGAGACAGGAGTATACTTCTCAGCAGTTCATGGAACCTATACAAAAATTGATCATATACTAGGACACAAAAACCTCAAAATCAAATGCAGTAAGGCAGAAATAGTAAATGCATCCTTTTCAGATCACAATGGAATTAAAATTACATTTAATAAAAAGCCAGGGGAAAATAGACCAAAAAATAATTGGAAACTAAATAATCTTATACTAAAGAATGATTGGGTAAAACAGCAAATCATAGACATAATTTCACTCAAGAAAATGACAATAATGAGACATATCAAAATATGTGGGATACAGCCAAAGCAGTAATAAGGGGAAATTTTATATCTCTAGAGGACTACTTGCATAAAATAGAAAAAGAGAAGGTCAACGAATTGGGATTACAACTAAAATTGCTAGGAAAGGAACAAATTAAAACCCCCCCAGACAAACACGAAACTTGAAATTCTAAAAATAAAAGGTGAGATTAATAAAATTGAAAGTAAAAAAAAATTGAATTAATAAAACTAAGAGTTGGTTCTATGAAAAAAACAAAAAAATAGACAAACCCTTAGTAAATCTGATTAAAAAAGGAAACGAGAAAAAGCAAATTAGTCTTGAAAATGAAAAGGAAGAACTCACCACTAATGAAGAGGAAATTAGAACAATAGAAGCTACAACAAATTCAATAACTTAAATGAAATGGAAGAATACCTTCAAAAATATAGCTTGCCCAGATTAACAGAGGAAGAAGTAAGTAGTCTAAATAGTCCCATTTCAGAAAAAGAAATAGAGCAAACTATTAACCAACTCCCTAAGAAAAAATCCCCAGGACCAGATGGATTTACATGCGAATTCTACCAAACATTTAAAGAACAATTTAACTCCAGTGCTATATAAACTATTTGAAAAAATAGGGATTGAAGGAGTCCTACCAAATTCTTTTTATGACACAGACATGGTACTGATACCTAAACCAGGTAGATTGAAAGATGAGAAAGAAAACTATAGACCAATCTCCTTAATGAATATTGATGCTAAAATCTTAAATAAGATATTAGCAAAAAGACTTCAGAAAATCGTCCCCAGGATAATACATTATGATCAAGTGGGGTTTATACCAGGAATGCAGGGCTGGTTTAATATTAGGAAAACTATTAGTATAATTGACCATATTAATAAATTAATAAAAACCATATGATCATCTCAATAGATGCTGAAAGCATTTGATAAAATCCAACATCTATTCCTACTAAAAATGCTTGAGAGTATAGGAATAAATGGACTATTCCTTAAAATAATGAGCATATATTGAAAACCACCAGTAAACATCATATGTAATGGTGATTACATATAACTGGAACCTTTCCTTGTAAGATCAGGAGTGAAACAAGGTTGCCCACTATCACCATTACTATTCAATATAGTGCTAGAAACGCTAGCCTCGTCAATAAGAGCTGAGAAAGAGATTCAAGGAATTACAGTAGGTAATAAGGAAATCAAACTATCACTCTTTGCAGATGACATGATGGTATACTTAGAGAACCCCAAAGACTCTGCTAAAAAGCTATTAGAAATAATTCAGAATTTTAGCAAAGTTGCAGGATACAAAATAAATCCACATAAATCCTCAGCATTTTTATACATTACCAACACAATCCTAGAGCAAGAGATACAAAGAGAAATTCCATTCAAAATAACTGTCGATAGTATAAAATATTTGGGAATAGGTATCTACCAAAGGAGAGTCAGAAATTATATGAACAAAATTACGAAACACTTGCCACAAAAATAAAGTCAGATTTAAATAATTGGAAAGACATTCAGTGCTCTTGGATAGGCCGAGTGAATATAATTAAGATGACAATACTCCCTAAACTAATCTATTTATTTAGTGATATACCAATCAGACTCCCAAGAAACTTTTTAATGAGCTAGAAAAAATAACAATTCATATGGAACAACAAAAGGTAGAGAATTTCAAAGGAAGTAATGAAAAAAAAATTCATCTAGAACTATATTATAAAGCAACAGTCACCAAAACCATTTGGTATTGGCTAAGAAACAGTCTAGTTGCAATAGGTTAGGTTCACAGGGCAAGATAGTGAATAAAAATAGCAATCTAGTGTTTGACAAACCCAAAGATCCCAACTTTTGGGATAAGAATTCATTATTTGACAAAAACTGCTGGGAAAACTGGAAATTAGTATGGCAGAAACTTAGACATGGACCCACATTTAACACCACATACTAAGATTAGATCAAAATGGGTCCAAGATTTAGGCATAAAGAACGAAATTATAAATAAATTAGAGGAACATAGGATAGTTTACCTCTCAGACTTGTGGAGGAGGAAGGAATTTGTGTCCAAAGGAGAACTAGAGATCATTATGGATCACAAAATAGAAAATTTTGATTACATCAAATTAAAAAGGTTTTGTACAAACAAAACTAATACAAGCAAGATTAGAAGGGAAGTAACAAGTTGGGAAAACATTTTTCCACTTAAAGGTTCTGATAAAGGCCTCATCTCCAAAATATACGAGAATTGACTTTATAAGAAATCAAGCCATTCTCCAATTGATAAATGGTCAAAGGATATGAACAGAAAATTTTCAGATGATGAAATTGAAATTATATCCACTCATATGAAAGAGTGTTCCAAATCACTACTGATCAGAGAAATGCAAATTAAGACAACTCTGAGATATCATTACACACCTGTCAGATTGGCTAAGATGACAGGAACAAATAACTATGAATGTTGGAGGGGCTGTGGGAAAACTGGGACACTGATGCATTGTTGGTGGAGTTGTGAAAGAATCCAACCATTCTGGAGAGCAATCTGGAATTATGCCCAAAAAGTTATCAAAATGTGCATACCCTTTGATCCAGCAGTGCTACTACTGGGCTTATATCCCAAGGAAATACTAAAGAAGGGAAAGGGACCTGTATGTGCCAAAATGTTTGTGGCAGGCCTTTTTGTAGTGGCTAGAAACTGGAAAATGAATGGATGTCCATCAATTGGAGAATGGTTGGGTAAAGTGTGGTATATGAATGTTATGGAATATTATTGTTCTGTAAGAAATGACCAACAGGAGGAATACAGAGAGGCTTGGAGAGACTTACATCAACTGATGCTGAGTGAAACGAGCAGAACCAGGAGATCATTATACACTTCAACAATGATACTGTATGAGGATGTATTCTGATGGAAGTGGATATCTTCAACACAGAGAAGAGCTAATCCAATTCCAACTGATCAATGATGGACAGAATCAGCTACACCCAGAAAAGCAACACTGGGAAATGAGTGTAAATGTTTGCATTTTTGTTTTTTGCCCCAGGTTATTTTTACCTTCTGAATCTAATTCTTCCTGTGCAGCAGCAACAACAACAACAACAACAACAACAACAACAAAATTCGGTTCTGCACATATATATTGTACCTAGGATATACTACAACATATTTAATATGTATGGGAATGCCTGCCATCTAGGAGAGGGGATGGAGGGAAGGAGGGGAAAAACTCGGAACAGAAGGGAGTGCAAGGGATAATGTTGTAAAAAAATTACCTATGCATATGTACTGTCAAAAAATGTTATAATTATAAAATTAATTTTAAAAAAAGAGAAGCACATTTATTTAGTAACATGACCACTCATTGACATATGCCAGTACTTTATTTTGGAAGCTCTCTTCAGTTCTAATATGAATTTTATTTCAGAGCTATAACAGTATTTGTTACTAGAAACAATACTAAAATTAAAAATGTAGTTAATATATATGTAAATTATAAGCCTGTAAATAAATACACTGTGCTTTTTGTGTACATTTTAAAACCTTGCCAGCACTAAAAGAAGCAGATTGATTATTTTCTAGTCCTTATAGTTACTTCAGTATCTTATCTAGGACTAGGATTAAAGGTGTGACTGAATGAGGTTAGAGAAAAGGAGACTGAGAAGGAGTAATTGGACAAGAGTGTAAGATCCTGAGAAGATAGTTTGAAGGAAAAGAGGATGATGAACAGTGTCAGAGGGTGTAGAGAGTAAAGAATAAGGACTGAGAAAATGCCATTAGATGTGGAAATTTAGGGGCAGCTAGGTGGCGCAGTGGATAGAGCACCAGCCCTGAATTCAGGAGGACCCGAGTTCCAATCTGGTCTCAGACATTTAACACTTCCTAGCTGTGTGACCCTGGGCAAGTCACTTAGCCTCAGGAAAAAAAATGTGGAAATTTAAAATCATTGGAAAGAGTAGTTTTGATTGAATAATAAGGGAAGCCAGACTCTGGAGAACTAAGAAAAGAGTGAGAGCAAAAAAAAGTGGAGGCACCTATTCTAGACAGCTTTTTTAAGGACTTCACCCACAAAGGGGATGAGAGAGATTATGGGAAGATAATTATCATAGAAGTATGAATCAAGCTTTTTTTTTTTTTTTTTTTTTTTGATTCTAGAGAAGCCATGGTCATTTTTATAGGTAGTAGTAGATAGGAAAAGATAGTAAACATTAGTGAGAGAACAGGGATGAGAGAAGGGGACATTTCCTTGGCAATGAGAAGGTTTATCTCTTCTCCTGAGACAGGGATGAAGGAGGAGATTATGGAAGAAGAAAGCTAAGTAATTGTAGATGAGGAACAGGGGAAAAGAGCTAGAGTTCTCCCTAAATGGGCTTAATTTTTTCAGTAAAATAGGAGTAAAGTAGAATCATCTGTACAAGATATTTGTCAAGTAGTCATTCAGTCTTTACTTGAAAGCTTTCCATGAGGGTAAATCTACTACTCCTGAAGCAGCCCATTCCATTTTGGGGTAGTTTTAGTTGTTTTATTCTGACATTAAGCCTAAATTTGCTTCTTCGGAACATCTGTCTATTGCTGCTAGTTTTGTCCTTGGGCCAAGGAGAACAACAATCATATTCAGTCATCTTTCCAAGTTAAACAGTTCATTCAACCAATCTTCCTCATGGCATCTCTCTTTTGTATACTGGTCTTCATGTGGAGTCCATGTCTTATCAAAAATTAATATCTTCTCTAGCATGTACCAGTTATAGTTATTGTGCACAGAGCAAGTGTTTAGTAAATCTTAGTGGTATTAAAAATTAGCCTTAATAAAATAACTTTACCAAATTCTTTCCTGAAATCTGAGTAACCTATGTATATATCATAATATTATTGTTAGCAAGGGCCATAGATTGTGAAGCAGCCATAGGTAAATTAGGACTGCCTGGGGAATTAAGCATTTTCTGGCCTGAAAACAAAACAAAACAAAACAAAATTTGAAGGATGTGAGTCTTGGGGGCACACAATCTGTCAGGCTTGAAAATGGAATTATCATTCCTGCTCTTGGTTTGTGAAGGAACCAGTTGGAGAGATGCAAGAGGAAAGTGGGAAGTGAAGTTTGCAACAGAACTGGACAGGAAATTTTCCTAGAAGTGGAGAAGGGAAGACAAATGGAAAGTGATTATAATATAAAGAATAAGGAACAGTACAAAAGGGGAACTAAGGGATTCCACTCCCTGGAAAGTCAAGATAGTCCAGAGTATCTAGATTAAGTGAGTAGTATAAGTAAGGAGGTAGTTGGGAAAAGCATTGTTCTTGGAAAGTAGTATATAGAGGGGTCTAAGGAAGTTAAAAATTAAAAGAGAAGTAGGAATATAGAGTATGAAGAGAAAAAGGAGAAATTCTTGGGAAAATAATTTCTCTGGAAGATGTTAGAGATATCCAAACTGGGAAAGAAGAGAGATGGAGCAGCAGGGGGTAAGTAGTAAAAGAGATGGAGCTGGCCCCAGCAGTGACTATACATTAAACCCATTTAGTAGTGGCCTTGACCCGTCCACAGCCTTTTTTCTTACATTGTGAATAGGCTATTGGGCCAGAAGATGGGAGGGACCATATAAAGGGAATTTCCCTTGTGTTGAGGGATCTACTCCCTTCTTCAACTCTCCTCACATAGATCACTGAAATACAGCTTTCTACTCCATGTGGTGGTAGTAATAATTAAGTCTTCTAAAGTTGTAAAGTACTTTTTCATCTCCTTTGAACCTTGCACTTCTATGAGATAGGTATATAATTATTATCCCTGCTTTACAAATGAGGTAACTGAAACTGAGAAAAGTTATTTTCACTGGACTATATAGAGGGGTCTAAGGAAGTTAAAAGTTAAAAGAGTAGTGCCTCATTCAGGGTTCAAACTATTCCTCTTCCTCAAAGTCGAGCCACCTGCTGGGGTCTTGTTTGCACTTCCTTTTCCTTTGCCCTCAATTCTCTCCCTCTCCCCCCCTTCCCATTTGCCAAGGCCTCATGACTTCAGCATCTCAAGTCACCATATACTACCAGATTTTTCTTCTAGGTTAAGGAAGGGATCTAAGAATATGCTTTGGGACATAAATATATGTTAAATAAGTGGTGTTTGATAATGATCATAAATAATAATATTTTAAGTGTGTCTTATCTATGATATGTCATAGAATTATAGAATCTAAAGCTAGGAAAGAACCTCAGAGATCTAGTATGACCTCATTATTCTTATAGATAGGAAAAATGAAGGCCAGAGAAATTAGGCGATTTGCCAAAGCTGACAGAATTCTAATAAACTGGATTGAATGGAGTCTAGCATTAATTAGACTCAAATTAACAAAAAAATTGTAAGGAAGAGGTCTTCAGAACTATTTGGTATTGGTTAAAAGAGAACTAGTGGAACAAATTAGATAAACAAGATTTGGAGTATTCCATAAAAACCAAAGACACAAACATTATTGGGAAAACTGGAAAACATTTTGCCAAATGAGGTTTAGACTTAACATCTTACAACATTTTCCACAGTATAACAATATATCCCAGTTGGTTCACAGCCTAAACATTGATGTCATAACCATAAATAAAATAGAAGGGGACTCCTTTTTGTACTTTTGTAACAATGGAGAGGGAGAGAAATTTTAACAAGGGTTAGAGGTGGTCATGCTAGATAAAATTAGAATTAGAATTAAGATTTTTTTGCAGGCAAAAAGCAAGACAGAATTAGATGAGAAATAGTTGAGACACAATAGGATGAGAAAGCTTTTTTTTTTTTTGCATCATGGAAATCCTGAACTAATATCTCAGTTCTTTGCTATATGCACCCTACCTTTTTAAGAATACCAGAGGCAAAATATGCTTTAACACTTACTAGAGAAGAAATAAACTGAGTGGGGAACAGCTAGGTGGCACAGTGGATAGAGCACCAGCCCTGAATTCAGGAGGACCTGAGTGCAAATGTGGTCTCAGACACTTAACACTCCTAGCTTTGTGACCCTGGGCAAGTCACTCAACCCCAGTCTCAGGGGAAAAAAAGAAATAAACTGAGTGACTCTCACTTTAATATCTATCTCTATTTTGGACTACTAGCTCTCAGAGTATCAGGAGAAAAGGGGCAATCAAGAAGGAATGGGAAGATGGTTATAAACAAGGTAAAGATTCCATATCAGAACAAGGTCAAGATAATACTCTTAAATGGAAGTGGAAGTCAAACTCCTTTCTGCCCCTAAAACTCAGTATAAAAAATAACTGAAAATATGGGACAGTCCATATGGAGGCAAGAGATCCATGACCAATGAATCTGGTGATGCTGAAGCTTAGAATTTCACCACCTATGAGGCAAAAGATAGCTCTTTCTCTGCTTTAGGTGATGCTAATATACCAAGGGAGAAGAACTAGTACCCAGAGCCAGCAAGCAGATGCCGCTCATTCTGGTGAACAAAGTCAAGGAGAGGCTCTGGAAAAATCTTGCAAATTGTTAGCAGGTACTGATGAAACTGAGGATGATGTGGTCCTGAAGGGACATGTCAATCCTTAGATAAAGAAGGCTTTTCCTTTATGAGGCTTTCCTTCAAGATAATAATTTGTTCACAGTAAATAAACATTTCTAATTTGTTCTTTCAGAGAAAGAAAATACAGGGTAATGTATTTTACTGAAGGTAAAGTTAGTCACTAAAATAAGACATTAATTATACTGGCCCATTATCATCTTCCCATACCATGTCCAAATTAGCAGATGTTTGTAAGCTATTTTAAACATTGATGCTTTAAATGTTATTGGGATGAGTTCTCTGATTTAGTTATTATTCCAAACTCAGATATGGGAGGTCAGCAAGATTTGTGGTCTGCTTTTAGATGCATGATATGATGAGTGTACCAAATATCCTTTGGCCTGTCCAAGATCCCAAAACTCCATTTTTTAGGTTGAAGGACGCTGTTAATGTGTAATTGGGAAGGGTAATAATGGTGACTTATTACTGCAAAGATTCAAATGATGGCAATTAACATGAAGAATAATGCTGGTCATGCTGGACATAAGGTCTGTTTCAGGTGTCCCAGGCCTGGTGGGCAGATAACAGAATCACAAGTTTGAGAATTTGTGCTAATAGGGAGTGTTTGCTATAGGATGTGTGAGATGGTGAGGGTCTGTCTCTGAAGATCCTGCTCCAGGCTGCCCTAGTTCTCTCTGCACCTCCTCTTAGGGGCGAAAAGCCTAGACAGGGTGAGCAGCCAATGCCCCAAGCTCCTCACAGAAGGATTATGGAAGGGACACAAACCCAGGCTATCTCACTTCTGAGCTGCTTCAGCTCATCTATATCAGGGAAAAGTGGGCTGTTTAATTATAGACTTCCACAATAAGCAGTCTTTGGGAAAGGAAATTCGGAGCAACCCATTTCTGAAGTCCAGATCTGAGCATTCTTTCCAACCTCCACTATTGTCCTATTTTGGACTGGGGCGGAAACAAGACCTGGACTGAACTTAGCAAAGGACTCTAATTTCATCACATAGAAGTAATCAGAAACACTCTTTAGAAAGAAGTAACCATTAATGTGAAATTGTGAGTGTAACAAAACTTCATTGCAGATTTTCTTTTTAAAATTTTCTTTAAAAAAAAAATCAACATGAATATTTCCAAATATGAAGAACAGAAAAATTGCATTCTACATGAACCTGTAAATCTGTACATATTTCAACATGGTAACAAGTATCCAGTGTTGTCTCCTGAACTTTTTTTTTTAAAAGTTTAATTGATGTTCTTTCTTTGCTTTTTGCATCATTATCATACAACTGCATTTGTTGTCCTCTTGTCCTTACTCCCTTTTCCTCACCTCCATTAAAAACCCTCTCATAATTAATAAATAGAATAAAATCCAAATCTACCCATGATCATGCCTGGAAATGCATGTCTCATTTTGCACTTATAATCTATCATCTCTTTGCTCAGAGGTCGGATGAATGCTTTATCAGGCATCTGAAGTAGTCACTGGTCATTGCATTGATCAGAATTCTGAAATCTTTTAAAGTTGTTTTCCTTTACAATGTTGTCAACTGTAAATTAGGGGCTTCACTTCCTCTTAAGCTTAAAGCCATCAATTCATTATTATTTAAATAAACTCTTCCACTGGGAGCCAAGATGGTGGATTAAGGCAGGAAATCATTTGAACTCTCCAAAATTATTTTCAAACTAAACAAAATGAATTCTGGAATGGCAGAACCAACAAAAAGGTGGAATGAAAACATTTTCCAGCCTAACACAACTTAGAAGGTTGGAAGGAGAGGTCTGTTTCACTTGAATAAAAGGGGAATTCAGGTTAGGGAAGGCAATGTCTGGGTAAGTCAGCAGCAGACCACACCAACAAACCATTGGGAAGCCCTAAACCCCAGGTCAGGTCTATAACTGAAGCCCCTTGACCATGATACAGCAGCAAGTGAGCTGCCAGGTCCCCCTACATCCCCAGCATAGCACCAGGCAAGTGGTGAGGGCTCATAGTACCCCCTTAACCTGAGGAGCAGAGCTTAACTTTAAAAGGCTCAAAATAAGCTGGGGGGAAAAATGAATAAACAGAAAAAGAACTAGACTAGAGAAAAGTTACTTTGGTGACTGGAAAGATTAAAATACAAATTCAACAATGTCAAAATGTTTACATGCAAAACCTCAAAAGAAAAAGGTGAATTGGTCTCAGAGTTAAGAATTCCTGGATGAGTTGAGAAAAAATGTTAACAGGTTGGTAAAGGAAACACAAAAAAATGAAAAAAGCTATAAAAAATTTGCTGAAGAAAAACTTTAGAATTGACCAAATGGAAAAGGATATAAAAAAACCAAATTAATTGGACACATGGAATCTAATGATTCTGTGAGAAATGAATCAAGAAAAAAAATAACATCTCACTAAAAAACTAACTTGGAAAATAGATCCAGGACTTCAATAAATTTTTTCTTAAAAAACAAAACAAAACAAAACAAAAAACTAAGTACAAAATAAGGGAAAAAATAGAAAAGGAAAGTTAAAAAAAAGAAAAGCAAAACATTGTCATGTGCTTGGCAGAATATCAGGGAGGATTCAAAATATGTAACAAATTTCCATTTCAAAAAAAAAGCACATATAATAGAAGAAATTACATTGAGACTGTCCATCTTTGCTTCCTTGTAGATTATTATTTTGATTACTGTGGTATATTTTTTACTACATTATTTTTCCCCCTTTCATTCCTTCCATTTTCCCCAAGTAGCTACAGTTAAGCACAGATATGTTTCTGTATATATACATATATTTGTGTGTATGTATATATATAGGCATATATATCTATATCTATATAGATATATATGCACACACATACACACCTACACACATCTATATACATATGCTTACATGTATATACACATTTACATCTGTAGACATGCATCTAAAACAGTATTAATATGGCTGACATATAAGGTAGATTTCTGTCTTTGAATTTTTAATTTTGTCTAATTTCAATAAGTAGCCCTATTGAAAAAAAAAATTCTACTCCTGATTCTTGTTATGGTGTTCATGTATAACTCTTTACTATCCCTGCTATTCTACTGTAATTCTATTCCTTAATCAGCCTTGCTATTACTTAACCTCACCTATAGATCCCTCCTTTATCTTCTCCCATCTTTTCCCCCTCTGTTTACTATATTCCCATTAATCTCCCCTTAATCTAAACACCCTTATATATCTTACTTAATCTTATTCCCCCAATTTCTTTGTAGATTTTGGAAGGTACTCTACCCATCATGTTATGTATTCCATATTTAAATAATTCTTGATGTGAGTAGGTTTTCAGAACTACTAGCCATGCTCCCCCTATAATGCATCTGTGTTGGTTTTTCCTCTGCACCTCATATGTATAGCATATGTAATATGTATAGCATAATTACTATTTTTATCTTTGACTAGACAGTTTTACTTTAGAATCATATCATCCTTAGCTTTGCCCCAGTGTTTCTTTTTGAACTGCCCAATTACTTATGTCATTATTAAACACACAGTTGACATTTTCATGTAAAAAACAAAAACATTTTGCTCATGTTGAGTCCCTTGAAATTAACCTTTATGTTGGCTCTTACATATTAAATTTTCTATTAAGTTCAGATTTGGTTGAAATAAGGTCCTGAAAATCTGTGAGTTCGTTAGATGTCCATTTTTTGTTCATTATTTTGGTTAGTTTTGCTGGATATGTATGATATTTTTGGCTGCAATCCTAGTTCTTTTGATTGCTGATATATATTATTATTATATTATTGTAACTCCCAGTATATTTGAATTGTTTTTGCTGTTGTTTCTTATAGACCTTTCTCTTTGATCTGGGAATTTTGAAATTTTGAAATAATATTCCTATGTATTTTCCTTGTAGGATGTCTATGAGGTGATGATTGGTGAATTTATTCTATCTCTACTTTTCTCTCTTGTTCTATCATTCCAACACAATTCTTTGATTATTTTTCTTTTTTATTATTAAAGCTTTTAATTTTCAAAACATATGCACAGATAATTTTTCAACATTGATCCTTGCATAGCCTTGTGTTCCAAATTTTCCCCTCCTTGATTATTTCTTGTATTATTGGGTCATGTTTCTTTTTTTTGGCTACAGCTTTATGTCTTATGTTTGCTATGTAAGATGTTTCACATTCTCTTTTGCTTTTTTCATTTTTTATATTTTGTTCATTTCTTGGTCTTTTATAGCTTCACTGGCTTCCCCTTGCCCAATTCAGATTTTCAAAGAATTATTTTCTTCTTTAAGATTTTGTATCTCCTTTCTACTGGTTAACAGTCCCCTCTCCCCCACCCAAAAAAAAATAATCTTGTTTTTATTGGATGGGTTTTTTTTTTAGTGTTTCCTCAATATCATTTGATTTTTGAAATCTTTTTTGAGTTCTTTTATAAATTCTTTCTGAGAGGTGGCCTTTGAGGTAGAGGAGACTTTTTTTTTTTTTTTTTTTTTTTTATTTCATTATCCTCTTTTGAAGATGGATCCCAATCTTCCCTATTCCCATAGTAAGTTTCTATGGTTGGGTTCTTTTTTGCCTGTTCACTTTTTTTTTCTTTTAATGAGAGCCTTTAGTGTAAGCAATTGTAATCTTGGGGTAGTGGGTGGAATGGTACCTCTGGCAGTTCTCCACTCTGACCTGGAGTCCCAAACCCAAAACTCCACATTCCTCCAAGTGTCCAGTCAGCAACGTCCCTGCCCAATTGCTTCTGCATTCACTGGATATGCTGGTCCCTTCTTGCCTAGGACTGGATCCTTGCAGCACTGCTGGGCCTGACATTTCTAATCAGCAAAAATTCCCTCAGTGTTCACAGACTCAGACCCCCAACTTCCTATCCTGTCTTGAGAGGTGAAAGTTCCTGTAGTTCTGAGGCTACCTCTGAGTCCAAACTAGCCCTAGGGTTCCCAGATTTCTGTTCTTTCTGTGGAGATAGCCTGGAGCTGTTTGTACTTCACACTAGTTAAACCTTAGTCCTGGGATTGGTCTTCTCAGGTTGTTCCAGGAGGACCTCTATTCTGCCCCAAGACTTAATTTGTTTTTCATTGGTCTATGTTTACTTGGGGTACAATTTTGTTTTCTTTGTGGGATAAAACTGGAGAGCTTGATATTTTCTGATTTATTCTGCCATCTTCCCAGAATCCTCATATTTCAAGAAATAATTAAGGAAATTCTAGAACCAAAAGGCAAAAATAGACATTGAAAGAATCCACTGATCACCTCCTGAAAGAGACTCCAAAATGAAAATTCCCAGGAACATTATAGCCAAATTCCAGAACAATCAGGTCAAGGAGAAAATACTGCAATCAAGCAGAAAGAAACAATTCAAATATCATGGAGCCACAGTTAGGATTATACAGAATTTAGCAGCTGCTCCATTAAAGAATTAGAAAGCTTGGAATGTGATATTCTGAAAAGCAAAGTTAGCTAGATTAGAAACAAAAAATTGTCTATCAGGTGAAAATGATTATTTCTTAAGGGGAAAATGGTCATTCAATGAAGTAGAGAACTTTCAAACACTTCAAACAAAAAGGCGGAGCTGAGCAAAATATCTGATTTTTAAATACAAGACTCAGGAGAAACATAACGGGTAAACAGGAAAGAAAACAAAAGGGATTAAAAAAGGTTAAATTGTTTACATTCCTATTTGGGAAGAGGAGACATGTAATTCTTAAGAACTATTAAGGTGGTCGGAGTATACACAGTGTGGGTATGAGATGACTTTGATGGGATGATATAAAAAATTAAGGGGTGAAGATTACACTGGGGACAGAGGGAAGAGGTTGAATGAAGTAAATTATCTCACATGAAGAGCCACAAAAAACTATTACAGTGGAAGGAAAGATGGGGTGGGAGTGGGGTGGGATATTGGTGATAGGTATTGCTTGAACCTTACTCTCATGGAATTGATTCAAAGAGGGAATAATATAGTCAGGGTACAGAAATCTATCTTAGCCTAGAGGAAAGTAGGAGGAGAAGAGTTTTAAAAGGGAGGGCAAATTGGGGGAAGTGGTAGTCAGAATTGGTGAAGAGGGGAAAAATGAAAGGAGAGAAAGGAGGGGAGAGGAAGAGGGAGAGAGATGGACCAGGAAAAATAGGATGGAGGGAAATACATAGTAATCATAACAATGTAAATGGGATAAACTCATAAAATGAAAATGGATAACTGGATTAAAAAAGAATTCTCCAATATATTTGAAGTACACTTTTGAAGCAAAGAGACACAAAGAATAAAGGTAAGGAGCTAGAGGGAAATCTCATGCTTTAGTTGAAACAAAACAAAACAAAACAAAAAAACAGGCATAGAAATTAAGATCTTGGACTAAGAAAAAGCAAAAATCAAAAAGGAAAAACTACTAAAAGGTACCATAGACAATGAAGTAATATCAATATCAATACTAAACATGAGTTAAGTGAATTCTAATTATTTAAAAAACATTTAAGTCTAAAGCTATAGTATTTGAAAAAACAGGCAAAGGAGCCCTACCAAATTTTACAATAGAAACATAGTGTGGATACAGGAAGAGCTAAACAGAGAAAACTCTAGACCAATATGCATTATTATGCAATATATTATCTATGCTATGTTTATTATAACATTCTTTAAATTAAGTGAGTTACAGAGAGACAGTAAAATTATACTAGTGGGGTAAACTTTCCACTAAACAAGGTAAATTTAACCACAAAAATAAGCGAGGTTAAGGAGGTAAAGGTTTTAGAGAAGTTAGATATAAAAGACCTCTGGAGAAAATTATATACATTTTTTTCTTCAACGGTACCTAAAAGAGCATAAAAATCTCAATCTTAATGTAGAAAGGCAGACGTATCCTCTTTTCAGATCATACTGCAATAAAGTTACATTCAATAATAGGTAGTGGAAAAATAGGTTAAAATTAATTGGAAACTAATCTTAATGAGTGAGCCAAAGAACAAATCATCGAAACAATTTCATTAAAGAGAATGACAATGAGTCAGCATACCAAAATTTATGCGATACAGCCAATACAGTACTTAGGGGAAATTTTACATTTCTAAATGACAATAAAATAGAGAAAGAGCAGATCAATGAATTAGGCATGCAACTAAAAAAAAAAAAAATAGAAAAAGAATGAATTAAAAACTCTTAAGCACCAAATTAGAAATCCTGAAAACCAAAGGAGAGCATAGAAAAATCAAAAGCAAGAAAACTATTGAACTAATAAAAGAGCTGATTTCATGGGAACCTTTCTCCCCTTAAAATAGACAAGTTTGGTTAATTTGATTTTTAAAAAATTACCAGTATAAAAAATTAAAAGGGTAAATTCACCACCAATGAAGAGGAAATTAAAGCAATTAGGAACTATTTTGCCCAATTGCCAATCTCTCAAACTAAGTAAAATTGATGGATATTTACAAAAATATAAATTGTCAAGATTAACAGAAGAGGAAATAGAATACTTAACCCCATTTTAGAAAAAAAATTAAGTCATCATTGAACTCTCAAAAAATCTCCAGGGCCAGATGGATTCACAAGTGAATTCTACCAAACATTTAATTCTGATGCCACGTAAACTATTTGGAGAAGCAGGAGAAGAATTCTATCAAATTCATTTTATAAGATGAATAAGGTGTCAACAGCTGAAATAAAGAAAATTATAGGCCAATTTCTATAATGAATATTGATGCAAAAATATTGGCAAGGAGATTACACCAATATATCACAAGAATCATACATTGTGACCAGATGGGATTTATACCAGAAATGCAGGACTGGTTCAATATTAGGATAACTCAGCAAAATTGACCATATCAATAAAAAAAACCTAACAAAAATAATTATCTATACAGTTGCAAAAACTTTTGATTAAATACAACACATTCCTATTATAAAGAGCATAGGAATAAATAGAATATTTTTTCAAAATAACTAGTATCTAAAGCCATCAGCAAACATTTGTAATGGAAATAAACTAGAAGGCTTTCCAATAAAATCTGAAGTGAAGTAAGAATGCCTACAATCATCATTTCTTCAATATTGTACTAGGAATATCAGCTATAGCAATAAGAAAAATGAAAAAAATTAGGATAGGGAATGAGAAAAAACCTAGTACTCTTTGCAGAAGATATGGTGTACTTAGAGAATTGTAAGAATCTATTATAATTGACTTCAGTAAAGTTGCATATAAAATAAACCTACACCATCATTTCTATATGTTATCAATAAATCCCAGAGATAAATTCTGTGTAAAATAATTAAAGACAATATAAAATATTTGGAAGTCTTATCTGCCAAGACAATCCATGAACTATAATAAACACAAACCTCTTTACACAAATACAAATCTTAAAAATTGGAAAATCAATTGCTTGTGGGTAGTCCAAGCCAATATAAAAATGACAATGCTAACTAAATTTACTTATTCAATGCTATTCCAATGAAAACTACAAAAACAGAAAAAATAATCTGAACGAGCAGAAAGTCAAGAATATCAAGGGAATTAATGAGGAAAAATTGTGAAGAAATATGAGTCATATGAGATCTCAAACTAAATTACAAAATACTAATCAAAACTGTCTGGTGGAATAGATTAGGCACACGAGACAGACATAGTAGTAAATGACCATAGTAATCCAATATTTGATAAAGACCCAGATTCTGGGAGAAGAATTCACTAGTTGACAAAAACTACTTAGAAAACTGGAAAATAGTATGACAGAAACTAGATATAGACCAAATCTTATACTATATACCAAATAAAGTCAAAATGGGTACATGATTTTAATATAAAGCAAATTAGAAGAGCATGGAGTAGTTTACCTGTGAGATCTATGGAGAAGGGAAGAATTTGTGACCAAATAAGAGATAGCAAATATTACGAGACATAAAATATCTAATTTTGAGTAGATTAAAATTTTTTTTTTTGCAGAAACAAAATCAATGTACCAAGATTAGAAGAAAATTAGAAAAATGGGAAACATTTTTAATAGCAAGTGTCTCTGATAAAGGCCTCATTTCTCAAATATATAGAGAATTAAATCAAATTTACAGGAATATACATTCTCCAATTAATAAATGGTCAAAGGATATGAACATACAATTTTCAGATGAATTCAAAACTACAGTCATGGGGGGGGGGAAAGCCCTAAATCACTATTGATTAGAGAAATGTGAATTAAAACAACTCTAAAGTACCACCTTACACATAAAATAAAATAAAAATCAATCATCTTGACTAAAGTGACAGAAGAAAATTATAACTACTAGAGGGAAATGTGGGGAAATTGGGGCATTGTACTATTGGTGTAATTATGAACAATTTACAATTATGTCCAAAGGGCAATCAAACTGTGCATACCCTTTGATCCAGCAGTACCACTACTGGGTCTGATTCCAAAAAAGATTTTTTAAAAATGGGAAGAGGATCTATTTGTACAAAAACATTTAGAGTTGCTCTTTTTTTTTTTTTTTGGTGGTAAAGAATTGGACATTGAAGAGATGCCCATCAATTGGGGAATGGCTAAACAAGTTGTGGTATATGAATGTAATGGAATACTCATGCTATAAGAAGTGATGAGCAGGCAGGCTTCAGAAAAATTTTAAAGACATGAAAGGATGCAAAGTGAGAAGAACCAATAGAATATTATACACAGTAACAGCAATATTGTACAAAGATTAACTATGAATGGCTTAGCTATTCTCATAATATAATGATCCAAGACAATTACAAAAGACTTGTAATGAAAAATGTGATCACCATCTAGAAAAAGAACTGATGGAGTCTGAAGGCAGATCAAAGCATTCTATTTTTTACTTTATTTTTTTTGTATTTTTTTTGTTCTTTTCCAACATGACTAATTTGGAAATATGTTTTACATGATTGAATTTATACAGCCTCTATCAAATTGCTTACATCTCAGGGAGGTTAGTGTTGAGAGGAGGAAGAAAATTTGAAAATTTTTAAATAAATGTAAAAAATTGTCTTTACAGGTAATTGGGAAAAATAAAATGCTGTATAAAAAATAAACTCTTGGCTAAACTCATACAGTTTAAGGATAGAAATGAGGTTCTTGGACACATGTCCTTCAAACTTGCTTCCCAGGCTGCATATTTTCATTTGAATATCAACAAATAAACATGTATTAAATAATTATTCTGTATCAGGCAGTAGGGAGACAAAAACAAAATTTTCTTTAAGCAAGAAATTTGGTGGAAAATGATCTTGAAAAAAAGTTTTTGATAGCACTTTTATAATGTGTGATACTTATTTTCTATAGAAAAACGCAATCCTCTTTCAATTTCAGTCTCTCCAGTCTGGATAATTTGGTCATGATTGAGTGAATAACATCTTACATTTTAGCCTTTTAAGATTTACACAGCATTCTCCCTGGTGAACATATTCTATTTCTATTTTACTGGTAAGAAAACTGAGACTCAAAGGTTAAATGACTTGTCCCAAATCACAAGGCTAGTGAATATCAAACTAGACCTTGGATCTATGTCCTTTAACTCCAGGTCCAGTGTTTTCCCTATCATATTAGGTCTTTGGCTTTGAAATAAAATTTGCTGAGCAGTGTATTGGATAGAATAAGAAAAAGATTTAACTGTATCCCAAAGATATTATGAAGAAAGGAAAAGGACCCACATGTACAAAAATGTTTATAATAGTCCTTTTTTTTTGTAGTGTCAAGGAACTAGAAACTGAGTGGATGCCCATTAGTTGGGGAATGGCTGAATAACTTATGGTATATGAATATTATGGAATATTACTGTTCTGTAAGAAATGACCGACAGGATGATTTCAGAAAGGCTTACATGAACTGATGCTGAGTGAAGTGAGTAGAATCAAAAGAACCTAGTATAGCAACAAGATTATGTGATGATCAACTGTGATAAATTTGGTTCTTTTCAACAATGAGGTGATTCAGGCCAATTCCAATAGACTTGTTATAGAGAGAGCCATCTGCATTCTGCGAGAGAACTATGGGAACTGAGTGTGAATCATAACATGGTATTTTCATCTTTGTTATTGTTGTTCACTTGCTTGTTTTTTTTTATCTGAATTTTTCTTGTGCAGCATGAAAAATGTGGAAATATATTTAGAAGAAGGGGGAATTGGTGAGGGAGGGAGAAAAATATGGAATACAAAGTTTTGCAAGGGTGAATGTCGAAAATTGTCTTTGCCTGTAGTTTGAAAAATAAAAGGCTATTATTAAAAAAAAGATGTGAGTTCAAGTCTCCTTTTTAATACATATTGGCCATAGAACCCTTGACAAGGTCATTTAATCTCTCCTTGTCCCAGGAACTCTCCAACACCAAGTTACATGATAGTTGAAAATCTTTATAATAATGATTTCTTCTGAGGAAGGGAACTTATACCAGTAAAATCACAGATCCAGACCAAAAAAAAGTTTCAGGGGTACAATTCATCAAATCAAGCATTCAAGCCTTTTAATAAAGAGAGAAGAGAGATCTCATATAGACTATTGTTTCTAGTATGTGATCCATGATTCCCTTACAATACAACAGTTTCTATTTTGTACAATTCTGTGGACAGGACATTGCATAGAACAATCAACATGTTCATCATTTACAAGTCTGCTCTATTCAATAAAACAACATATCCTTTATTTTGTAAAGGATGTTTCAATGGTTAGAGTATTGGATCTAAAGTCAGAAAGATTCATCTCCTTGAATTAATCTGGCCTTAGTCACTTACTAGCTGTGTGACACTGAGCAAGCCACTTAATCCAATTTACCCCGGTTTCCTCATCTATAAACATAATCTGGAGAAGAAAATGACAAACCAATCCAGTTTCTTTGCCAAGAAAACTCCAAATGGGATCATGAAGAGTCAGACACGACTGAAAAAATGACTCAACAATGAATTTTCTTTGTACCAACTCTTAACCTCTATAAACTTTAATTTCCTCATATGTAAAAAAGAAATTGTATTAGACAGTCACCAAGGAAGGCCCCTTTCAGATCTAAATCAATAAGTAATGTTAAAGTGCCTCAGTTTACAATTTTTGTCTTAAAGGAACACAATTTTCTTAGATATCCT
Source organism: Sminthopsis crassicaudata (assembly GCF_048593235.1). Lineage (NCBI taxonomy): Eukaryota > Metazoa > Chordata > Mammalia > Dasyuromorphia > Dasyuridae > Sminthopsis > Sminthopsis crassicaudata. The sequence continues at coordinate 510,065,492 of NC_133618.1, forward strand.
ATGATTTATATTTTCCAACCACTCCAACATTGAGATTTTTTACTATATGGAGAAAACGAATACGTTAGAACTCAGACTACACTTAAAATCCTGAGTCTCTCCCCCAAAAGGCTTATGTCCCGTGTCTGAAATGTGGTCCTTACCTCCCTACTTTGACCCCTATACACACACACACACACACACACACATACACACACACACACACACACTTCCATATACACACACACTCATCCTTTACATAACACACAAACACATCCGCTCCATATGCATACATATCCACACAGGTATAAAACACACACACACACACACACACTTCCATATACACACACACTCATCCTTTACACAACACACAAACACATCCGCTCCATATGCATACATATCCACACAGGTATAACACACACACACATACACACACCCAAAAATACACCACACAAACACACACACACACACACACAGAGCATTCTCCCAAGGCAACAATGGTGAAAGGAGGCACAGAAAGCTGTCGTCTTAGATTGTGCTGCATGCAGCTTTATTGGCCTTGTTGGCTTGCTCCATTCCAGGGTGCAAATCCTCATGGGCTTTTCCTAAAGCATCTTTTGTCTGAACCTTTTTTTGAGACTCCTCCCAGCGTGGCAGAGTTTGTTGGATGGTAACTCAGGATATATTCTGAGGGCGCTGCTCCAGTTATGGTCACAGTCATGGGAGAATGAAATGACTTGATTGTCTTGAGCCACTGCAGTCCCTCCTTGACTACTCTCCTAATTTCTCTCCCCTTGTATTTTTCAAATGAAATTATATATGATCTGGTTCCAATCCAGTCTTAATTTTTTGTTTTCCTTTAATAACTCCAAGCTGACTCCCCTAACTGCACCCTACAACGAACCCCCCATCTGCAGGAAGAAGGCCAACAATGTGACTGTTTGGACAACGTTTTATGTGGTCTTCCTCTCTGACATCCCTTCCTCTTGGCTGGCAGAATGAATTCAGCTTTTAAAAAATGAACAAATTTAATAACAAAAACTTAAATCAGACCAGCTTCTTGATCAGATGCTGCTTCCTTGGAAACAAAGGAGATGGGGAAGGAAAGGGATTTCATTTCCTTCTTTGTGTGAGCAAGGGAGAGCGCGGTTCATCAGACTGTAAGATTTAGAGGTAATATACCTCAGTGATCATCAAGCCAGACACTTCTTATTTTACTGATGAGGAAACTAAGACCCAGAGGAATTATAATTCTGGGTGTAGAGAAGAATAGGTTCTGAAAATAAACTCACAAGTGTATCCTTGGCAATAATTTCAGGCACTTGATAATGGCACCTCTCCAGTGATCTGAAAATGTAAGATGTTCTTTGTAAGAACAGTTTCCCAAGGGGTCAGATGGGATGACACTCAGTGGCGCTAAAAGACAGGGATCTACTCACTCTTGGGAGTGGCACTGTGCAGGAATGAAGCCATCCATCCATTTACCTTTCATTGGGATGCTCCCTGGTGAAATCCAGGCACTCTTGAGAAACCCCTGTGGCTGGGCTTTCAGGGAGTGGCCTTTCTTTAGTTTTATACCTGCTCTAAAACAATTTGAGGTATGAACGTGCCTTTAAAACTAATTCCAGTTTAGTCTGTGTGCAGAGTGACCTATGGCTTCACCAAAAATCGTCATATTAACTTTGAGATGGGAAGAGCTCTGTTCCCACCTTTAGAGGGAAGGAAATAAGCTGGTTGCCTCCATTGTAAAGAAGATACTCTACTTCATACAATCTAAGGGTCTTTTTTCAAGTGTGTGTTTGCAGGGGGTTTGGGAGAGCAGAATTAATCCTACTTACTAGGGAAAAATGAGCCCTCATCATCCCCTTTCTGAAGAAGGAATGAGGGAAAGGGGGCAATGAGGGAAAGGGAGCAATGAGAAATAGAGGACTTAGCACATATTGGTGAATATGAGTCAAAAATATTTTGCTCTCTAGATTCTGCACACAAGTGGGTGATTTGGCATGGGGAAGATCTGGAAATGCTTAAGAGAAATAACACACAAGTGAGATAATCTAGAGGGTATAGACTTACAATCTGTGAATTTTTCCAGGAGACCAAAGAGCAGTCCTTCCCAACAAACTATTAAAAAAGAAAGTCATCATCTTAAAGGTCCCCAGAATTTCAGACACAATAATGTGCTCCAACAGGAATACCCTACTGCAGCCAGGCTTGTCTCTGTCTCTAGGCCCTTCTTCATATCTTTCTCTATTCTTCTCCTCCTCTGAATCATACACATCTTTCTAAATCTCAGCTGGAAGAGGCTCTTCCTCCTTTCCACTCATCAAATTTTATTCATCCTTCAAAGATCCAGGGTAAGCTGACCTGTGGGAAGCTTTTCTCCTATGGCTTCAGCCTCCCTTCCCCTTTTGAAGTCCTCTGCATTCAGTCTGAACTCCTTCTTTGGTCCTGATGCTAAACTTCTTGGTTTTGGTTTTTTATTTCTCATGAACATGTTTCTTCTTGTTCTTTGCTTATGCATGTCCCTGATTCAAGTCATGTCTTTGGCTATAGGACTGGCGAATTACTACTTCTCAATGCTCTTTAATAGCTCTTTAAGATTTTTTTTAGTTTCAGGGAAGATGGTGATTTATGTTGGTAGAAGAATTATCCTTATCTGGGAGTTCCAGATCCTAAGTAGCTTTCTGTCTTATGTTTTTGCTCCCCCATGGTGCTTGGAATTATGGTTCTTAGCAGCTAAGAGATTGTTGATTTGAGTCAATGAAAGTATATGGAGGAATAAAAAATGCTAGAAGAAAGGACCATTAGGGGTCTCCCAGTGGAGCTACTGCTTCTTTACCCTTCCAGTGAGTCCCACACGAACCTAGTCAAATTCAACTGAATCTACTTTTCTCCAGATTGCTGTCACTACAGTACTGTCCCACCCTTCAGAGTGTATAAGAGATTAACTGGCCACAGAGGTGATAATAGAAATATCCCTTATTTTGACTAAAAACATGGAAAATTGGCAATTATGATAGAGAGGAGCCTGTCTTAACTTTAGGTTCTTTGGTTAGTATTTAGAGACATCTATAGTCCAAAAAAGCAGCTACTCATAGATATGACCATTTCCTTACAAATTGGAATCTGAATTTCTGCCTAGAGGCTCCCCTCCTGAGGACTCCTGATACAGGAGGTCCCAATTAGCAGCAAAGTATATCAACATCTGATATATACATCAATATATATAAAATAGATACTTTTTATGTTTAAAAATCTGCAGGATCAGAGTTAGAACTAGGCAGCAGTGGAGAATTGGGGGGAGAGGAAATTCACAAGAGACAACCATAGCCACCCTGAACAAGTTTTAGGGACCTAGAATTGTATTTCATCATGAGCTGATCCAAGTTACTAGGCTTCCAACTGGCCCAGTGAATATATGAAAAATGTCTTCATGTCTTCATGAGATTGCTCCTCCAGCCACCACTCCAGACTCAAAAGAATCCATCCTGAAACATCACTCAGGGAAATGACCTTGACCCAGGCTAGGACAAACAACAGCACTAGTACAATTTCTTCTCACCAAAAAAGAGCAAACAGTCCTATCTTTGGAATTAGGATTGAGATACCATGAGGACTGGGATCCAGAAAGTCTAGGAATGTGAGTCTCTGAGGAATGCTTGTGATCAGCTCTCCAAGAATTACCTTGTTCTAGGACTAAAATTTCACTTGGAAGAACTGGAATGTAGTTTAACACAAGTAGGTTAAAAGTACACATCATTATAACGAAAGGGATCCAACACTAAACTACCTTATAACCAACATGATGTTTAATAAAACATTTATTCCCTGTATGGATCTCAGGAATTCTTCATGATGTATTCATTCAGGAATTCTAGTCCTCTTATGTTTAAATGGAAAGTTTTCTCAATAGTCTGAAATCATTAACTCTGGTATAGAAAATGTGCTTTAAATAATTTCCCTCTCTTTTTCTTTCTTTTAATATAATTTAGTCATCTCACCCATTCTTCTGTCTTCTGCCATCCCAAGAAATACCCAAGACCTTAAAAATTTAGTGTGTTTAAGTCACACAAAATATATAACTTTGGTTTCTTTCCCCATGAAATGATGTCAACCCAATTAACTAACCCTGAATGTCAGCCATCAATGTTTTCTCCTAGAATCTGAGAACTAGATGACCCCTTAGAGGTTAGTTCCTTCTTCCTCTTTGTCTCATTTCTCTAGAAGGCCAATACTTACATTTTACCCTGTTTTCCATATTGAAAATATATACAATTGGCTACAACATTCCAGTTCTCAAAGCAGAGCTGTCAAAAGTGTAATAAGGTCTGCTTCCAAAGAAAGGGAGGATTTTGTTCTCCATCTTGATATACTGGGGGCATCTCCCCAGTACCATGAGATGCCTTTCACAGAGGCCTACATCTTCCTCTTAATCTACTTCAAAGGATTTTGCATTTTCTTCATAAATATTTGTGCCAGGGCCGCTAACTTTGCTAGTTTGATGTAAGGTGGAGACAGATTTGGGAGGGGACCACTGACAAGACTAGAGAAGCAGAGGTCAGGGAGAAAAGAAAAGAAAGAAATGTAGTGACAAAAGAGCAATGAGATGCTTTGGTAGGACCTCATGAGAAGTGTTCAAGTGGTGGCTGGATGAGATAGGGTGGGATGGAGGGAGATGGGATTCTTGTTCAGGTTTGCACAGGACTAATTGGCCTGTCAAGTTTCTACCCACTCCGATATTCTGTGAGTGGGAGAAGAGGATTTTGACATGACTCCCTAATTAGGTTGTGTACTTCCTGAAAGGGAACATGTCTTACTCATCTCTACATTTGACATAGAACCTTGTGCCAAGCAAGTGCTCATTAAGGACTGACTGAGTGAATCAGTTAAAAAGAGGAAAGAGAAGACATGAGCCTTCTGAGACTTCAGTGACATTACCCTAAGTTTGGATGAGCAATTCCTGTCCCACATGCAGTAGGAAGCTAGAGGAGTCACAGGTGAGATATTGCCGTAAATTTAGAGAATTAGGAGAGGATGATAGACTCCAACCCCGCTTTCCTTAGGTCTTAAAAGTCCTGTACCTTAACCACTGGGTCCCCAGACCTTCTTCCCAAGTAATTCTTAGAGTTTTCTGTGAATGCCCCTTGATATATTCTGCAGTGTCAAGACTTCTGAACTGAGCAGCCCACTTGACCTATTGCACCTAACTAGGTTGTTGGACTTTTTTAGCCTGCTGTGACTTTATTTTGAGGTTTTCCTTCCCTACGTTTTTAGGAGACACACAATGTTTCTCCTAGCCAATGTCAATTAGAACTATACTCCAAAGTGCTTGTTCTTTAATCTGACTCTCTTCTCTTCTCCCTCCCCCCAAACCCCTCAACTCTCATTTTCTTATGCCAGAGACAGGTGGTATATCAGTACAATGGGAATGTCCCAGGTCCACAAGACCAATTTCTTCCCACCTGATATAACCTCCTCCCCCCTCTCTCCCTGAGATTTGCCATATGCATAGTTCTTTAGTTGATTCTTTGAACAAACTGTGCTCTATATATTTTGCTGTCTTCGGGCTATCATTCTGAGGCACATCCTTCCATCCCAGCCAGGCTGGTTTCACTAGTTGCGGTACACATGTGTAGAGATACATATATTATATATGTTTAAAAATTTAAAAAGGTTAAAAACAATAACTTCAACAGCTCCTGGCTGTTCCAGGCAGGTGAGGTCTCACCCTGTAATTTTGAAGGTGAGGAACTTCCTTTCTGAGGGGTTCCCCCATAATGGCTACAGTATGGTTTTTCCTCCATGGAGGTTAGCTCTGGAGTCCTCAGCCAGGCAAGCAGCTCAGCACTGCATAGGTTCAGTGGGTCACCATTGGAAATTCCACCCTTTGCCTGTTTCTTCTGCCTCCAGAAAGTCAAACCAAAGGCAAACCCGGATGATGGGAAGTTCCATGCATTTGTGGTAGCTGAGGAAGTCAAGTAGATCTCAGAGTTGTGTCTCATCTCGTGTCTCAGGATGGCATGGGTCCAATTTATTACTGCAACTGCTTTTCCGACTGTGTGTTTCATTGGTTACATGGGCTAAGGGGTCTGATCGAATTAAATATCTAGAAAACAAAGAGGCAAAAAACTGACAATTATCCACTTTCCACCTAGGGTGATGATAATGTTCTTTTCTCATTTTTCATTGAAGTTTGCAAGTATTTAAGTGCCTCAGGGGAACCCAGTTCATGCTGTTTCCTTTTTTCCTATTTTTCTAGGCCAAACTTAAGTAACTTCCCCCAACCATTCCAGATTAACAATGACCTCCAACTTCTCTGAACTTCTGCAGTATTCAGAGTAGATATCATAGAATATGGTTCATGATTAAACATTATCTTCTCTTGCTGTTCCTAATTGTTTCTCATGCTCTGTCTCCCAATCTAGAATGAGGTCCCTGAAGTCAGGGTATCATCTTCTCCTTTGTTTCTCCCCCATAGTGCCTCCCATAGTGATGTAGAAGTGCTCAACACATGCTTATTTGTGTGGGTTCTTCCACACATGGAGAATGAGAATGGAGACACAGTGTCATTCCAGACTAGAAGATTCCTAAGGCTGGGTTCTATGTCATTTTTATTTTTGTTTGTATCTATCTATCATCTATCATCTGTCTATCTATCTGTCTGTCTATCTATCTATCTATCTATCTATTTTATTTTTGACAATAGTGCCTTGCATATAGTAGGCTCTTAAATGTCTGATGAATTAAATTGAATAGAATCAACCACTCCTTTCACTGTCTTATCTGAATGCAAAACTTGCTTTCTCCAACATCACCACATTCTTGGAATCCTTTGTAAAGTTATTTCTGAGGGCTGGAAGGAGTTACCCTATTGTTTATATTCTATGATTTCTTGTTGGAACTAACCTTTCTTTGATGTTTATGCCATTTGTGAATATCTCCCTTGCCCATCCTTATTGATATTACCTCCTCACCTCTAGGACACTCATATTTTTCTCAATTTGCTGTCTCCTGGGATAATATTCAATTATTTCAAGTTACAAATCCTTCTCTTTTGCCCTTACATTTTCTCAAGCTTTTCAGAGTCATTGGCTTTCATTTTTCATTTTACTTTAGCCACTCACTGACATGGCCATATCTCACACTTGATCACTATTAAGAACTGATTTATCTTCAAGGTCTTAATCTACCCATCATTTATTAATTCCACAGAGACTTATGCTTTGTGTTTTTCTTCTGACAATGTAATATGATATAAAAATGATCTTGAGTTTTCAAAACAAAAATTTTAAATCTTTATCAATGCCTTCCTTTTGTTTTTTACATGATGGTAATTTTCTGAGATTTTCCCTTTCCCAACTGAATGCTTCCATGTAATAAAAAAAAAATTAAGCAAAACTGATATATAACAGCCTTTGCAATACTTTGCTCATGTGATCCTCTACCTCTCTTGACCCTGAGTTTTTGAAGGCTACATGAAAGAAAAATCTTGTCAGGTCCTACCAAATGGAGAGGTTTTGAAAATAGGCTCAAGTATAGATTGTGAACATACGTCTATATCTATAGCTATAGCTATATACATATATGTGTATGTTTGTATATATGTATATATATATATGTGTGTGTGCATACACATATATACATGCATATAATCCAAGAACCAGTTTATCCAAGTTTGGAGAGGGGCGACTAGGTGGCACAGTGGACAGAACACTAGGCCTGGAGTCTGAGAAACCAGAGATGCAGCCTTAGATACTAGCCATATGGCCTTGAGCAAGCCACTTAACTGTTTGCCTCAGTTTCCTCATAAAATGAGTGGGAAAAGGAAATGGAGAACTATTCTGGTATCTTTACCAAGAAAACCCCAAATGGGCTGGGCACAAATGAAAACAACTAAACAACAGCAAAAGTTCGGAGAAGCTCATCATTAGAAGGTTGCCACAAAGTGGGTGGTTTTGGGGCACTATTTCAATTTGTTAAATGAGGAAGACACAGAGGGAAGGATACGCAGTCTGCACTGGTGGGGTGAGTGATATGACACATGCTGTCAGTAATGAAGACTTATCTTACTAGCCTATGAGTCTCTCAAAGGACAGGGTTTGTGCCTTTATCTTTGTATTTCCCACGGGGCCAAACAAGGGCTCTTGCACCTACGAGGAGCTCTGACAGTTGATGTAATTCTGTGTTCATGATGTCACTTTAGGAACTTGTTCTGGGAACACAAATTCCTCTTCTGATTTGGGAGAGTGGGTTACAGTAAGACAAAGGGTGATTACTGTACTTTCTTCCTCCCCCCCTCCCGCTCTCCTTCCCTACCCCCCCACTCACACGATATCATTCAGTTCCAGCCTCGTGTCTGGTGGAGGGTTGATGAGGACATAGGACAGTGTATTCTGGTGGTCATTCATCTCATCTGAAAAGGGAACAGAACCAACAGCGTCACTTTTTTGTTCCAGGAGCTGCTGGCTACGTTAGCATTTATTTCCTTTCTTTATTTTTATAAACATGATGGCAGAGAACCTGCATAAAAGTCCTCTGAGTTCTCATCCTAATGCAAAGGTGTCCCTGTGTCCTGGAAGATTGTGCCAGTGGAGTCCATGTGCTGACTGTTTCTACAGAACTGAGAAGGCTTCAGGGGCAGGTCTGTGCCGGCTGTTTAAGGACCAGTCTCATTATAAGTGGAAGGGCTCATCAACAGTGGGTTGAGCATCCCTTAGGGGATGGTCGTTTTTTTCTTTTCTTGGCCATAATGATACATAATAAAAAATACAAAATAGCTCAAGTTTGAAGAAGAATGCACATTGCCAGATTATAACACGGAGATAGTTAGATGAGTAGCCCTTTGTATTACTCTATGGATAATGACTTGGATAAAGTAAATAACAGGAAATGAGGCTGGATCACTTGGGAAAATATGTAGCACTTTCAATTTGTATCTTGCCATAAAAGTACAGATTTCTACTAATAAAAATCTCTCAGTGATGTTCTGTTGCTGAAATAATAGGATACTATGCTCAGAAGAATCAAAATCTCAGGTGACCCAAAGAGCAGTGAGAAGATGCGTGGTTAAGAATGAATTGGGTGTTGCTCATTACTTGTAATGACTGTAAAATACGTCATCAAAGATGTGCGTGACTGGAAAATAAGATGAGTTTGTCATATAGTAAGAGCCAGGGAATGGGCTAGACAGTTTGAATGTGCTCTGACATCCAGGAAATATGAATGGTCACAGAGGGAGGTCTTCAATGCATCAGATGGATTCCCTCAGAGGATTTATAGAAAGACATGGACAAGAATTGCACGAGATGAGTAGGTATGGAAGGGCTGCTGTTTGCATCAGTGATGGAATATTTATATTGGCTCCATTGAAGAACTGAAGCATTTATGGCAGAGGGAATCTTTGGGAGTGCCATGAAGACTCAAGTTCCATATTTGTTTTCAGGGGTTCTATTCTCTTTCTATATCTAGGTTCTCTTCATTCAGTCTTAAGCTGGAGTCTGTCCTCCTTCATGGAACTTTCTCTGACTACCCTAGACCAGCACAATTGCTCTTTTCTCTGGACTTCTGGAATACTTACTATTTATACAATTCATTGGGTACCTTACCAAATGAGATATTGGTAAAGTGCTTAGTGTAATGCTTAGCACAAAGTAATATTCCTTTCCTCCTTCCCCACCTTGGCACAGGTGACTCGTGTTAGTTCTTCTGTTGTTTAGCTTTCCACATGTACAAGTTTTGTTCTCCCTGACCAGAAGTATACTTCTTAAAGGCAAGAGGCTGTTACCTTCTTTCCATCTATCTCATTACCTAGCTCAAGGTTGAGCTCAGGAAATGTTTGTAGAATAAATTCACTCTTGTCTGGAAGGCGAAGAGGACTGGGAGCCAATTTGTCATGAATGGATGGGACAAAAATTTTAAACATCACAGTTAGCTTCTATTCCCTTCTCTCCACCCACTCTATGCCCTGTCCCCTCATCCTACCCCATTGGAACCCAGGAATCCCTTGCTGGCTACAAAGCTACTTCTCCCAGTCATGGCCTATTTAGGCAATACCTCAGAGGCCTCAGTTTCTTCCTTTTTCTATGTGACACAGATGTTTGAAGGTGGTTATGCGTATCTGAAGGCTTTTTCCAGGGAAAATATTTGTAATCTCCCCCATTATTATTATTTATCCGGTTAATACACTTATAAGAAAGAGTTGGTGGCAGAGCCACAGGTTAAATGCTTCAATGATTTGATCTAATTTGTGTCAATAATTTCTCCTCAGTATGGAGTCACAGCCCATCTAGAGTCTTCACATTCTGTGTGATTCTTGTCCATGTTTTCTCACAGATCCTCTAAAGAGGATTTACTCAGTGCCCTGGAGATGTTTCCCGAGGTCTTCAGGGATGGCACAATAGGGATTAATGTTATCCCTTGCTCTCACTATATGACTAGTTCACATCTTGTCTTTACCATAGATGTCCTTGTGATGTCAAATATATGCTTCAAGTAAAGGAAAACTTTCTAACACAACTATCTGAAAATGAAATTGGACATGAAATCTCTCCTATTGGAGAGAGTCCTTACTGCTAATTTTTGACAGAAAAAATGCCTGGCAAAACTTGATAACAATGTAGGCACAAAGTATAGGACAACCCCCTGGCCTGAGAGGCACTCATTAGCTTAGCAGCTATGAGCAACCTTATTCTTTTACCCAAAGATCTTTTATTCTTCATGTCAATAGTCAGAATCTTACCTTGCCCTTGAGAAAAACAATCACATCAGCATTTACTTCAGTGGTAAAAGAAAAACTATATCCAATAAAAGAGAGAAAACAAACAAACAAACAAAAAAAAAACAAACAAAAAAACAAACTTGGCCAAGTCAAATGAAATAACCAAATTTTAGATTTTCCCCTTTTAATGATGATTTTGTTTCTTTAAAATCACAAATTCAGAGGTTGAATAAAGCCTAGGATTCCCATAAGGCAGCAACTAGTCAAAGCACATTCCTGCAGCTAAAAAGAAGGGATCTAGTCAGAGTTTTTACTTAGTGAGTGAGCAAGATGTTCTTCCAGGGCATATGGAAGAGTCTTAACCAATGTGACCTGAAGCATGTTTCCTCATCTCTCTGCATTCTCATTCTCTGCCTACCTCAGATGGCTGTTGTTAGGGGTGATTATGAAAAGGTTTTTAGAAATGTAAAATATTTTATAATTTGCAAAGTTTTACAAACATACAAAATTGATATGATTAAAACCATGCTTGTATTTTTTTTCCTATTTCTTCCTAACTCACTGGAAAAAATTAACCTTCTCCACTGGCTCACTTATTTTAAGCCACCAATACAACCACCAATGTGGATACAATTGACCTCAAAAGCAGAACGCCTGAATTGTGGGGGAAAGAAATGTGGATGTTGCAGGTGGCTTGTGCCATCTTTCAGCTATGAGTAGAAAAGAAACCAGCTGGGGTATATATATATATATATATATATATATATATATATATATATATATATATATATATATATATATATATATATATCAGCAGATCATGGAGATAGAGAAACCAGACCACATGGACAAATGCATCAACATGGCTGTCCAAATACTTGAGACAATTCTGGGCAGGGTGCATCAAGGACAGGATAAATGGGGGCTGAATGGAGAGGTGAGACCAGGTGGGAGTGGGGAAGGACAGGGCATCTTCCCTTTCTGCAAGGCTTATTAGTAGGAACTCTAGTATCCAGCACTGGGGGGCAGAAAAGAAGGGCATCAGACTACAAACTGCTCTCCTCTACCTAACCTGTATTGGCTTTTAAGCTTGGAAATTGAAAAATTGGCAATCAGCATTTGGATTAGGTTCTTTTAAATAAAATTAAAAAGTGTAATTGAATTTAGTAAATTTTTGCTAAATATCTTTAGTGTGCCTAGCAATTTGCAAGTAAAATCTGGCAATACTCAGTAATCTTACTTCTCATAGTCTCCCCTTCCACTACTTTTTCCTTTTGTCTTTTAAAATTCTCTTTATTCAGGTCCATTTTCCAGAATGTTTTTATTTCTTTACTTGAACCCATGATCCATTAAAAGAGATAGCATAAAGGAATGACACAGACCTGTGTAAGCTCATCTCCCTATGCAGAAGAAGGCATGTTTCCTGTGGGTAAACTAAAATCAGCCCTGATTTCTGATACTTGATGACACAAAGAGTGGATTTTTGGTGTGTTGGGAGATTGGGTGGAAATGGCCTGGGAGGATCAGAACTCTGCATTTTTGTTTAATTATCTCTCTAATGATTAAGCATCATCTCATTCATAGACCCATGGTACTAAATTTACTTCCCTTTGAATATACCCTGTATATTCTCAATGCCTTTGTCTAGGAAGTAGTTCTCAAAAGTTCAAGGACTCCTGGAAATTCCTAAGACTATTTTAAGGGGTCCTCAAAGTTGAAACTATTTTCATAATAACATTAAAATGTTATTTGTCTTCTAAGTACTTTTCCCTATTCCATCTGTATATCTGTATGAAGTCAGATATTTTTCATATATCTTAATCAAAACAACATATAACAATGAATGAAGAAGCAAATAGAAGATACTCTCTTCTATTATGGCAGACACGAGAGATTTGCAAAAATGTGTAAAATAAGGTCATTCTTCTCACCAATTTTTTGTTTTGATTTTCCAAAAGAGTTATTTTTCATATTAATATTTTATTTATATTAACATGTAATGGATTTGTTGTGATATTAAATGACTTAATAACTACTTAAACATTTGTCATTTAAAATTTCTCCCATGTACACAATAGCTCTTTGACATGCTCAATAACTTTTAAGAGTATAAAATCTTGAGATCAAAAAATTTGAGAACCATTGTCTTGTGGGATAATCTCCCTTTTTCTTATTCCTGTCTGAATTTAGCCCATTCCTCAAAGCCCAGACCAAACTCCAGACCATTGGGCAAGTCTGTCCTGAACTCTCTAGTCTACTGACTCTTCCTCTCTTGAACTTCTAGAATACTATGTTTGTTCTAGTCTTTGGATACAGATTCTACTATATATACAGATCTATTCCTTTTTTATGTATATATGCCTTGTTTCTTTGAACTTTGAGCTTTGAAGGCAGGGATCATACCTTATCCATTTTTGTCTTCCCCAAAAGGTCAAATGCAGTGTAGACACATAATAAATATTTGCTATAAATATTTAAATAATATATAAATATTTTATGGTGTACTTATCTCACTCTCCTTTCCTATTAATACGTGAATGTTTCCTATGAAATCAGATTATAAGATCATTGAGAGCAGGCTCTTTATTGTATTTACCTTTTTTTATGCCTGGTGTTAGACCCAGAGCCTTGTCCACAATGGACATTTAACCAAATTTCATAAGATTGAAATATATAATTGAATCTGTTTCTTGGTATTAATAATCTTTAGGATATCTCCAGTGAATTCTCTGGGGGAATAATAACAAGCTCGTGATACAAAATCAAGTTCCCCTCAAGGCATGACCATAATTCCTGGCTTGTCCATAAGAGCATCATGGAGCTGGAGGTGAGCTTGCCCATCAGCACTGCCAGCATTCTTGCCCGAAGCCTTACAGTAAGGAAGGAAGATGGGGAAAGAGGAGTGGAGAATCAGGATGCGCGATGAGGGACAGAAGGACCTGCTGGATCTCAGTCGTCCTCGGGGTGCAGCCAGTGACAGGTGGGGAGGGCTGGGGAGCGGTCACTGAGGGCAAGCCTCTCGGCTTCATGGAGAAGCCACTTTGTCCAATGGTACCATGCACCGCATACAAGCATTCACCCATGCACTGTACTGCCACTGTCCTGGGGCTGCTTGGCCTGAGGACAGACCAGGGCACCATCACACCATTCCCAGAGCAGATTAATCGTTGGTTATAAGAAGCCAGCCCCAAAAGAAGGGACTCCTGAACCACGGGAATTGGGGTCCCCAAACCAAGGGCTTTTAGAAGTTGGCCTGTAGGGGAAAAGGATGAACAAACGAATCTCAGCTTTGGCCAGCACCATCCAGGAAGTAGCGTATACAAAGCATGGGCCTTCCATGAGAATCATTCCTGGAACCCAATTTTTGGAGGGGGTGAAGGGCATAAAAGAAAAAGCACACGATCGTAAGAAAATGCCAACTTTTCCCATCCACTGCGTTCTAGCCAGGGCCATAAACCCAAGTACATTCAATTCCCTTAAACTGTAAGAAATTAGAGTGGCTATCTTGATCTCCCCAGCTTAGAGGCTGATATATATGTCCCCAGAACCTTGCTGCCTTTCAGTGAAAGGCAGTGGTTCTTAACTTGGAGTCCATAACTTTAATTTTTAAAAATATCTCAATAAATTTATTTCTATATAATCAGTTTCACTTGCAATCCTATATATTTCATTTTATGCATTAAAAAACCGCTACTTTGAAAATGGGTCCATAGGTTTTACCAGATTGCCAGAAGGATCCAGGATATATGTATATATTTTTTAAAGATGTAGAACCCCTGGTTTATAATATTTCTAACTACTACTGGGCAATGGATTTTCCTTCAGTTCTAGGAGAAATGCTTATCCCAGCCAGCTACTTCTGGGCAAGTCTGAAGCTCAAGTCCTTTCTTCTTGGGGGGGGGGGTGAGTCAAGAATGTGGTAGTTTCCAGGGGGTCTTTGTTTTACTAACAAAAGAAGGTGGTGACTGCGGGTGGTAGGACTCTAGTGGAGAAGACTCTCCCTTTGAGTAACCCCACATAGAAGGACTAGTCACTGGAAATGAGTAGAAGGCTTTCAACTCTTGGTTCCTTCTAAATCTAATGTTACTCTTGCTTAAGAGATGCTAGAATTAATGGAGACTTTTAATAGAATTCCAAATTCAACATTAATGATTCAACATTTAATAAGGATGGGTTCTTAACCTGGAATATGTGAACATAAATTTTTTTTTTGGTAGCTGTATTCAAGTATATTTGGTTTTCTTTCTAATCCTATGTGTTCTATGCATTTAAAAACATTGTTCTGTGAAGTAGTCCTAGGTTTCACCAGACTGTCAGAGGGGTCTAGGACGCCCCTCCCCAAAAAGGGAAGCTCCCCAACAGAGAATAGAAAGCTCAAGCAACTCCATAGGAATTTGATACATGGCACAGTTCTGGAGGAGGCTGGGCTGAAATTTCTCTGCTACCAACTATGGCAAATTTGTTCAAATGAATGAATAATACAGGATGTAAAAGTTGATTTTAGGCAATAATAGTTCATATTGTTATGGCGCTTTCAGATAACTTTTCTCATAACAACCTTTGATGACGGCAATATATTATTATCATTTTATAGATGGAAATTATCACGTGGATGAAGATTATTATTTTATAATAATCAGAAATGTATAAACAGACTCGCCCTTAGCCAAGTGTGAGGGCCGAGACTGAAGCCCAGGCTCCTACCTCCTACCTCCCACTGTTCTTTTTTCTACCAGACTCACTCCCAAAGCAATAACCGATACACAAATCGGTAATTGATTATAAAAAGTCCACTGTGGCCTCTTTGGAGCGTCCTTCTTCAGAGAGACTTTTCTGTATTGATTTGTCTTCCTGAGCTGTGGAAGGGACGCGTGCGTCCCGTCCGGGGCAGCAGGAGGGCACGCCCCCCACGCCGAATTACTGAGGGGGCTGGAGGGTCGCTCACCCCTCGGGCCACAGCGCTCCCTCTAAGAGAGTTTGGGTTGGGGGAAAACCAAAGGACCCTGGAACGAGAGTCAGAACAGCGGGGTTCCAGCTCTGGCTTTGACTAGCTGTGAGCTCCTGAGCAAGCCGCTTTTCTCCGTAGGTCCCTTAACTGTCCAACACGTTTAGCGATCCCGATCCCTGCCTTTGCGGCTCTGAGCGAGCGCTGCCTCGGCCGTTGCCTTTCTGGGCCCTCAGCTCGGGTCCCGGGAGCTCTCTCCTGCGGCAGCCCGCCCCAAGCAGAGGGGGAGGGGCTGGCTGGGGAGGCGCCCGTCAGTGGAGGGAGCTGGCATGTTCCTATCATGCTTGTGTGCTCTGAGTCGGGCTCGACTCCGGGTGGGGGGCAGAATTACCTTGTAAATATCCAAGGTTTACACGATTCATCACATCACTGGCTGTTAAATTTGCTACATCCTCTACAGAACACACAGAAAGAGGTACAGACATAAACAGAGAGAGAGAAAGAGAGATCAGCGAGCGGCGATGGGGCGAGGACCGGAGAGGAGGGCTCCGCAGCTCGGGCCAGCGCAGAGAGGGAAGAGGGGAAAGGGAGGAGGAGGGAGGGCCGCGCGGCCCAGAAAGCGGACGCAGCTGGGAGAGGAGAGCCCCCTGCACAAAAGTGCAGCCGCGCTCACGCGAAGGCTGGAGGGAGAACGCCCCAGGGCTTCTCGAGCCTTCCCACGGTCCCACGGGCATTCAGGAGTTCCGGGCTCGGGGCGGCTTGCCCTGGGATGGGGCCCAACAGGGCGCCCCTGCTGCAGAGCTGTCTCCCGGCCAGTGCTCTCTCGGGCTCTCTCCCGTCCCTCATTACATTTCACCCCAGGTCTCTTGGAACAGATCCAGTGAACTAATTCACACTGAATGCACGAGTGACTGACCGTAGCTCAAGTCCATTACCTTTTTCCAGAGGCAGCATTTAATGGTAGAAGTACCTTAAATACTGGGGCACTGTTGTGCAAAGGTTAAAAGGCTGGAGTTGGAGTCAGGCTGATCTTGGATTCAAGTCCTGCTTCTGACTCTTAACTAGCTGCATGACCATGGCTTAATTTACTCTTTCTAGGCCTCGGTTTTCTCATCGGTAAAATGGGTTGGACTAGGTGGCCTTTGACGTATGTGAAAGGTTTAGTTTAGTTTAGTTTAGTTTAGTTTTTTTTTTTTTTTTTTTTTTTTTTTTGAGGAGGTATTGAGGGATGTTGGCTCTGAGAATATGAGTTCCATGAACATGCATGGGGGGGGAGGGAGAAAGAGAGAGGGGGGGGAGGGGGGAAAGGGGAAAGGGAATAGGGTGGGAGGGAAGGAGTCAGGAAGACCTCCGTTCCAAGTTGTCCTCTGATACTACTCTGTGATCCTGTAAAATGGGGATAACATCTCCCTCCCAGGCTTGTTGTGAGGATCAAATGAAATATTTGTAAAGTGCTTAGCACAGGGCCTGGTGCACGGTAGAAATTTAATCATTGCTTATTCCCTTCCCCTTCCTTTTTCTTTTTTTACCCCTCACAATACCTCTTGAGAGAGTTAGAGAGAGAGGGAGGAAAGGAGGGAGGGAGAGAGAGTTTATTATTTAGGAGTGGGGAGAAGGTTCTGGCTTTGTGGGTTAGGCTCTTTCCTCCTCCTCTACAACTTTTCCATCCTCACTCAAAGGTGACTAAGATTTGTTTCTAAACATTCTTACTTTGAATTGGCTTTGGAGGTAGCAAGGATTCCAGTATTCAAGATTCATAGTATGTCCTGTAATATGGTACCAGAGAATGGGATTCATATTTAATAACCCAAGGACACACACACACACACACACACACACACACACACACACACAATTTTCATTATTTGCCATTGGTAGAAGAGGAAATAGAAAAGTAATTAAACCATAATATTAGCTCAACAATCATTTCTAGTTACCTTTGAAAGGCAGCATGGTGCAGAGGAAGGAGTGGATTAGCAATCAGAGGGTTTAGATTCAAATTCTGTCTATTCTATCTACTACAGAAGCAGCTAATGTTACAACAGTGAAGAGAATGTTCAGTCAGAGTCGGGAAGATCTAAGTTCCAAGTTGTCCTCAGATACTTACTAGCTGTGTGACCCTGTAAAATGGGGATAATAATAATATCTCCCTCCCAGAGTTGTTGTGAGGATCAAATGAGATATTTGTAAAGTGCTTAGCACAGGGCCTGGTGCACAGCAGAAATTTAATAAATGCTTATTCCCTTCCCCTCCCTTTCTGTATTTCTACCTCTCACAATATCTATGTGACCTATGACAAATCACCTCATGTCACAGTTTTCTCATTTACAAAATCAGGGCCTTTACATTTATATTCTCCATAATCTCTTCCATTTCTACATCCTAAGGTCTTATAGTCCCATAAATGGGTCTTTGTATTTTAATGTGTGCGTGTATGATACTCGGGAGAAACCAAGCCATTTAAAATAATTGTTGAAGCCATACTGTGAAAACCTGCCTTGAAAAAAGCTAGAAAGCAGTCTTCTTTCCTCATTCTAGCCACCTGGATCTTACTCATCCCTCCTCCTTATTTCATGAGAGGCAGACATCAGCCTCTAGGGCAGTGGAGTTCTAGACTTAGTCATAAAGACCTGAGTTGAAATATGACCTCAGACATTCACCAGTTTGTAGGATTCTGGGGCAGGTCACTTAATTTCTCTTTGCCTCAATTTCCCCATCTTTAAAATGGGGATAATAGAAACATCTACCTTGCAGGGTTGTTTTAAGGATCAAATAAGATACTATTTGTAGAGTAATTAGCTCAGTACTTGGCTCATAGTAGATGCTAAATGAATATTAGCTATTACTACATGATGGTCAGTAGAGCTAGTCTGGGCCTTTCTCTTTCTACACTTGGTACTGCGTGGTCCCTGAGTTCGGGGCTAGCAAACGTTCTGGTTTTTAAAGTGTCCTGTTGGAGTTCGTGTCCCTGTGGGCTAAGAGGAAGTGGCGTCCTGCCACATACTTGCTAGTAGAATTATGCTCACCATGAGGAATTGACCATGAGGTTTTCTGAGGATAATGCAGAGACAACTATGGTTTTTTTAAGCCAAAAAGCCACACAACAGAAGAGAGGAGAGAGAGAAGAGCAGGAGGATGAGTGCATGCTTCTGCTACCCCACTCTCACTTCTGAGAGGAGGGCCCCTGCCCCTGAGAATCTTGGTTAACCAAGCCTTTAAAGGCTGCAGAGACTCTGAGGATCAGACACTTACACACTTGAAATGAAAGGCTCAGCTCGCCGCTGAGGTGCGCTCCGGCCCTTCGGATTGCCCGCCTGCTCCCCCCCAGGCTAGTGGAGCTGATCTCCCCTTTCCCCCAGCTCACACCCTTTGCTCTGGTATCTGCTTTGTCCCCACATCACAGTTGGGCGCTCTCTGGGAGAGAGCAGAGGGTGATGTCGGACAGACTGGGAGCCAGGAGACCTGTTTCCTTCTCCTGGATCTGCCACTAACTTACTCTTTGACCTTACGCAAATCTTGTCCCTTCTCTGGACCTCAGTTTCATCATCTGTTAAATGAGGAGGGCAGGTTAGATGATCTCTAAGGTGAGCAGCTGTGGAAACACATAAATAGCAGGATGTGTGTCTTTAAAAAGAAAAAAAAAAAGCAAGAATTTCAAGGACTAGGGGTTTCAGCACAACTTAGCGGTGCACTTCAGGCCAGGCTCAGGACGGATTCCCGGCTGGACGCTGGGCACGCTGGGACTCAGACTCGCAGGGGGAACTCCAAGGTTCACATCCCAGCACAGATCCCCCGCCCCCTGCCCAGAAACTACCCTCGTCTTATGGGAGGGGAGGGGAAGGAGGCACCTGGGGGCCGCATCTCTAGCACAGCTGTGGAGAAACGCTCCCGGTTAAGACCACAGTGTGCTAAGTCACAGACGCGCTCCTCCTCCCTAGCTGGCGTCAAACTGGAAGGAGGAGGGGGACTCCAGGGGGTCCCTGGTCCTGCGGCCGCGCCAGCTCCTCCAGGCCCGGGTGACCGGGATTCGGTCCGAGGTTCTCCCCGCCCGCCACTTACCGTAGCCCGTGGTGGGGAGCCCGAGGTGTTTCATTCGGTTTTTGACGAGCTCCGACAGCTCCTGGCGCTCGGAGCGCCGATAGAGGCTCAGGCGCTGCTGGTTGATCCACTCGGCCGTCTTGCTGGTGCTCTTGTGGCCCTTGCGGCTGAGCCGGCGGGCCCACTGCATGCTCTTGCGCCGCAGCAGGGGGTGGTCGGACTGGTCGCTGGTGCAGGAGTTGCGGTGAGGGCGGTGGTGGCTGGTTCCGCTCCCCGACCTGCTGCTCCAGTGCTCCTTGACATCCTTGGTGTCTTCACAGTCCTCCACGTTAACGGAGATTTGGGACTGGGCAAAGCAAGGAAAATGGGCAAGGTGAGGGGGGAGGCAGCAGGAGCAGATGGGGAAACACGGGCTCTCATCCCAGCTCTGGCCCTAAGCTGCTGCTGCTGTCCTTAGTGACCCTAGTCCTTGAACAAGGAGACGGACGGGCCAGATCGTTCTTATATTTTATTTATTTATTTCAATATTTTTTATATTTATACTATTATTTCATCAATCCACCAACTCACTTATTATCCCTTGCAGCTCTGACAGTCTACTTTCTGGGCTTGGAGCACGGCTGACTTTCGGGCTGTCCTTGATGTTGGAGGACTAGCTGATCTAAACCCTGGAGACGGGAACTGACTATTTTGACAACAGTAATTCTCCCAAATCCGTGCCGAGGGGAGGAGGAGGGTCTGCTACAAGGAGAAATCACCGACGTTTGAATTATGGACAGCAGATCCCTGCGCAGAGGTGGAAACATGCCCTGGTACATAACGCTTACTATCTGGCCTCGTACTGCTGGATCAATATATTCATTTCAATACATTATTGTAAACTACCCCCTAAGAAACTGTTTTTATTTACCTCGGTGCCCCAACTACACCACAGGCAGAGGACATAACTCCTTCTCCTATTGCCCGCACAGCGCCCCTAAACGGGGAAGGGCCCGTGGGGAGCACAGTGAGTACTTGAATGGACTTGGAATGACTGGAGTTTTATTCTTTCATCGCAGTCAGAAATTACGGTAAGAAAGTAGAAGAGAGTTAAAAAGAAGTGATCGCCTCCTTTTGGCCACACTACTTCTTGTAGCAAATCTCTAAGATTCTCCTCCCTGTGCCCTAGCTTTTGTTGGAGCCAAAGGATCTGTGCCAAAGCATAGCATCTTTATCTACATCAGTTCATGCAAACTGGGACTTTATGGTTCAAGCAGGATTTTCTATAATGATTGTGAGATACCAAATTGGCTTTTTAAAATATTCAGTTAACATTTGAAGGGCAAATATTACTCACCTGGGCTCTGAGGTCATGAGGCTGTACAAAAGAAAATTACATGCAGTTCGGGTTAATTCAGAATGTATCACCAGTCTTCCAGACTCTTCTTGCCCCCCGGCTAGGCCCTAATTCTTAGGCCAAGGTCCACAAGAGAGCAGGAGCTCACATCCTCTGAAGTGAACACTATAGAAAATCCTTAGAATCAGATGCTCTGATTTCTCTGATGATTATACCAGCTGGCAACACAGGCCTTTAAAACCAGACTCTCAGTGCAAACTCATTGCACACTGAAGTTGATCCAGGATCTCAAGAGATCAACTTAGCATCCTCCAACAGGAATGCCTCTTTCACCTGCTGTGTTAAGCCACATTTCTCAGCTGTTTCACTGTGTAATACCAAGGGGACTCTGGCTTCTAGTGTTGTAGCAAATTAATATCTAAATACTACATCCACAGCAGGATGACACACCAGAGACTTAAAAACAACAACAACCAAGATAGGTAAATTAAAAGAAAAGAAGCCAAAGATAAAAGAGTAGAGCTGGCAAATGCAGAAATGCTGTGGCCTTGTAGTTCCCAAGGGTCATAGAAGGAGTTATGAACCAGGAAGCAAGGGACTTAAATTAGATCTTTGGATTCACCACTAACTTTTTAGGTTTCACTGGGCAAGTTCCTTCTACAGCCTAAGCAAGTTTTCACTGGGCAAGTTCCTTCTACAGCCTAAGCAGCAGCTCAACCATATGTTAAATGAATGAGTTGGATTAGATGAGCTCTGAGGTTATTTCCAGTTTTCCTATGTAATAAGAACTAAACTGAATTTCTCAGATGTGAAATTCCCAGCAGCACTGATGGGGAGACTCCTCCCCCTGGGATATTAGGAGAGTGAGTCATCTGAGTTGGCAAATTCTGGGGTTGGTTCCACTCCCTACCTCTGATGTGGAAAACATGTGAGATTCTGTCCTGTAGATGCCAATGGGGATTTCAGCACTGGATGAGCAGAGCTTCTGAAAGAGGCGGCCGTAGGTCCGGATCCACAGGTCATCATCTGTGATCTTCATCTGGGACAAGAAAAAGCCTTTTAGGAAGAAACTGGGCACTAAGACTTATAAACGTTTAAAGAACTCTTTAAAAACACGAACAATGCACACACCTCTTCGACTGTTTCTTAAAGTCCTTGTTTAATTTGCACACTACACTCTTTATGGAGCTTGGCCTAGATTATTTAGTGTTCCCCAAACATATCCTGTGCCTTTCTCTCTATCCACTTTACTTACATTTTCCCTCGGTCTAGATCGCCACTATCTTCAAATCCAATATCTCATTCAATACTCAGACCAAATTCTATTCTAATCCAAACACTGGTTAAATACCTTGGACAAGCAAGATGCCATGCTGGGTTATGAGGAGTGACAGATACAATCAAGAGCTTACTGCTAAAGAGCTTATGTTCTTAAAAAAATTCTTTCTAATTATTTATTTTTTAAATTAAAAAATAGGAGCTTATATTCTAATTGAGCAAAAGGTGCATACACAAATGATTGAAATACAAGGAAGAGATCCAGGTAAAGTGCTATGAAATTTGAGGGATGGGGAGAGATTACTTTAATTTGAGCCAAGGCTTTTTAGGAAAGGCAAAATGATGGCATGAGTTAGATCTTGAAGAAAGGGAAGGACTTCAAAAAATGGAGATTTGAGAGGTGCATTGTGGTGATGGTAAATGGGGAAAGTCATCCATGTATGTCAAGTCATATGAAAATGGCATGGGAACAGCACAATAGAGGAGGGGGATGTATGATTTATTTTGGTTACAATGTAGAGTACTGGAAGAAGAGTAGTTTGAAATAAACTAGATTTAGTATTTGTGGTTTATTTCATAGGCAATGGGTACCCAGTGAAGATTTTAAAGGAAAGCAGTAGCAGAATTATAGGAGAACTTTTTGGGCAGTAGTATGAAGACATTGGAAAAGGGATAAAATGGAGACTGAAAGACCATTCCAGGCAGGTTACCCTTTATTTAAAAATCTTCAAGCAATTGGGTAGGTTATAGTGGGGATTCTTTTTGGGTATAGGGTAGACCAGGTAGAGGCTGAGATCTCTGCCAACTCTCATACTTTGGGATTCTTTGATGCTTCCATAAAAATGCTCCATAGTTGGGGACTTGAACTAGAATGGCTATAGTAGGTATGGAAGGTGACCAGATGATGAAGATATTTCTAAAGTAGAAATGTCTTAATAACTATTTTGCATCTCAAACCCAACAAACCTAAAACTGAACTCATCATCTGCATTCCTTCCCCCAATCTTGGATTTTTCTCCCAACTTTCCTATTTCTATTGATAACACAACCAATCTCTCAGTCACTTTTGTCTTATACCCTGGAGTCCTCCTACAACTAATTAGTTGCTGAATCCTGTTGATCCTTTTTTCATGTCTCTCATTCCTTCCTTTCCACTCTAGTTCAGACTCTAACCACCTTTAATTTAGACTATTAAAATAGCTTCCCGTTTGGTCTTCCAGCCTCAAGACTCTCCTTTCTCCAATTCATCCTTTACACAGCTGCTAAAGTAAAGTTCTAAGCCTGATCATACCTGTTTCCTGATTAATTAAAGAACTTTGGATAATTCCTTATTGTGTTTAGGCTAAGAGACAAACTACTTAGTTTGGCCTTCAAAACCCTCCATAATCTGGCTCCAGTTTACCTTTTTAGTCTCACTTAAAATTATTCTTCTCTAGCCATTCTGGATTGTCAAGTTCTCCCCACTATTATCCTAGACTTTCCTACTTCTGTGTATTTGTGAAGACAATCTTCTATATTTAGAATTTGATATTCCTTGTCTTTGTGTTTCAAAGTTTTTTTCTTCCTTCAAAGTTTAGGTCATGTATCCATTCCTTTCATGATACCAAGTACTCTCCCCCCCCCCAATAACTAAAAACATCCTCTCCTTCCTCAATTTTTTCTATAGAACTCTGTATGACATCTTTTTTGACCTACCTTGTATTGTACTTCTTTGTATTCAAGTCTTCTTCCCCTATCTCTAACTAGAGTAGATTGTAAGTTCCTTGAGGACAAAAACTGACATTTAAAAAATCTTTGTATCAAATGTTCAAATAGTAGTGCATAATTAAAAGTATAATAATTCAGTGAAATGGGAGAGATCATAGATCTGGAATAAGGGTTTATGAATTTGTTTTAAAATATTTTAAAGCTGTCGTTCAATATACTTGTTTTCTTTTGTAGTTCTATGTGCTTTATTTTATACATTCAAAAAGATTATTCTGAAATGGGGTCCTTAGGCTTCATCAAGCTTCCAAGACACAAAAACAATCAAGAACCCATGATCTAGAGTTGGAACAGACTTAGAGACTATGTTGTCTCCTAGCTCAGCCTTTCATTTTACAGATGAGACTGATGTCCAGTTAATTTGCCCATCATTATATAAGTGGTAAGTGAAATGTATGGGATTTGAATCTAGGTTCCTTGACTCTAAATCTAATGAATGCACTTGCCATTACACTTCCATACTGTCTCTCTGAGATTCAAAGATGATGTCAATGTAAAGAGTCTGACTAGAAGAATGAACGCACCATCATTAGACACAGAGGCTAGAGGTTTGGAGAAGGGCAGATTTTAGTAGCGGAGGAGACAATGAGGTTAGTTTTAGACCTCTTGAATTTGAAGCATTGGTCTACGATCTCTAAGTAGAATATCTAGAAAATCACTGAAATATGGAAGAAACTTTTACTTACGGCACAGAGGTATCCTGATCCTGGGGTTGTGTCAAGACCCAGCAATAACCTTGTAATTGAGATCATGTAGTCTTTCACAAATGACTGGGGGGAAAGGAGGAAAGGATAGAGAGCAAGAATGTAGTAAACTGGCACAAATAGTTATGCTTATTGAGACAATTCCAGTCAAGCATATGTATCGTGATTGTCATCCATGGAGCCCACTCACAAACTGTTGCATATGTGAACACATACACACACACATCCATAGAAATGATAATAATCTGAGCTTGGCCCAAGAGAAGAATTGAGAAAATGAGCTTCTGCCTTTTTGTAGAAATGAAACCTTTGCAGGTAGAATACTGGATATAATGTTAGATATACTGATATGTTGGTTGATTTTTTTATACTGCTTCCTTTCCTGTTCCTTTTAACATATTTTTGTTATAATAGATGATTTATGAGGTCGGGGGAAGGGTACATTTGAAAATGAATGTGATGTAAAGAGAGAAGATATCAATATTTTTTTTAAAAAAAGAATATACGTAGGACACACACACAGAATTTCTCTCCACCCACAAATCCTACAAAGCATTACATATATCCTTGCTTTCCCTTTGTTCTTCTATTGATTATTTGTGGCTGCCTAGAACGCATGGGAAAGTAGGGTCATGAAGAACTGCCACTAAAGGGAGTCTTTTCTCTGTTGCTTTTCCTTGAGTCATTTATTGACCTGGGACCAGATATCACAGGGAGGCAAGTTGGGAAGAACACAGATGTTCACATCACTTGGATGAGCTGGGAATCACCTATCACATTTGGATACAAACACATTTATCTCCCACTGGGCACACATACTCACAAATTATTATATGCATGAACAGACACACACAGACCTTCTGCACTGTGTCCCTCCTTTACCCCAAATTACACATAACACACTAAATGCATAAACACACAGAATCCCTTTCTTATCCAGGGGAAGCAATTTGAGTTATCCACTTACTCAAGGTGCAGATCTCTCGTGCCTTACAACCCACCTGATAGAGCAAAGTATCCAACATACTAATGCTGAAAACTCTGCCTGCTGCAAATGGGAGGCGGAACATGAAGGCCAGATTAGAACCATTCTCTCTCTCCCTCTGTAGGAAAGAACACAATATAAAGCTTAAGGCATCCTGGAGAGGGAAAGAACCAGAAAATCAAAAGGGTAGGGTCCCCATGAAACACCAAAGAGAAAGGAAAAAGCTCAAACACTTGATGGCAATAATTAAACTGTTCTTTAAACTCTTCTATACTCGTCCAAATATCTTCCAAAAGACCTAATTTCTGTTTTGATAATCTCATTTTGTCTTTCTTTAAGTTTCTCTCTAGCTTCTAAGAGGTGACTAACAGCAGCTGAGTGTAGAACAACTTAGTTTCTTCACAGAATCTTGAAGTTAAAACTCAGGGGTCTGGCCAGCACAAACCCTACCTTTTCCAGTTTGGAGAGGGCCAATGAATAGCTGTCTTTGGCCCGGAACTGCATGAACCTCATGTTTGAAGGGTGGGTCAACTCAGTTATGATGCTGAGACTCGGGAACAACCTGGGGAGAAAAAAAGAAAGAAAGATAAGAAGGGAGAATAACTGTTGGAAAGAGAGTTGTCAAGGCCTAGAGATAAGGGAAAGGTTTTCCCAGTATATAGGTACCCCAGAAAGGGAAGAGTAGAAAAAAAAGCAAGAGCAGAAATTTAGGCTTATAGAATTTTGGAATTGGAAAGGTATTAGTATGATATTCTAATTTTTCATGTTTTCAAAGGAAAGGAGACCCACAAAGGGAAATTAACTTGTCTAATGTTTCATGTTCCTCTGAAAATATGGCATGTGACCTTGAAAATAAGACCTCACTTTAGACAAGATTGGTCTCTAAAATTCCTTGCAGCTCAACATTCTATACAATTTTGCATAATCCAGCCAGGACAGAGGATAATAGAAAGAACATTAGGTTCAGAGTCAGGAGGAGTTGGTAGTATTCTGGCTTTGTTAGAGTACTGCCTGAAGGACTTTGGGAAAGTCAGTTTTTACCATTTGTAAATTACAGTAAATAATAAGATCGGAGGGGTCTGGCCCACAGGCCAGACATGGCCCACAATACTCTTGAGCATGGCACAAACCAAATAAAAATATAATTGGGTAATATGTAACATAATAAAGTTACAATAAAACATAGCTAATCTTAATAAATGATTTCCTAAGTCTACTAGTGGCTTGAAGGGATCTTTTTCTATAGATTTGTCTGAGACAGATGATCTCTGTGGTTCTTTCTAGCTTATCAATGTAGCCTTGGATGTTTTCTTCTACAGGGTCCCAGGGACACAGATGGATTTGTCAGACTAGCCAGTTGTCATGGGAACAGAGCACTGCAGGACCAAGATCTTGGCAAGTTTCAGCAGAGAAGATGAAGACACGATGGCTCGGGAACAGAGAGGCAACACCGGCGTGGACATCTCGCCCAGACTCACCGGAACATGGTCTGCACATTTACGATAGTCTTGGCATCTGCCATGTAATCCTCCTCAGCACTCATGGTGCTCTCCTTGTCCACGACCACCAGGTTGTCAGCATATATGATCCCACACTGTAGGAGGCTGTCCAGGCTAGGAGAGGCCCAAAAGAGGAGAATGTTGGAGAAATGAGGCCGGAAAGCCTGAGCCCCCGAGGAAACTAGACTGCAGAGGGGCTGAGAAGAGACACTGAAGGAGCTGAAGAGGTTAAGAAGCTTGAGGAGGGCAGAAGGGGTTTGTGGGCTGGGCAGGGGCTGACCAGAGAACTCAGGGGAGGAATCTACCATACTCCAACATATCATGGCGCAGAACTTGGGAGAAGGAGCCTTTCAGACCCCTGGGAAAACTTTGGAGCCTGGAAATGCAGTCACCACCCCATTTTCTTTCCCTTCCATGGGAGATGTTCCCACATGGTTATGGGAAGTTTGAATATGGCTCATATTTCCTCTCAGGCTTCTACAGGGAAGAAACAGGGAAAGTTTGAGTTGTAATTGCTTCCTTTTTCCTCCTATCTAGCACAAATCTCAACATTAACCCTAATTAGCATCTGACAGACTTACATATAGAAGAAAAGTCAAGGGAATAAAAAGAGAAAAATTGGAAACAGATGAAGCAGAGAATTGGGGCATGAGAAAAAAAGGAGAGAGAGGAGAGGGAAGAAAAGGAAGGCAACAAGGGAGGAGTTCAATCCTGTAATTCTTGGTTACTTCTAAAATAATCTGATGTGGGGCTAGAGAGGGCAGAGTGGCTCACTCCCACTCCCTAATATGAGGTCCCTTCTCTTTTGTCTACCTTTCATGATACAATTTGATCCTTGAACTGACTCTTACTTGTCAACAGAACCTTCCATATAGTAGACCATAGGGAAACAGCAGATGGCTTCAAGGAAGTGGTGATCTGGCCTGTGGGGACACAAACACCAAAGGTGAAGGAAGAGATAACCTCAAAATCCTAAAGCTAGGCCTGGTATAGTCATTGGCCCCCAGATTTTCCTGGCCCTGGACAGCTTTATTCAGTGTATAACTTTGGTTCATCTGGGCTCTAAAGAGAATGGACTATTCCTAGAACTTTCCCTTCTGTCTTATCCTATATATACCTCTCTTGAGTATGAGCTGCCATAATTAAGCATAATCTATTGTTATCCCATTGGGTCATTCAGACTCAGAAAATTATATTCTAGGGACATGCAAATTCAGCTTTGAAGGGTGACCAAGATCTCTTAGGATTAACTATTCTGCTTGGAAGAGAAAGAAAAAAGGCAAAGTACAGTTGTGGAGAGAGTGCTGGCTTTAACTATAGGATTGTAGAATTTCTGAGTTAAATAAGGTTATCTAGTTAATCAAAGGTCAAATAGCTCATTCCCAAGCCACAACTCAGACAGGTGTTCACCTAGCCTTTGCTTTTGGTTTAAATGGTAGAAGTGGGGCAACGCAACCGTTGCTGTCCCAAGTAGTTCATTTTACTTTTGGACAATTGTAATATTAGGATGTTTTTCTTTACACAAAGACTAAATCTGTATCTTGGCAATGTTTAGTTTCTAGATCTGCCTTCTGGAACCATGTAATTCCTTTTCCACAGAACAATTCTTCAAACGCTCAAAGACCAGTGACTAGTCCTGTCTCAAGTCTTCTCTTCTCCAAAAAAAACATTCTAATTCTTCAGCTGATCTTTGTATGGTATGGTTTTTAGTCCTGGTCACATTCCTTTGAATGGACTCTAGTTTCCTAAAATGTGGCATCCAGAATTGAAAGCAACACTCAACATGTGACTAGAAATTGGACATAAGACAGCAGAACTGTAAAGTCCAGTCTAGCTCCCTGGAGGCCTCGGGAACAGCTGAAGTCAGGAGAAGTAAAAGTCCTTGGTCTTCAGGGGGAGAAGTGGAGGAGACAGACTGCCACAAGCTTGCCGCCAACCTCCCTTCTCCTGGTCCTGCTGCAAAGTGAAGTTCTCTCCTCTCTCTCACTCCACCCCTTAATCCTTACCTACAATTATCTGTATACACTAAATATCAAGCTAGCACAGAATATTGAGAAAGACCATTTTCCCAAACATATGCTAATAGAATCATTGTCCAATAGGTAATTAGCCTTAAGTGCTCAGTTGTGGGATTCAAGCACATCTTTGAAGAGTTTCAGCCCTTTACACAGATATCAAACCTCTCAATGTGGTCCACATTAGCATTGTTTAGTGTTTTTATTTTTTGCTCCCATATCATACCATTGACTGAAATGAGTTTGTAATCCAGTATAATGCTGTTTTTTTTTTTTTTTTTTTTAAATAAGATTGGCTCTCATGATATACCTTGTGTACTTATAAAGTTGATCCTTAGTGTAAAATTTTGCATTTGCCTTTATGGTATTTTTACCCAATTAAATTAGGCTTATTGTTTTGGCTATTGAAATCTTTTTTGATCCAGACTTGGTCATATCATACATAAGCTATTTTCCCCCAGCTTTGCATCACCTGCATATATTTAATAAACCTGTCACTGATGGCTTCATTTTTGCTATTTATAATAATGTTAAGCAGTAAATCATTAAGGACAGATCCCTGAAAGCCTCCTTTCTCGTTGTCATGGAGCTATTAAAGGTTATTTTTTGGGTTCAACTATTCATCCTATTGAGAATATACCTAACTGGACTCATCTTATCTTCTCTCTGTTGAACATAAGATAATAGCACAAGAGACTTTGCTGAATATAGTTAAATGACTTCCATATTTTTTCCTGATTTTCCAGTGAAATAATTGTGATTACAAAGGAAATTAGTTTAGCCTATTTTAAAATAAATTTCTTGGTACCTTTTGTTTGGAAATCACATCAATTTCTGTCCACATCCTCCTTGAGCAGGATCCCTTCTTTCCCTGTGAGCATTCCATTATAATAAGGACAAATAGTAAAACCAAATAATAACAACTATACTGGATAGGATTTGCTTGCTGAAGTCATTCTGGTTTTTAGTAATTAACTTTTCCTTCCAAATGCTCATAAACTACTTTTAATAATGTTTTCAAATGTGACTCAAAGTCAAACTCACTTGTTTAGAGTGTGTGGACTTTGAATGTCTCTGTGTCAGCCAGAAGGGAGGTCTCTATCTCTATTCTCTTACTATCTCTTTACTTACCATGGGTTTCAGATCCCCATTGACTATTTTTGCTCTAAGGCCACGATCATTCTCTTTGGCAGGACAACAGATGCAAACTAGAAAGATGGAGTAGTTTTGTTTTCCCTCTGATGTTAATTATCATTTTCTTACATACCCTCAGCAGCAGTCTTACCCCGTCTTACCCCCTTTTGGAACTTCCCTCCTTCTCTCCCACAATGTAGAGAGACAGTGTTGCAGAGTGGACAGAGAGGTGACCTCAAGAAAAGGAAGACTTGGGTGACACATGGGTGATGCAGGCAAGTCACTTAAACTCTTAAAATTCTAGGCAACTCTCTAAGATCAAAAGTTGCAGAAAAGGACTGACCTGCTTCGTCAGAGTTTCTTTAGTTGAGAGTTTCCTTTATCAATGAAGTCTTAGGTCTAATCTGGATCTCTGTGGTTCACTGCTGTCTCATCTGAGCTCCAGCACTCCTGACACTCTATTTTTAGTGTCCTAATGTTTTATATTTATCTCCTATAATATCTTTGTTGAACATTTAAGTGAATAGGCTTTATTTCAACATCTGCTGTGACTGTTCTCTAGACTAACAGCTTTTCCATCCCTAAATGATCAATTTCCAGGCCTATTATCTTTAATCTATTCCTTGGACACAGAAATGACCCCCTAATTAGCCTATCTAGTTAGTCAACAACTCTATTCCTTAGGTTTAGGAAGATCTGGAATGGCCCGATCCATCTCCATTTCACTTCTGGAAACCCAATCCACAGCTTATGCTCTGTTGATGAAAGGGTGGGTAAGAAGAATCAAGAGTATTATATTCACATAAAATTCCATTATAATTTTGTCAAAAACTTTTTTTTGTTGAAGAATGATTAGGATTTCAAAGTCAGAAAAAGGGAAAGGGGGAGTCAAGTTTAAGTTGTGTTGAGGGGATGAGAGTGTAAGATAGGTCCAATCCTTTTCAATGACAAAATGTTTAAGCTCTGCAGACATGGGTGAAGGTTTAATTCATATTGCTGGGTCATTAAGTTCTACCTGGGGAGCAGAAAATGATCTTAAATAAATGAACCCAACTCAATTATGTCTTAGTTAAAGTCAGAAAAGCCCTGCCAATATTAGTGGGCTCTTCCCTTTTTTGGTTTGTTACACAAAAGGAACAGCTTGTCAGTGTACTTACTTGTTGTCCAGAAGCAAAACTATGGGATTTAGCTCCTTCCTAGATCTATAATATGCTCGGAGTGGAACAATGAAGTTATACAATCCATTTCCAGCAGTCTCTGCAGAAACTATGATCAATTTGTTCTTAAAACCATAGGCTTTAGCATCTTCATAACTGTTGTGCTTGCAGCCCTGGAGGAAGATAAGAGCCAGAAAACAGACCTTGTCAGTCAGTATTAAGGTTCCAAGTGTAAGAAACATGCAGAGGACAGATAGAGTCAATATGCTGGCTGTTGTGCTGAACAAAAATAGCACCCTGAGAACTAATATATAGACAGTCAGTATTCTACTTATAATTGATGTGGTGATAGCATCCGAAGAACATAGAGGGTTGATCAAAGTTTCATTTACTTTTTTATTTTGGAATGCTATAAACAGAGCTAGACCTTTGTCTAGATCATTGCCCATTTGGAGAAAAATGTCAACCTTTGGATTAATATTGGTTATGTAAAAAGATGAAGGGGTGTGTGTGTGTGTGTGTGTGTGTGTGTGTGTGTGTGTGTGTGTGTGTGTTACTAGAGCAGAAACTATTCTGTTGAAAGAAACAAAATATATAGGCTAACAAAAGGCCTTGAGTGCACGGGATATGAGAATGAATTTGCTTGGAGAAGAGAAGGCTCAGAGGTGATGGTAACTGTCATCAAGTAGTTGGAGAATTGTCGAGTAGAAAAAGGTTTAACCTCTTTCCTTTTGATTCCAGGAGCAGAAACAGAGGCAAGTGGGTGAACTGAAGAGGCAAATTGAAGCTTGAAGTCAGAAAGGAAAACTTTCTATTGATGAGCTGCCTCGAGAAGTGGTGGGTCCCCCTCCTTGGGGGAACGTACTTGGAAGTCTTTAAGCAAGGCTGACTATGTCAGGAATGTTAGAGGGGGAGTCCTTTCCTGTAGATCTTTTTCATTGGCTGGTGAGCCCATTCATTAGACTGTAAGCTTCTTGAGGGGAGACTGATGCCTCTTGTATCTCCAGAGCTTAGCACAGTAATTGAAACTGAAAAAATGCCTATTGACTAACTGAATGGCCTTTCCAACTTCAAATTCTGGAATTCTATATTACAATAATAGCAATATTGACTCACACATGTTCTTTAGCACCTGAAAGTTTACACAGTTCCTTATGTACATTACTTTAGTATTTCGGTATCTTTATTTTTGTCGTGTGGACATTTCTTCATTGACACAGATCACAAGCTCTCTACAGCTTAGTAGATGTGATGGCTGACATTTAACATTTTGTGATCAAACTGGGTATGAGCCCCTCTAACTTAGCAAGATTGGTTCTTGGATGACATATCTATGTTGGACTCATGCTCAAAATCTTCCAGGTTTAGTTGCATCTGCCAAACTTTTTGCTGCCCTGGCATGGCCTTTGAGGGGCCCCCGCCATGCCATGATGGGACATCGGAGCAGGACTCTAGGGGAGGTTACATACAATATCTCATGCACATGAGCCTTTATACTTGACTTTTGTCTATGTACCCAAAAATGTACATATATGACACCCTGGGAATTCATGACACTCAGGCAAGCAAACAATTTGAAGACCCATTCTGAAAGCCTATTATAGAAGGTATTCTAAATTATGTTCACAATTCTTTCTGGCTATTTTTTTGGTTATTTATTTATTTATTTTTTTGCTGAGACAATTGGGGTTAAGTGTCTTACCCAGGGTCACACAGCCAGAAGGTGTTAAGTGTCTGAGGCTAGATTTGAACTCTGGTCCTGCTCTATCCACTGTGCCATCTAGCTGCCCTTGGCTATTGCTTTTACAACAAGGACAGACAGCCTCACCTCTTAGAACAGAGAATAGCACAACATTGGGGGCTGACTCCACAGGGCTGCAGCTAACTGAATATGTGACCCTGGGTCAGTAAAATGAAGACTAACAGCTCAGTCCTGCCTTTGTTAAAACCTCAGGGCTGAAGCCAATATTAGAGGGTCGCACTATTTAGCTTCTTACATGAAGGCCACAAACACATTGAGGTGAACTTACTGTGATCCATCCTTTGTGGGCTTAGGGGGGTAGGGAAATGTGTTTAGCTTAAGTGCTGAGTGGCCATTATTGGAGCTATCAAATGGTGTCAGTGGGTGATAGTGTTAGGTCTTCTTGACCTAAGAATTACCTGACGCACTCTTACCTTATCTAATCTCAGGCAGCAGAAAGGGGCTTTCACAGGGAGCAGATGGCACAGAGTAGGAGAGCTTCCAATATATGGTGAGTTGGGAGGGTAGCCCTTCACATACCTGGAACAGAGGAAGTCTGCTTTTAGGTATCAAATGTGGGAGCTTCTTGTTCTATTACACCATTCAGAGGCTGAGTAACAGCCAGCCTCTGGCCAGCCTGTACCGGCTGGTTAGAAATTCTTTAGTCCAGTCCTTTCCATCTTCTTAGACATTATTCTCATCCTGGAACTCCTGGATTCAGCCACATGGTTCTGCCCACATTACCTTCCATTTCCATTCTGTTGTTATGACTGGTATGGCTGACATACCCCCCCTCCTCATCTTCATCTCTTGGAATTTTCAAGACTTAGTTCAAGCACTAATTTCTACCTTTTCTGGTTCCTTCCACCTGTTAAGGTGTATTCTTTCAAAATTATTTTATATGCTATACAAATGTCTTTCCCATTAGATTGTAAGCTCCCCGAGGCTTGGGCCTGGCCACATTTAATCCAAGAAATATGCTTATTTCACATCTGTATTTATATTCTCCAGTGCCTAGCATAGTATCTGTCATATAACAGGCATTTCTTAAACGCCTTTTGATTGGTTGATTAATATGACATCGTCCCTGCTCTCTAGAAGAATTGGTTCTACTGTGATGGATTTGTTTCTCTCAATAATGCAGAAGGCAATTCCAAGAGAAAATGCCATCCGTATCTAAAAAGAGTAATATGGAGACTGAATGCGAATTGAAACAGTATTTTTGGTTTGTTTGCTTTTTTTTCCTTGTAGGTTTTTTTTTTCCTTTTTGGTGTGATTTTTCTTGCACAACATGACAAATATGGAAATATATTTAAAAGGACTGCACATATTTAACCTATTATAGATTGCTTGCTATCTTGGGGAGAGGGGAAGCAAGAGGTAGGGAGAAAAATTTGGAACACAAAGTCTTACAAAATGAATGTCAAAAACTACTTTTATATGTATTTGGAAAAATAAAACACTACCGAGGAAAAAAGAATTGGTTCTAATAAATTCAGAGATATTTAGAATTTGAGAATCATAAGAGACTTCAGAAATCATTTAATGTAGTTTAGAAGACCATGATGTACAAAAATGAAAGAATATTACAAAGCAATAAAGTTTTATAAGACTATGGTTTGTTTGTTTGTTTTTTTTTTTCAAACAGTGAGTTACACAACCTCTCTGGGCCTCAACCTCCCATCTATAAATTCAGGAGTTAGAGGGAGATTCTTCCCAGCCTTAATACTCCTTTTTTATAAGTACTACAGAAATTCCGAGAAGGTCAGAGGCCATTGTGGAATGAGGAGGGACAGAGGGAAGTGGGGAACACAGGCCATTCCAGGAGGGCAGGTGAGATCTCATACGGCGTCTCTGGGATGGAAGAGGGAGCAGCAGGTCTGGCTGTGGTGGAAGGCACATGCTGGGCAGAGGCAGACAATAAGCCTCCAGGGGCCCGTGCCCAGAAGCTGGAGGCCGGGCAAGAACGGAAAAGGACTCGGCTCACTTTGCTTAGCCAAGCAGCCACAAGAGGGCATCCCAACATTGCTGCACAGCCTTGGTTCCTGAGCGATGCTGGGAAAATCGGAATTAGTTTTTGGCTTTTTTTGGGTGGAATGCTAAGTTATGATGCAAAGAGGAGAGGGAAGAAGGAAGCAGAATTTCCCACCTTGCTGCTCTCTGACTCAATCTAGTGGGACAGGGGAACGTTCCCCTGTTTTCTATGGCT